>NC_091813.1:5061837-5364868 GCF_041296235.1 Equus asinus | reverse complement strand
AGAGATTTCTCCGAAGAAGACAGAAAGAGGGCCAGTAGGTGCATGAAAACTTGTTCACCATCATGAAGTCTCAGGAAAATGCAAATCCAAACTGCAAGGCCATGGCAGCTCACTGTGGTCAGCATGGCTAGAAGGAAGCAGACAGGAAATAACAAGTGTCAGAGAGGAGGTGGAGAGAAGGGAAGCCTCCTGCACTGCTGGTGGGAGTGTAACCCGGTGCAGCCACGATGCCAAAGGTGTGGAACTGCCTCAGAAGTTTAAGTATCCATGTCCCGTATGACCCAGCTATTAATCTGCCGCTTGCTTATCCAAAACAGTCAGAAAGACTACCGCATAAAGACATGTGCATGGCTGTGTTCACCACAGTCTTACTCCTGATATCCAAGACTTGGAAAGCACCCTGGTGTCCAGCAAGGGATGATTGGAGAAGGAAGATGGGCTATAGCCACACAATGGTATACCACTCAGCCGGAACAAATGATGCAATCCAGCCATTTGTGACCACCAGAATGGCTGTGAGGGTTTTAGGGGAAGTGTAACAAGCCCCAGTGAGAAATTCAAATACCATAGAATCTCACTTACAAGGAGAAGAAAAAGCAAGCACTAACCAACAGGTGGCACTGAACATTTGTATGCGGGCTCCCAGAGGCAAAGAGGGGCGGTGACGGAGGGTGAAAGAGAAGATTAGGCACAAGTGTGTGGTGAGGGCCTGTGATTAGTCTTACACTGGTGAAGATGATGTAAGCTACACAGAAGTCTAAAGCAATGAGGATGTGAATCTGGAAGTTATAGTACATTCTAATGCAGGGTCATGGCTATAAATTCACCTCAAATCAAAAATCCAAAAAGGGGTCCAGAATGATGTCATAAAGCTTTGGGGGCGGAAAGGGTTTACAGAAGGTGAACTTCCAAGGATGGAAAATCACCTCCAAATGCTTACAGATGCTACAGAAAGGCAGACCATTCCAAATAGGTGAAGAGGAATACTACGAAGAGAACATGATCAGTCCTAAACCCATGAACGAATGGAAAATGTTACCGTCCATGATGTTATTACTAATCACCTTCACGAATAATCCAAACAGGCCCACGTCTTCCCAAGTTCAGGCAAAAGGTTGGTCCAAAAGTACAATTCAGGGCCGGCCCTGTGGTGGAGCAGGTAAGTGCCCACATTCCGCTTGGGCGGCCCGGGCCTCACTGTTTCACATTACGAGTGCATATCACATTAGTAGTGTTAGGAAATATAGATTTCATGGTATGGTGCGGGCAGAGATCATAAATAAGCAGCAATTGTGAGGATACGTTATCAATACGCACAAGAAAAGGAACCATAAGAATATTACAATCTATGGAAGTATCTGGTACACTTCCCAAAGGCAGAAGGAAGGAAATCTTGTGACCTGCCAAGGTGGAATTGGCAGAGTGCCACGAGATGACACCATCATTGTGCATCAGAACATTCCCTGGGCAACTTCAACTTGTGAGGGAGTCCAGGACTTTTTCTGGGTAAGGTCCACCCATTTTGCCATCTACCCAAGATATAAGAGATAAAACCCAGGATAATCTTACAGGAGTGAAACCAGTGTCTAGAGAGAATGTAGGAGCCCTTTCGAAGTTCAAGGAGAAAGATAGAAACTGACAACAATTGCAGAAAAAGGAAAACTATCCTACCTAGACAGGGTGAGGAGTCAGACTGGTCTGAGATGGCTGTGAAACTCTGTGTGCACGGAGGATGTCAGGACAACTTCGAATTTTGAGGTCGCTTATGACATCACGGTGAACATGTCCCCCAGGGTGGCCGCATGGTTACAGTCTGAGGATTGGCCTAGGCTAGGCTATTAAAGGGACAGATACCCAGAAACAGGTTTGGCAAACAGAAAGCAGGCACAGAAACTAGAAGAGATAAAACAGAGTCTGATGCAAGGGATAAGAAAGGAACCCTAGGCCACAAGTGAGAATAGAGGGACAGGCACGGAGAGGAGAACATTGTCATCTATTCAAGTCTATGGGGAGGTCATGCTGATTCAAGCTTGCAACTTCATTGGAAACAAGTGGCCGGACTTGGCGTTCATCACACCTACAGTGCCCTTGTGCCTTAAGCATAATGCAAAGTCAAGAAAGATGTCTTGAGGACATTGAAGAGAAGAATCGATGCCTCCTTTCCAAGGCCCATAGCATTCTTTGAAGGTCAGTCTCTTTTTCCGAAGCTCTGGTGTCACGTGGGCCCACTGGGCACATGGTAATGTGTCCCAAGAGATGTCTTGGAAGCCTTGAAGGAATGGAGCCCTGTCACGCTTGGGGTATGTCTCTTTGTTTGGAAGTGCTCTACAAGGGTGCTGAAAAGCACCCTCTTCCACAGGGCTTCGTTCCTTCGTGAAGGCTGCCCTCCCAGGCTAGTGTGCTCTGTTTGCCTCCATCGAAATTCTCTCCCCCTACCTCTTGCCGTAGAAGGATTATTGATTATGTGTTTTGACACCATATGTAAGGAAGTTGCACGAAAATTAGAACTTTACAGTTGTGTTTCAAGAAAAATAAACAGGCCAGGGTAGAGGATGTAGGGCAAACAAATGGCACACCCTATAAAAATTAAGTAAGCCCGTATCTGGACGGAATCTAGGGGAACGTTCAAGGATCAGGGGTCAAGTTCGAAACTTCCCAAATCCGGAAAAGAGACAGAAAAATATCTTTCCTGGAGAGTGGAATTCATCCGATTTGTCTAAGTTGTCTTGGAAACATTGTGTCCGTGAAGGGGGTTGCCAGGACCACCTCGAATTTGGAGTTTCTGATCTCAGGATGTCAAACCAACCCACATGACCACGTGTTCTCAGTGCTTAGTTTGACCTAGGCTAGGGTAGCCAAGAGTCCTACAAGTGACCGGTGCAAATTCAAGGACAACAACCAAGAGTCACGAAAGCACTCACACCTCACCCTAGAGAACATACAGCGATTAACGAAATACAAACTAATCCCTTGGAATGAAGGAGAACGGACTGATAAGCATGTCTAAGGGAGATAGCTGAGAAAGACCATGACGAGTATACTATGGAAAAGAAAAAGAGGACCCAGAAAATGGAAGGTGAACAGAAATCACACCTGAATTATCCACAATGAAAGATGATGTCCGTCTTTAGACAGACTCTGCTGGAACGTTTGAAAGTCAGAGAAATTCACAAGCCAAAAAACGGCAGCGAAGGTCAAGCATGGGCTAACTGGGAAGGGTGAGTTATGAGACTGCTCCAAGCAGGCTCTGAAACCTGTATCCAGGAAGCATGCTGGACCTCAGAGACACAATTATGACAAATCCTCTGACATCACAATGGACCCGAAAAACAACCTAGCCTCATCTACACAGTGCTAGAGTTGGGCTCACTAGTATATTTAACTCCCATTGCACTCAACTGCACGTTGCCACTGAACATGTAAGTGGCCGGCCGGTGGTGCAGTGGTGAGGTCCGCACCTTCTGGGTCTGTGGCCCAGTATGGGCTGGGTGGAATCCTCGGTTTGGGCCTCCTCACCACTGCTTCAGTTGTTCTGGTGCAGGCGTCCGAGGTAGAGTAGAGGCAGATGGGAAGGGACGTTGGACAGGGCCAGACTTCCACAGCAAATACAGGAGCATTGCCAGCAGATGTGAGCACAGCAATGCACTTGTGCCAAAACAAAACCAATTAAAAGTTGCAAAGAATAGAAAAACTGAAGCTAAGGAAAAAAAAAACAAAAAAAACAGGAGCTTGCCATTACGAAGAATAGGATCTCTGTGAATACCCTTAGCAAAACAGGTGAATTCTATGTTAATTCAAAAACTAGCAAACCTTTGGGGAAAGAAACTCAAGAAGACACAAGAAAAAAAAAGATATCGAGGGATCTAGGAATGGAAGGATTAACACACTTGAAAGGTTCATACCGCAGTAAGGAATCTCTGGATTCCATGCAATCCCAGTCAAAGTTGCAGCAGTATTTGCCACAGAGAAGAAGAGAGAATCCTGAAGTTTCTAGCCAGCAACACGAGACCCTGACTAGGCAAAGGAATCCTCAGGAAAACGAACAAAGCAGCACGTGTCACAATTTCTGATTTCAACATAGAGGACGAAGCGCTAGGTACCGAAACGGCACAGTCTGGGCCCCAAAACAGGCATGAAGACCCATGCAAAACAATTGAGAGCCCAGAGCCCAACTCAAACTTACATGGACAGCCCATTTTGGACCAGGGAGCCAAGTGGAGACAGCGGAGAAAGGAGAGTCTCTACAATAAACGGTGCTGGGAAGCCTGCACAGCCACATGGAACACAACGAGAGTACACAATGATGTTACACCTGGCACACACACCACCTGAAGTGGATTAAAGCCTTGAATGGCAGACTTGAAACCGTGAACCTTGTAGGAGAAGACCTAGGCAGAGTGCTCTTTGCCATCTGTCTGAGCCGCCTATTTGGAAGAAGCATGTCTGACTGGGCAAGGGCAACAAAGGAAACAAGAAACAAACGGGACCACATCAAATGCACACACTTCTGCCCACTCAAGGAAACCATCAACTGAATACTAAGACACCACAACAATTGGGAGAGGATGTTTGCAAACCACACATCGGACAAGGGGTGAAAAGCCCAAAGATACAATCAACTCGCACGTCTCCACAAGAAAAAAAACAAGCCAATGAAAACCTGGTCAAAAGATGGAAGCAGAGATTTCTCCGAAGAAGACAGAAAGAGGGCCAGTAGGTGCATGAAAACTTGTTCACCATCATGAAGTCTCAGGAAAATGCAAATCCAAACTGCAAGGCCATGGCAGCTCACTGTGGTCAGCATGGCTAGAAGGAAGCAGACAGGAAATAACAAGTGTCAGAGAGGAGGTGCAGAGAAGGGAAGCCTCCTGCACTGCTGGTGGGAGTGTAACCCGGTGCAGCCACGATGCCAAAGGTGTGGAACTGCCTCAGAAGTTTAAGTATCCATGTCCCGTATGACCCAGCTATTAATCTGCCGCTTGTTTATCCAAAAAAGTCAGAAAGACTACCGCATAAAGACATGTGCATGGCTGTGTTCACCACAGTCTTACTCCTGATATCCAAGACTTGGAAAGCACCCTGGTGTCCAGCAAGGGATGATTGGAGAAGGAAGATGGGCTATAGCCACACAATGGTATACCACTCAGCCGGAACAAATGATGCAATCCAGCCATTTGTGACCACCAGAATGGCTGTGAGGGTTTTAGGGGAAGTGTAACAAGCCCCAGTGAGAAATTCAAATACCATAGAATCTCACTTACAAGGAGAAGAGAAAGCAAGCACTAACCAACAGGTGGCACTGAACATTTGTATGCGGGCTCCCAGAGGCAAAGAGGGGCGGTGACGGAGGGTGAAAGAGAAGATTAGGCACAAGTGTGTGGTGAGGGCCTGTGATTAGTCTTACACTGGTGAAGATGATGTAAGCTACACAGAAGTCTAAAGCAATGAGGATGTGAATCTGGAAGTTATAGTACGTTCTAATGCAGGGTCATGGCTATAAATTCACCTCAAATCAAAAATCCAAAAAGGGGTCCAGAATGATGTCATAAAGCTTTGGGGGCGGAAAGAGTTTACAGAAGGTGAACTTCCAAGGATGGAAAATCACCTCCAAATGCTTACAGATGCTACAGAAAGGCAGACCATTCCAAATAGGTGAAGAGGAATACTACGAAGAGAACATGATCAGTCCTAAACCCATGAACGAACGGAAAATGTTACCGTCCATGATGTTATTACTAATCACCTTCACGAATAATCCAAACAGGCCCACGTCTTCCCAAGTTCAGGCAAAAGGTTGGTCCAAAAGTACAATTCAGGGCCGGCCCTGTGGTGGAGCAGGTAAGTGCCCACATTCCGCTTGGGCGGCCCGGGCCTCACTGTTTCACATTACGAGTGCATATCACATTAGTAGTGTTAGGAAATATAGATTTCATGGTATGGTGCGGGCAGAGATCATAAATAAGCAGCAATTGTGAGGATACGTTATCAATACGCACAAGAAAAGGAACCATAAGAATATTACAATCTATGGAAGTATCTGGTACACTTCCCAAAGGCAGAAGGAAGGAAATCTTGTGACCTGCCAAGGTGGAATTGGCAGAGTGCCACGAGATGACACCATCATTGTGCATCAGAACATTCCCTGGGCAACTTCAACTTGTGAGGGAGTCCAGGACTTTTTCTGGGTAAGGTCCACCCATTTTGCCATCTACCCAAGATATAAGAGATAAAACCCAGGATAATCTTACAGGAGTGAAACCAGTGTCTAGAGAGAATGTAGGAGCCCTTTCGAAGTTCAAGGAGAAAGATAGAAACTGACAACAATTGCAGAAAAAGGAAAACTATCCTACCTAGACAGGGTGAGGAGTCAGACTGGTCTGAGATGGCTGTGAAACTCTGTGTGCACGGAGGTTGTCAGGACAACTTCGAATTTTGAGGTCGCTTATGACATCACGGTGAACATGTCCCCCAGGGTGGCCGCATGGTTACAGTCTGAGGATTGGCCTAGGCTAGGCTATTAAAGGGACAGATACCCAGAAACAGGTTTGGCAAACAGAAAGCAGGCACAGAAACTAGAAGAGATAAAACAGAGTCTGATGCAAGGGATAAGAAAGGAACCCTAGGCCACAAGTGAGAATAGAGGGACAGGCACGGAGAGGAGAACATTGTCATCTATTCAAGTCTATGGGGAGGTCATGCTGATTCAAGCTTGCAACTTCATTGGAAACAAGTGGCCGGACTTGGCGTTCATCACACCTACAGTGCCCTTGTGCCTTAAGCATAATGCAAAGTCAAGAAAGATGTCTTGAGGACATTGAAGAGAAGAATCGATGCCTCCTTTCCAAGGCCCATAGCATTCTTTGAAGGTCAGTCTCTTTTTCCGAAGCTCTGGTGTCACGTGGGCCCACTGGGCACATGGTAATGTGTCCCAAGAGATGTCTTGGAAGCCTTGAAGGAATGGAGCCCTGTCACGCTTGGGGTATGTCTCTTTGTTTGGAAGTGCTCTACAAGGGTGCTGAAAAGCACCCTCTTCCACAGGGCTTCGTTCCTTCGTGAAGGCTGCCCTCCCAGGCTAGTGTGCTCTGTTTGCCTCCATCGAAATTCTCTCCCCCTACCTCTTGCCGTAGAAGGATTATTGATTATGTGTTTTGACACCACATGTAAGGAAGTTGCACGAAAATTAGAACTTTACAGTTGTGTTTCAAGAAAAATAAACAGGCCAGGGTAGAGGATGTAGGGCAAACAAATGGCACACCCTATAAAAATTAAGTAAGCCCGTATCTGGACGGAATCTAGGGGAACGTTCAAGGATCAGGGGTCAAGTTCGAAACTTCCCAAATCCGGAAAAGAGACAGAAAAATATCTTTCCTGGAGAGTGGAATTCATCCGATTTGTCTAAGTTGTCTTGGAAACATTGTGTCCGTGAAGGGGGTTGCCAGGACCACCTCGAATTTGGAGTTTCTGATCTCAGGATGTCAAACCAACCCACATGACCACGTGTTCTCAGTGCTTAGTTTGACCTAGGCTAGGGTAGCCAAGAGTCCTACAAGTGACCGGTGCAAATTCAAGGACAACAACCAAGAGTCACGAAAGCACTCACACCTCACCCTAGAGAACATACAGCGATTAACGAAATACAAACTAATCCCTTGGAATGAAGGAGAACGGACTGATAAGCATGTCTAAGGGAGATAGCTGAGAAAGACCATGACGAGTATACTATGGAAAAGAAAAAGAGGACCCAGAAAATGGAAGGTGAACAGAAATCACACCTGAATTATCCACAATGAAAGATGATGTCCGTCTTTAGACAGACTCTGCTGGAACGTTTGAAAGTCAGAGAAATTCACAAGCCAAAAAACGGCAGCGAAGGTCAAGCATGGGCTAACTGGGAAGGGTGAGTTATGAGACTGCTCCAAGCAGGCTCTGAAACCTGTATCCAGGAAGCATGCTGGACCTCAGAGACACAATTATGACAAATCCTCTGACATCACAATGGACCCGAAAAACAACCTAGCCTCATCTACACAGTGCTAGAGTTCGGCTCACTAGTATATTTAACTCCCATTGCACTCAACTGCACGTTGCCACTGAACATGTAAGTGGCCGGCCGGTGGTGCAGTGGTGAGGTCCGCACCTTCTGGGTCTGTGGCCCAGTATGGGCTGGGTGGAATCCTCGGTTTGGGCCTCCTCACCACTGCTTCAGTTGTTCTGGTGCAGGCGTCCGAGGTAGAGTAGAGGCAGATGGGAAGGGACGTTGGACAGGGCCAGACTTCCACAGCAAATACAGGAGCATTGCCAGCAGATGTGAGCACAGCAATGCACTTGTGCCAAAACAAAACCAATTAAAAGTTGCAAAGAATAGAAAAACTGAAGCTAAGGAAAAAAAAAACAAAAAAAACAGGAGCTTGCCATTACGAAGAATAGGATCTCTGTGAATACCCTTAGCAAAACAGGTGAATTCTATGTTAATTCAAAAACTAGCAAACCTTTGGGGAAAGAAACTCAAGAAGACACAAGAAAAAAAAAGATATCGAGGGATCTAGGAATGGAAGGATTAACACACTTGAAAGGTTCATACCGCAGTAAGGAATCTCTGGATTCCATGCAATCCCAGTCAAAGTTGCAGCAGTATTTGCCACAGAGAAGAAGAGAGAATCCTGAAGTTTCTAGCCAGCAACACGAGACCCTGACTAGGCAAAGGAATCCTCAGGAAAACGAACAAAGCAGCACGTGTCACAATTTCTGATTTCAACATAGAGGACGAAGCGCTAGGTACCGAAACGGCACAGTCTGGGCCCCAAAACAGGCATGAAGACCCATGCAAAACAATTGAGAGCCCAGAGCCCAACTCAAACTTACATGGACAGCCCATTTTGGACCAGGGAGCCAAGTGGAGACAGCGGAGAAAGGAGAGTCTCTACAATAAACGGTGCTGGGAAGCCTGCACAGCCACATGGAACACAACGAGAGTACACAATGATGTTACACCTGGCACACACACCACCTGAAGTGGATTAAAGCCTTGAATGGCAGACTTGAAACCGTGAACCTTGTAGGAGAAGACCTAGGCAGAGTGCTCTTTGCCATCTGTCTGAGCCGCCTATTTGGAAGAAGCATGTCTGACTGGGCAAGGGCAACAAAGGAAACAAGAAACAAACGGGACCACATCAAATGCACACACTTCTGCCCACTCAAGGAAACCATCAACTGAATACTAAGACACCACAACAATTGGGAGAGGATGTTTGCAAACCACACATCGGACAAGGGGTGAAAAGCCCAAAGATACAATCAACTCGCACGTCTCCACAAGAAAAAAAACAAGCCAATGAAAACCTGGTCAAAAGATGGAAGCAGAGATTTCTCCGAAGAAGACAGAAAGAGGGCCAGTAGGTGCATGAAAACTTGTTCACCATCATGAAGTCTCAGGAAAATGCAAATCCAAACTGCAAGGCCATGGCAGCTCACTGTGGTCAGCATGGCTAGAAGGAAGCAGACAGGAAATAACAAGTGTCAGAGAGGAGGTGGAGAGAAGGGAAGCCTCCTGCACTGCTGGTGGGAGTGTAACCCGGTGCAGCCACGATGCCAAAGGTGTGGAACTGCCTCAGAAGTTTAAGTATCCATGTCCCGTATGACCCAGCTATTAATCTGCCGCTTGTTTATCCAAAAAAGTCAGAAAGACTACCGCATAAAGACATGTGCATGGCTGTGTTCACCACAGTCTTACTCCTGATATCCAAGACTTGGAAAGCAGCCTGGTGTCCAGCAAGGGATGATTGGAGAAGGAAGATGGGCTATAGCCACACAATGGTATACCACTCAGCCGGAACAAATGATGCAATCCAGCCGTTTGTGACCACCAGAATGGCTGTGAGGGTTTTAGGGGAAGTGTAACAAGCCCCAGTGAGAAATTCAAATACCATAGAATCTCACTTACAAGGAGAAGAGAAAGCAAGCACTAACCAACAGGTGGCACTGAACATTTGTATGCGGGCTCCCAGAGGCAAAGAGGGGCGGTGACGGAGGGTGAAAGAGAAGATTAGGCACAAGTGTGTGGTGAGGGCCTGTGATTAGTCTTACACTGGTGAAGATGATGTAAGCTACACAGAAGTCTAAAGCAATGAGGACGTGAATCTGGAAGTTATAGTACGTTCTAATGCAGGGTCATGGCTATAAATTCACCTCAAATCAAAAATCCAAAAAGGGGTCCAGAATGATGTCATAAAGCTTTGGGGGCGGAAAGAGTTTACAGAAGGTGAACTTCCAAGGATGGAAAATCACCTCCAAATGCTTACAGATGCTACAGAAAGGCAGACCATTCCAAATAGGTGAAGAGGAATACTACGAAGAGAACATGATCAGTCCTAAACCCATGAACGAACGGAAAATGTTACCGTCCATGATGTTATTACTAATCACCTTCACGAATAATCCAAACAGGCCCACGTCTTCCCAAGTTCAGGCAAAAGGTTGGTCCAAAAGTACAATTCAGGGCCGGCCCTGTGGTGGAGCAGGTAAGTGCCCACATTCCGCTTGGGCGGCCCGGGCCTCACTGTTTCACATTACGAGTGCATATCACATTAGTAGTGTTAGGAAATATAGATTTCATGGTATGGTGCGGGCAGAGATCATAAATAAGCAGCAATTGTGAGGATACGTTATCAATACGCACAAGAAAAGGAACCATAAGAATATTACAATCTATGGAAGTATCTGGTACACTTCCCAAAGGCAGAAGGAAGGAAATCTTGTGACCTGCCAAGGTGGAATTGGCAGAGTGCCACGAGATGACACCATCATTGTGCATCAGAACATTCCCTGGGCAACTTCAACTTGTGAGGGAGTCCAGGACTTTTTCTGGGTAAGGTCCACCCATTTTGCCATCTACCCAAGATATAAGAGATAAAACCCAGGATAATCTTACAGGAGTGAAACCAGTGTCTAGAGAGAATGTAGGAGCCCTTTCGAAGTTCAAGGAGAAAGATAGAAACTGACAACAATTGCAGAAAAAGGAAAACTATCCTACCTAGACAGGGTGAGGAGTCAGACTGGTCTGAGATGGCTGTGAAACTCTGTGTGCACGGAGGTTGTCAGGACAACTTCGAATTTTGAGGTCGCTTATGACATCACGGTGAACATGTCCCCCAGGGTGGCCGCATGGTTACAGTCTGAGGATTGGCCTAGGCTAGGCTATTAAAGGGACAGATACCCAGAAACAGGTTTGGCAAACAGAAAGCAGGCACAGAAACTAGAAGAGATAAAACAGAGTCTGATGCAAGGGATAAGAAAGGAACCCTAGGCCACAAGTGAGAATAGAGGGACAGGCACGGAGAGGAGAACATTGTCATCTATTCAAGTCTATGGGGAGGTCATGCTGATTCAAGCTTGCAACTTCATTGGAAACAAGTGGCCGGACTTGGCGTTCATCACACCTACAGTGCCCTTGTGCCTTAAGCATAATGCAAAGTCAAGAAAGATGTCTTGAGGACATTGAAGAGAAGAATCGATGCCTCCTTTCCAAGGCCCATAGCATTCTTTGAAGGTCAGTCTCTTTTTCCGAAGCTCTGGTGTCACGTGGGCCCACTGGGCACATGGTAATGTGTCCCAAGAGATGTCTTGGAAGCCTTGAAGGAATGGAGCCCTGTCACGCTTGGGGTATGTCTCTTTGTTTGGAAGTGCTCTACAAGGGTGCTGAAAAGCACCCTCTTCCACAGGGCTTCGTTCCTTCGTGAAGGCTGCCCTCCCAGGCTAGTGTGCTCTGTTTGCCTCCATCGAAATTCTCTCCCCCTACCTCTTGCCGTAGAAGGATTATTGATTATGTGTTTTGACACCACATGTAAGGAAGTTGCACGAAAATTAGAACTTTACAGTTGTGTTTCAAGAAAAATAAACAGGCCAGGGTAGAGGATGTAGGGCAAACAAATGGCACACCCTATAAAAATTAAGTAAGCCCGTATCTGGACGGAATCTAGGGGAACGTTCAAGGATCAGGGGTCAAGTTCGAAACTTCCCAAATCCGGAAAAGAGACAGAAAAATATCTTTCCTGGAGAGTGGAATTCATCCGATTTGTCTAAGTTGTCTTGGAAACATTGTGTCCGTGAAGGGGGTTGCCAGGACCACCTCGAATTTGGAGTTTCTGATCTCAGGATGTCAAACCAACCCACATGACCACGTGTTCTCAGTGCTTAGTTTGACCTAGGCTAGGGTAGCCAAGAGTCCTACAAGTGACCGGTGCAAATTCAAGGACAACAACCAAGAGTCACGAAAGCACTCACACCTCACCCTAGAGAACATACAGCGATTAACGAAATACAAACTAATCCCTTGGAATGAAGGAGAACGGACTGATAAGCATGTCTAAGGGAGATAGCTGAGAAAGACCATGACGAGTATACTATGGAAAAGAAAAAGAGGACCCAGAAAATGGAAGGTGAACAGAAATCACACCTGAATTATCCACAATGAAAGATGATGTCCGTCTTTAGACAGACTCTGCTGGAACGTTTGAAAGTCAGAGAAATTCACAAGCCAAAAAACGGCAGCGAAGGTCAAGCATGGGCTAACTGGGAAGGGTGAGTTATGAGACTGCTCCAAGCAGGCTCTGAAACCTGTATCCAGGAAGCATGCTGGACCTCAGAGACACAATTATGACAAATCCTCTGACATCACAATGGACCCGAAAAACAACCTAGCCTCATCTACACAGTGCTAGAGTTCGGCTCACTAGTATATTTAACTCCCATTGCACTCAACTGCACGTTGCCACTGAACATGTAAGTGGCCGGCCGGTGGTGCAGTGGTGAGGTCCGCACCTTCTGGGTCTGTGGCCCAGTATGGGCTGGGTGGAATCCTCGGTTTGGGCCTCCTCACCACTGCTTCAGTTGTTCTGGTGCAGGCGTCCGAGGTAGAGTAGAGGCAGATGGGAAGGGACGTTGGACAGGGCCAGACTTCCACAGCAAATACAGGAGCATTGCCAGCAGATGTGAGCACAGCAATGCACTTGTGCCAAAACAAAACCAATTAAAAGTTGCAAAGAATAGAAAAACTGAAGCTAAGGAAAAAAAAACAAAAAAAACAGGAGCTTGCCATTACGAAGAATAGGATCTCTGTGAATACCCTTAGCAAAACAGGTGAATTCTATGTTAATTCAAAAACTAGCAAACCTTTGGGGAAAGAAACTCAAGAAGACACAAGAAAAAAAAAGATATCGAGGGATCTAGGAATGGAAGGATTAACACACTTGAAAGGTTCATACCGCAGTAAGGAATCTCTGGATTCCATGCAATCCCAGTCAAAGTTGCAGCAGTATTTGCCACAGAGAAGAAGAGAGAATCCTGAAGTTTCTAGCCAGCAACACGAGACCCTGACTAGGCAAAGGAATCCTCAGGAAAACGAACAAAGCAGCACGTGTCACAATTTCTGATTTCAACATAGAGGACGAAGCGCTAGGTACCGAAACGGCACAGTCTGGGCCCCAAAACAGGCATGAAGACCCATGCAAAACAATTGAGAGCCCAGAGCCCAACTCAAACTTACATGGACAGCCCATTTTGGACCAGGGAGCCAAGTGGAGACAGCGGAGAAAGGAGAGTCTCTACAATAAACGGTGCTGGGAAGCCTGCACAGCCACATGGAACACAACGAGAGTACACCATGATGTTACACCTGGCACACACACCACCTGAAATGGATTAAAGCCTTGAATGGCAGACTTGAAACCATGAACCTTGTAGGAGAAGACCTAGGCAGAGTGCTCTTTGCCATCTGTCTGAGCCGCCTATTTGGAAGAAGCATGTCTGACTGGGCAAGGGCAACAAAGGAAACAAGAAACAAACGGGACCACATCAAATGCACACACTTCTGCCCACTCAAGGAAACCATCAACTGAATACTAAGACACCACAACAATTGGGAGAGGATGTTTGCAAACCACACATCGGACAAGGGGTGAAAAGCCCAAAGATACAATCAACTCGCACGTCTCCACAAGAAAAAAAACAAGCCAATGAAAACCTGGTCAAAAGATGGAAGCAGAGATTTCTCCGAAGAAGACAGAAAGAGGGCCAGTAGGTGCATGAAAACTTGTTCACCATCATGAAGTCTCAGGAAAATGCAAATCCAAACTGCAAGGCCATGGCAGCTCACTGTGGTCAGCATGGCTAGAAGGAAGCAGACAGGAAATAACAAGTGTCAGAGAGGAGGTGCAGAGAAGGGAAGCCTCCTGCACTGCTGGTGGGAGTGTAACCCGGTGCAGCCACGATGCCAAAGGTGTGGAACTGCCTCAGAAGTTTAAGTATCCATGTCCCGTATGACCCAGCTATTAATCTGCCGCTTGTTTATCCAAAAAAGTCAGAAAGACTACCGCATAAAGACATGTGCATGGCTGTGTTCACCACAGTCTTACTCCTGATATCCAAGACTTGGAAAGCACCCTGGTGTCCAGCAAGGGATGATTGGAGAAGGAAGATGGGCTATAGCCACACAATGGTATACCACTCAGCCGGAACAAATGATGCAATCCAGCCATTTGTGACCACCAGAATGGCTGTGAGGGTTTTAGGGGAAGTGTAACAAGCCCCAGTGAGAAATTCAAATACCATAGAATCTCACTTACAAGGAGAAGAGAAAGCAAGCACTAACCAACAGGTGGCACTGAACATTTGTATGCGGGCTCCCAGAGGCAAAGAGGGGCGGTGACGGAGGGTGAAAGAGAAGATTAGGCACAAGTGTGTGGTGAGGGCCTGTGATTAGTCTTACACTGGTGAAGATGATGTAAGCTACACAGAAGTCTAAAGCAATGAGGACGTGAATCTGGAAGTTATAGTACGTTCTAATGCAGGGTCATGGCTATAAATTCACCTCAAATCAAAAATCCAAAAAGGGGTCCAGAATGATGTCATAAAGCTTTGGGGGCGGAAAGAGTTTACAGAAGGTGAACTTCCAAGGATGGAAAATCACCTCCAAATGCTTACAGATGCTACAGAAAGGCAGACCATTCCAAATAGGTGAAGAGGAATACTACGAAGAGAACATGATCAGTCCTAAACCCATGAACGAACGGAAAATGTTACCGTCCATGATGTTATTACTAATCACCTTCACGAATAATCCAAACAGGCCCACGTCTTCCCAAGTTCAGGCAAAAGGTTGGTCCAAAAGTACAATTCAGGGCCGGCCCTGTGGTGGAGCAGGTAAGTGCCCACATTCCGCTTGGGCGGCCCGGGCCTCACTGTTTCACATTACGAGTGCATATCACATTAGTAGTGTTAGGAAATATAGATTTCATGGTATGGTGCGGGCAGAGATCATAAATAAGCAGCAATTGTGAGGATACGTTATCAATACGCACAAGAAAAGGAACCATAAGAATATTGCAATCTATGGAAGTATCTGGTACACTTCCCAAAGGCAGAAGGAAGGAAATCTTGTGACCTGCCAAGGTGGAATTGGCAGAGTGCCACGAGATGACACCATCATTGTGCATCAGAACATTCCCTGGGCAACTTCAACTTGTGAGGGAGTCCAGGACTTTTTCTGGGTAAGGTCCACCCATTTTGCCATCTACCCAAGATATAAGAGATAAAACCCAGGATAATCTTACAGGAGTGAAACCAGTGTCTAGAGAGAATGTAGGAGCCCTTTCGAAGTTCAAGGAGAAAGATAGAAACTGACAACAATTGCAGAAAAAGGAAAACTATCCTACCTAGACAGGGTGAGGAGTCAGACTGGTCTGAGATGGCTGTGAAACTCTGTGTGCACGGAGGTTGTCAGGACAACTTCGAATTTTGAGGTCGCTTATGACATCACGGTGAACATGTCCCCCAGGGTGGCCGCATGGTTACAGTCTGAGGATTGGCCTAGGCTAGGCTATTAAAGGGACAGATACCCAGAAACAGGTTTGGCAAACAGAAAGCAGGCACAGAAACTAGAAGAGATAAAACAGAGTCTGATGCAAGGGATAAGAAAGGAACCCTAGGCCACAAGTGAGAATAGAGGGACAGGCACGGAGAGGAGAACATTGTCATCTATTCAAGTCTATGGGGAGGTCATGCTGATTCAAGCTTGCAACTTCATTGGAAACAAGTGGCCGGACTTGGCGTTCATCACACCTACAGTGCCCTTGTGCCTTAAGCATAATGCAAAGTCAAGAAAGATGTCTTGAGGACATTGAAGAGAAGAATCGATGCCTCCTTTCCAAGGCCCATAGCATTCTTTGCAGGTCAGTCTCTTTTTCCGAAGCTCTGGTGTCACGTGGGCCCACTGGGCACATGGTAATGTGTCCCAAGAGATGTCTTGGAAGCCTTGAAGGAATGGAGCCCTGTCACGCTTGGGGTATGTCTCTTTGTTTGGAAGTGCTCTACAAGGGTGCTGAAAAGCACCCTCTTCCACAGGGCTTCGTTCCTTCGTGAAGGCTGCCCTCCCAGGCTAGTGTGCTCTGTTTGCCTCCATCGAAATTCTCTCCCCCTACCTCTTGCCGTAGAAGGATTATTGATTATGTGTTTTGACACCACATGTAAGGAAGTTGCACGAAAATTAGAACTTTACAGTTGTGTTTCAAGAAAAATAAACAGGCCAGGGTAGAGGATGTAGGGCAAACAAATGGCACACCCTATAAAAATTAAGTAAGCCCGTATCTGGACGGAATCTAGGGGAACGTTCAAGGATCAGGGGTCAAGTTCGAAACTTCCCAAATCCGGAAAAGAGACAGAAAAATATCTTTCCTGGAGAGTGGAATTCATCCGATTTGTCTAAGTTGTCTTGGAAACATTGTGTCCGTGAAGGGGGTTGCCAGGACCACCTCGAATTTGGAGTTTCTGATCTCAGGATGTCAAACCAACCCACATGACCACGTGTTCTCAGTGCTTAGTTTGACCTAGGCTAGGGTAGCCAAGAGTCCTACAAGTGACCGGTGCAAATTCAAGGACAACAACCAAGAGTCACGAAAGCACTCACACCTCACCCTAGAGAACATACAGCGATTAAAGAAATACAAACTAATCCCTCGGAATGAAGGAGAACGGACTGATAAGCATGTCTAAGGGAGATAGCTGAGAAAGACCATGACGAGTATACTATGGAAAAGAAAAAGAGGACCCAGAAAATGGAAGGTGAACAGAAATCACACCTGAATTATCCACAATGAAAGATGATGTCCGTCTTTAGACAGACTCTGCTGGAACGTTTGAAAGTCAGAGAAATTCACAAGCCAAAAAACGGCAGCGAAGGTCAAGCATGGGCTAACTGGGAAGGGTGAGTTATGAGACTGCTCCAAGCAGGCTCTGAAACCTGTATCCAGGAAGCATGCTGGACCTCAGAGACACAATTATGACAAATCCTCTGACATCACAATGGACCCGAAAAACAACCTAGCCTCATCTACACAGTGCTAGAGTTGGGCTCACTAGTATATTTAACTCCCGTTGCACTCAACTGCACGTTGCCACTGAACATGTAAGTGGCCGGCCGGTGGTGCAGTGGTGAGGTCCGCACCTTCTGGGTCTGTGGCCCAGTATGGGCTGGGTGGAATCCTCGGTTTGGGCCTCCTCACCACTGCTTCAGTTGTTCTGGTGCAGGCGTCCGAGGTAGAGTAGAGGCAGATGGGAAGGGACGTTGGACAGGGCCAGACTTCCACAGCAAATACAGGAGCATTGCCAGCAGATGTGAGCACAGCAATGCACTTGTGCCAAAACAAAACCAATTAAAAGTTGCAAAGAATAGAAAAACTGAAGCTAAGGAAAAAAAAAACAAAAAAACAGGAGCTTGCCATTACGAAGAATAGGATCTCTGTGAATACCCTTAGCAAAACAGGTGAATTCTATGTTAATTCAAAAACTAGCAAACCTTTGGGGAAAGAAACTCAAGAAGACACAAGAAAAAAAAAGATATCGAGGGATCTAGGAATGGAAGGATTAACACACTTGAAAGGTTCATACCGCAGTAAGGAATCTCTGGATTCCATGCAATCCCAGTCAAAGTTGCAGCAGTATTTGCCACAGAGAAGAAGAGAGAATCCTGAAGTTTCTAGCCAGCAACACGAGACCCTGACTAGGCAAAGGAATCCTCAGGAAAACGAACAAAGCAGCACGTGTCACAATTTCTGATTTCAACATAGAGGACGAAGCGCTAGGTACCGAAACGGCACAGTCTGGGCCCCAAAACAGGCATGAAGACCCATGCAAAACAATTGAGAGCCCAGAGCCCAACTCAAACTTACATGGACAGCCCATTTTGGACCAGGGAGCCAAGTGGAGACAGCGGAGAAAGGAGAGTCTCTACAATAAACGGTGCTGGGAAGCCTGCACAGCCACATGGAACACAACGAGAGTACACCATGATGTTACACCTGGCACACACACCACCTGAAGTGGATTAAAGCCTTGAATGGCAGACTTGAAACCGTGAACCTTGTAGGAGAAGACCTAGGCAGAGTGCTCTTTGCCATCTGTCTGAGCCGCCTATTTGGAAGAAGCATGTCTGACTGGGCAAGGGCAACAAAGGAAACAAGAAACAAACGGGACCACATCAAATGCACACACTTCTGCCCACTCAAGGAAACCATCAACTGAATACTAAGACACCACAACAATTGGGAGAGGATGTTTGCAAACCACACATCGGACAAGGGGTGAAAAGCCCAAAGATACAATCAACTCGCACGTCTCCACAAGAAAAAAAACAAGCCAATGAAAACCTGGTCAAAAGATGGAAGCAGAGATTTCTCCGAAGAAGACAGAAAGAGGGCCAGTAGGTGCATGAAAACTTGTTCACCATCATGAAGTCTCAGGAAAATGCAAATCCAAACTGCAAGGCCATGGCAGCTCACTGTGGTCAGCATGGCTAGAAGGAAGCAGACAGGAAATAACAAGTGTCAGAGAGGAGGTGCAGAGAAGGGAAGCCTCCTGCACTGCTGGTGGGAGTGTAACCCGGTGCAGCCACGATGCCAAAGGTGTGGAACTGCCTCAGAAGTTTAAGTATCCATGTCCCGTATGACCCAGCTATTAATCTGCCGCTTGTTTATCCAAAAAAGTCAGAAAGACTACCGCATAAAGACATGTGCATGGCTGTGTTCACCACAGTCTTACTCCGGATATCCAAGACTTGGAAAGCACCCTGGTGTCCAGCAAGGGATGATTGGAGAAGGAAGATGGGCTATAGCCACACAATGGTATACCACTCAGCCGGAACAAATGATGCAATCCAGCCGTTTGTGACCACCAGAATGGCTGTGAGGGTTTTAGGGGAAGTGTAACAAGCCCCAGTGAGAAATTCAAATACCATAGAATCTCACTTACAAGGCGAAGAAAAAGCAAGCACTAACCAACAGGTGGCACTGAACATTTGTATGCGGGCTCCCAGAGGCAAAGAGGGGCGGTGACGGAGGGTGAAAGAGAAGATTAGGCACAAGTGTGTGGTGAGGGCCTGTGATTAGTCTTACACTGGTGAAGATGATGTAAGCTACACAGAAGTCTAAAGCAATGAGGACGTGAATCTGGAAGTTATAGTACGTTCTAATGCAGGGTCATGGCTATAAATTCACCTCAAATCAAAAATCCAAAAAGGGGTCCAGAATGATGTCATAAAGCTTTGGGGGCGGAAACAGTTTACAGAAGGTGAACTTCCAAGGATGGAAAATCACCTCCAAATGCTTACAGATGCTACAGAAAGGCAGACCATTCCAAATAGGTGAAGAGGAATACTACGAAGAGAACATGATCAGTCCTAAACCCATGAACGAACGGAAAATGTTACCGTCCATGATGTTATTACTAATCACCTTCACGAATAATCCAAACAGGCCCACGTCTTCCCAAGTTCAGGCAAAAGGTTGGTCCAAAAGTACAATTCAGGGCCGGCCCTGTGGTGGAGCAGGTAAGTGCCCACATTCCGCTTGGGCGGCCCGGGCCTCACTGTTTCACATTACGAGTGCATATCACATTAGTAGTGTTAGGAAATATAGATTTCATGGTATGGTGCGGGCAGAGATCATAAATAAGCAGCAATTGTGAGGATACGTTATCAATACGCACAAGAAAAGGAACCATAAGAATATTACAATCTATGGAAGTATCTGGTACACTTCCCAAAGGCAGAAGGAAGGAAAACTTGTGACCTGCCAAGGTGGAATTGGCAGAGTGCCACGAGATGACACCATCATTGTGCATCAGAACATTCCCTGGGCAACTTCAACTTGTGAGGGAGTCCAGGACTTTTTCTGGGTAAGGTCCACCCATTTTGCCATCTACCCAAGATATAAGAGATAAAACCCAGGATAATCTTACAGGAGTGACACCAGTGTCTAGAGAGAATGTAGGAGCCCTTTCGAAGTTCAAGGAGAAAGATAGAAACTGACAACAATTGCAGAAAAAGGAAAACTATCCTACCTAGACAGGGTGAGGAGTCAGACTGGTCTGAGATGGCTGTGAAACTCTGTGTGCACGGAGGTTGTCAGGACAACTTCGAATTTTGAGGTCGCTTACGACATCACGGTGAACATGTCCCCCAGGGTGGCCGCATGGTTACAGTCTGAGGATTGGCCTAGGCTAGGCTATTAAAGGGACAGATACCCAGAAACAGGTTTGGCAAACAGAAAGCAGGCACAGAAACTAGAAGAGATAAAACAGAGTCTGATGCAAGGGATAAGAAAGGAACCCTAGGCCACAAGTGAGAATAGAGGGACAGGCACGGAGAGGAGAACATTGTCATCTATTCAAGTCTATGGGGAGGTCATGCTGATTCAAGCTTGCAACTTCATTGGAAACAAGTGGCCGGACTTGGCGTTCATCACACCTACAGTGCCCTTGTGCCTTAAGCATAATGCAAAGTCAAGAAAGATGTCTTGAGGACATTGAAGAGAAGAATCGATGCCTCCTTTCCAAGGCCCATAGCATTCTTTGAAGGTCAGTCTCTTTTTCCGAAGCTCTGGTGTCACGTGGGCCCACTGGGCACATGGTAATGTGTCCCAAGAGATGTCTTGGAAGCCTTGAAGGAATGGAGCCCTGTCACGCTTGGGGTATGTCTCTTTGTTTGGAAGTGCTCTACAAGGGTGCTGAAAAGCACCCTCTTCCACAGGGCTTCGTTCCTTCGTGAAGGCTGCCCTCCCAGGCTAGTGTGCTCTGTTTGCCTCCATCGAAATTCTCTCCCCCTACCTCTTGCCGTAGAAGGATTATTGATTATGTGTTTTGACACCACATGTAAGGAAGTTGCACGAAAATTAGAACTTTACAGTTGTGTTTCAAGAAAAATAAACAGGCCAGGGTAGAGGATGTAGGGCAAACAAATGGCACACCCTATAAAAATTAAGTAAGCCCGTATCTGGACGGAATCTAGGGGAACGTTCAAGGATCAGGGGTCAAGTTCGAAACTTCCCAAATCCGGAAAAGAGACAGAAAAATATCTTTCCTGGAGAGTGGAATTCATCCGATTTGTCTAAGTTGTCTTGGAAACATTGTGTCCGTGAAGGGGGTTGCCAGGACCACCTCGAATTTGGAGTTTCTGATCTCAGGATGTCAAACCAACCCACATGACCACGTGTTCTCAGTGCTTAGTTTGACCTAGGCTAGGGTAGCCAAGAGTCCTACAAGTGACCGGTGCAAATTCAAGGACAACAACCAAGAGTCACGAAAGCACTCACACCTCACCCTAGAGAACATACAGCGATTAAAGAAATACAAACTAATCCCTCGGAATGAAGGAGAACGGACTGATAAGCATGTCTAAGGGAGATAGCTGAGAAAGACCATGACGAGTATACTATGGAAAAGAAAAAGAGGACCCAGAAAATGGAAGGTGAACAGAAATCACACCTGAATTATCCACAATGAAAGATGATGTCCGTCTTTAGACAGACTCTGCTGGAACGTTTGAAAGTCAGAGAAATTCACAAGCCAAAAAACGGCAGCGAAGGTCAAGCATGGGCTAACTGGGAAGGGTGAGTTATGAGACTGCTCCAAGCAGGCTCTGAAACCTGTATCCAGGAAGCATGCTGGACCTCAGAGACACAATTATGACAAATCCTCTGACATCACAATGGACCCGAAAAACAACCTAGCCTCATCTACACAGTGCTAGAGTTGGGCTCACTAGTATATTTAACTCCCGTTGCACTCAACTGCACGTTGCCACTGAACATGTAAGTGGCCGGCCGGTGGTGCAGTGGTGAGGTCCGCACCTTCTGGGTCTGTGGCCCAGTATGGGCTGGGTGGAATCCTCGGTTTGGGCCTCCTCACCACTGCTTCAGTTGTTCTGGTGCAGGCGTCCGAGGTAGAGTAGAGGCAGATGGGAAGGGACGTTGGACAGGGCCAGACTTCCACAGCAAATACAGGAGCATTGCCAGCAGATGTGAGCACAGCAATGCACTTGTGCCAAAACAAAACCAATTAAAAGTTGCAAAGAATAGAAAAACTGAAGCTAAGGAAAAAAAAAACAAAAAAAACAGGAGCTTGCCATTACGAAGAATAGGATCTCTGTGAATAACCTTAGCAAAACAGGTGAATTCTATGTTAATTCAAAAACTAGCAAACCTTTGGGGAAAGAAACTCAAGAAGACACAAGAAAAAAAAAGATATCGAGGGATCTAGGAATGGAAGGATTAACACACTTGAAAGGTTCATACCGCAGTAAGGAATCTCTGGATTCCATGCAATCCCAGTCAAAGTTGCAGCAGTATTTGCCACAGAGAAGAAGAGAGAATCCTAAAGTTTCTAGCCAGCAACACGAGACCCTGACTAGGCAAAGGAATCCTCAGGAAAACGAACAAAGCAGCACGTGTCACAATTTCTGATTTCAACATAGAGGACGAAGCGCTAGGTACCGAAACGGCACAGTCTGGGCCCCAAAACAGGCATGAAGACCCATGCAAAACAATTGAGAGCCCAGAGCCCAACTCAAACTTACATGGACAGCCCATTTTGGACCAGGGAGCCAAGTGGAGACAGCGGAGAAAGGAGAGTCTCTACAATAAACGGTGCTGGGAAGCCTGCACAGCCACATGGAACACAACGAGAGTACACCATGATGTTACACCTGGCACACACACCACCTGAAGTGGATTAAAGCCTTGAATGGCAGACTTGAAACCGTGAACCTTGTAGGAGAAGACCTAGGCAGAGTGCTCTTTGCCATCTGTCTGAGCCGCCTATTTGGAAGAAGCATGTCTGACTGGGCAAGGGCAACAAAGGAAACAAGAAACAAACGGGACCACATCAAATGCACACACTTCTGCCCACTCAAGGAAACCATCAACTGAATACTAAGACACCACAACAATTGGGAGAGGATGTTTGCAAACCACACATCGGACAAGGGGTGAAAAGCCCAAAGATACAATCAACTCGCACGTCTCCACAAGAAAAAAAACAAGCCAATGAAAACCTGGTCAAAAGATGGAAGCAGAGATTTCTCCGAAGAAGACAGAAAGAGGGCCAGTAGGTGCATGAAAACTTGTTCACCATCATGAAGTCTCAGGAAAATGCAAATCCAAACTGCAAGGCCATGGCAGCTCACTGTGGTCAGCATGGCTAGAAGGAAGCAGACAGGAAATAACAAGTGTCAGAGAGGAGGTGGAGAGAAGGGAAGCCCCCTGCACTGCTGGTCGGAGTGTAACCCGGTGCAGCCACGATGCCAAAGGTGTGGAACTGCCTCAGAAGTTTAAGTATCCATGTCCCGTATGACCCAGCTATTAATCTGCCGCTTGCTTATCCAAAAAAGTCAGAAAGACTACCGCATAAAGACATGTGCATGGCTGTGTTCACCACAGTCTTACTCCTGATATCCAAGACTTGGAAAGCACCCTGGTGTCCAGCAAGGGATGATTGGAGAAGGAAGATGGGCTATAGCCACACAATGGTATACCACTCAGCCGGAACAAATGATGCAATCCAGCCGTTTGTGACCACCAGAATGGCTGTGAGGGTTTTAGGGGAAGTGTAACAAGCCCCAGTGAGAAATTCAAATACCATAGAATCTCACTTACAAGGAGAAGAAAAAGCAAGCACTAACCAACAGGTGGCACTGAACATTTGTATGCGGGCTCCCAGAGGCAAAGAGGGGCGGTGACGGAGGGTGAAAGAGAAGATTAGGCACAAGTGTGTGGTGAGGGCCTGTGATTAGTCTTACACTGGTGAAGATGATGTAAGCTACACAGAAGTCTAAAGCAATGAGGATGTGAATCTGGAAGTTATAGTACGTTCTAATGCAGGGTCATGGCTATAAATTCACCTCAAATCAAAAATCCAAAAAGGGGTCCAGAATGATGTCATAAAGCTTTGGGGGCGGAAAGAGTTTACAGAAGGTGAACTTCCAAGGATGGAAAATCACCTCCAAATGCTTACAGATGCTACAGAAAGGCAGACCATTCCAAATAGGTGAAGAGGAATACTACGAAGAGAACATGATCAGTCCTAAACCCATGAACGAACGGAAAATGTTACCGTCCATGATGTTATTACTAATCACCTTCACGAATAATCCAAACAGGCCCACGTCTTCCCAAGTTCAGGCAAAAGGTTGGTCCAAAAGTACAATTCAGGGCCGGCCCTGTGGTGGAGCAGGTAAGTGCCCACATTCCGCTTGGGCGGCCCGGGCCTCACTGTTTCACATTACGAGTGCATATCACATTAGTAGTGTTAGGAAATATAGATTTCATGGTATGGTGCGGGCAGAGATCATAACTAAGCAGCAATTGTGAGGATACGTTATCAATACGCACAAGAAAAGGAACCATAAGAATATTACAATCTATGGAAGTATCTGGTACACTTCCCAAAGGCAGAAGGAAGGAAAACTTGTGACCTGCCAAGGTGGAATTGGCAGAGTGCCACGAGATGACACCATCATTGTGCATCAGAACATTCCCTGGGCAACTTCAACTTGTGAGGGAGTCCAGGACTTTTTCTGGGTAAGGTCCACCCATTTTGCCATCTACCCAAGATATAAGAGATAAAACCCAGGATAATCTTACAGGAGTGAAACCAGTGTCTAGAGAGAATGTAGGAGCCCTTTCGAAGTTCAAGGAGAAAGATAGAAACTGACAACAATTGCAGAAAAAGGAAAACTATCCTACCTAGACAGGGTGAGGAGTCAGACTGGTCTGAGATGGCTGTGAAACTCTGTGTGCACGGAGGTTGTCAGGACAACTTCGAATTTTGAGGTCGCTTACGACATCACGGTGAACATGTCCCCCAGGGTGGCCGCATGGTTACAGTCTGAGGATTGGCCTAGGCTAGGCTATTAAAGGGACAGATACCCAGAAACAGGTTTGGCAAACAGAAAGCAGGCACAGAAACTAGAAGAGATAAAACAGAGTCTGATGCAAGGGATAAGAAAGGAACCCTAGGCCACAAGTGAGAATAGAGGGACAGGCACGGAGAGGAGAACATTGTCATCTATTCAAGTCTATGGGGAGGTCATGCTGATTCAAGCTTGCAACTTCATTGGAAACAAGTGGCCGGACTTGGCGTTCATCACACCTACAGTGCCCTTGTGCCTTAAGCATAATGCAAAGTCAAGAAAGATGTCTTGAGGACATTGAAGAGAAGAATCGATGCCTCCTTTCCAAGGCCCATAGCATTCTTTGCAGGTCAGTCTCTTTTTCCGAAGCTCTGGTGTCACGTGGGCCCACTGGGCACATGGTAATGTGTCCCAAGAGATGTCTTGGAAGCCTTGAAGGAATGGAGCCCTGTCACGCTTGGGGTATGTCTCTTTGTTTGGAAGTGCTCTACAAGGGTGCTGAAAAGCACCCTCTTCCACAGGGCTTCGTTCCTTCGTGAAGGCTGCCCTCCCAGGCTAGTGTGCTCTGTTTGCCTCCATCGAAATTCTCTCCCCCTACCTCTTGCCGTAGAAGGATTATTGATTATGTGTTTTGACACCACATGTAAGGAAGTTGCACGAAAATTAGAACTTTACAGTTGTGTTTCAAGAAAAATAAACAGGCCAGGGTAGAGGATGTAGGGCAAACAAATGGCACACCCTATAAAAATTAAGTAAGCCCGTATCTGGACGGAATCTAGGGGAACGTTCAAGGATCAGGGGTCAAGTTCGAAACTTCCCAAATCCGGAAAAGAGACAGAAAAATATCTTTCCTGGAGAGTGGAATTCATCCGATTTGTCTAAGTTGTCTTGGAAACATTGTGTCCGTGAAGGGGGTTGCCAGGACCACCTCGAATTTGGAGTTTCTGATCTCAGGATGTCAAACCAACCCACATGACCACGTGTTCTCAGTGCTTAGTTTGACCTAGGCTAGGGTAGCCAAGAGTCCTACAAGTGACCGGTGCAAATTCAAGGACAACAACCAAGAGTCACGAAAGCACTCACACCTCACCCTAGAGAACATACAGCGATTAAAGAAATACAAACTAATCCCTTGGAATGAAGGAGAACGGACTGATAAGCATGTCTAAGGGAGATAGCTGAGAAAGACCATGACGAGTATACTATGGAAAAGGAAAAGAGGACCCAGAAAATGGAAGGTGAACAGAAATCACACCTGAATTATCCACAATGAAAGATGATGTCCGTCTTTAGACAGACTCTGCTGGAACGTTTGAAAGTCAGAGAAATTCACAAGCCAAAAAACGGCAGCGAAGGTCAAGCATGGGCTAACTGGGAAGGGTGAGTTATGAGACTGCTCCAAGCAGGCTCTGAAACCTGTATCCAGGAAGCATGCTGGACCTCAGAGACACAATTATGACAAATCCTCTGACATCACAATGGACCCGAAAAACAACCTAGCCTCATCTACACAGTGCTAGAGTTGGGCTCACTAGTATATTTAACTCCCGTTGCACTCAACTGCACGTTGCCACTGAACATGTAAGTGGCCGGCCGGTGGTGCAGTGGTGAGGTCCGCACCTTCTGGGTCTGTGGCCCAGTATGGGCTGGGTGGAATCCTCGGTTTGGGCCTCCTCACCACTGCTTCAGTTGTTCTGGTGCAGGCGTCCGAGGTAGAGTAGAGGCAGATGGGAAGGGACGTTGGACAGGGCCAGACTTCCACAGCAAATACAGGAGCATTGCCAGCAGATGTGAGCACAGCAATGCACTTGTGCCAAAACAAAACCAATTAAAAGTTGCAAAGAATAGAAAAACTGAAGCTAAGGAAAAAAAAAACAAAAAAAACAGGAGCTTGCCATTACGAAGAATAGGATCTCTGTGAATAACCTTAGCAAAACAGGTGAATTCTATGTTAATTCAAAAACTAGCAAACCCTTGGGGAAAGAAACTCAAGAAGACACAAGAAAAAAAAAGATATCGAGGGATCTAGGAATGGAAGGATTAACACACTTGAAAGGTTCATACCGCAGTAAGGAATCTCTGGATTCCATGCAATCCCGTCAAAGTTGCAGCAGTATTTGCCACAGAGAAGAAGAGAGAATCCTAAAGTTTCTAGCCAGCAACACGAGACCCTGACTAGGCAAAGGAATCCTCAGGAAAACGAACAAAGCAGCACGTGTCACAATTTCTGATTTCAACATAGAGGACGAAGCGCGAGGTACCGAAACGGCACAGTCTGGGCCCCAAGACAGGCATGAAGACCCATGCAAAACAATTGAGAGCCCAGAGCCCAACTCAAACTTACATGGACAGCCCATTTTGGACCAGGGAGCCAAGTGGAGACAGCGGAGAAAGGAGAGTCTCTACAATAAACGGTGCTGGGAAGCCTGCACAGCCACATGGAACACAACGAGAGTACGCCATGATGTTACACCTGGCACACACACCACCTGAAATGGATTAAAGCCTTGAATGGCAGACTTGAAACCGTGAACCTTGTAGGAGAAGACCTAGGCAGAGTGCTCTTTGCCATCTGTCTGAGCCGCCTATTTGGAAGAAGCATGTCTGACTGGGCAAGGGCAACAAAGGAAACAAGAAACAAACGGGACCACATCAAATGCACACACTTCTGCCCACTCAAGGAAACCATCAACTGAATACTAAGACACCACAACAATTGGGAGAGGATGTTTGCAAACCACACATCGGACAAGGGGTGAAAAGCCCAAAGATACAATCAACTCGCACGTCTCCACAAGAAAAAAAACAAGCCAATGAAAACCTGGTCAAAAGATGGAAGCAGAGATTTCTCCGAAGAAGACAGAAAGAGGGCCAGTAGGTGCATGAAAACTTGTTCACCATCATGAAGTCTCAGGAAAATGCAAATCCAAACTGCAAGGCCATGGCAGCTCACTGTGGTCAGCATGGCTAGAAGGAAGCAGACAGGAAATAACAAGTGTCAGAGAGGAGGTGCAGAGAAGGGAAGCCTCCTGCACTGCTGGTGGGAGTGTAACCCGGTGCAGCCACGATGCCAAAGGTGTGGAACTGCCTCAGAAGTTTAAGTATCCATGTCCCGTATGACCCAGCTATTAATCTGCCGCTTGCTTATCCAAAAAAGTCAGAAAGACTACCGCATAAAGACATGTGCATGGCTGTGTTCACCACAGTCTTACTCCTGATATCCAAGACTTGGAAAGCACCCTGGTGTCCAGCAAGGGATGATTGGAGAAGGAAGATGGGCTATAGCCACACAATGGTATACCACTCAGCCGGAACAAATGATGCAATCCAGCCGTTTGTGACCACCAGAATGGCTGTGAGGGTTTTAGGGGAAGTGTAACAAGCCCCAGTGAGAAATTCAAATACCATAGAATCTCACTTACAAGGAGAAGAAAAAGCAAGCACTAACCAACAGGTGGCACTGAACATTTGTATGCGGGCTCCCAGAGGCAAAGAGGGGCGGTGACGGAGGGTGAAAGAGAAGATTAGGCACAAGTGTGTGGTGAGGGCCTGTGATTAGTCTTACACTGGTGAAGATGATGTAAGCTACACAGAAGTCTAAAGCAATGAGGATGTGAATCTGGAAGTTATAGTACGTTCTAATGCAGGGTCATGGCTATAAATTCACCTCAAATCAAAAATCCAAAAAGGGGTCCAGAATGATGTCATAAAGCTTTGGGGGCGGAAAGAGTTTACAGAAGGTGAACTTCCAAGGATGGAAAATCACCTCCAAATGCTTACAGATGCTACAGAAAGGCAGACCATTCCAAATAGGTGAAGAGGAATACTACGAAGAGAACATGATCAGTCCTAAACCCATGAACGAACGGAAAATGTTACCGTCCATGATGTTATTACTAATCACCTTCACGAATAATCCAAACAGGCCCACGTCTTCCCAAGTTCAGGCAAAAGGTTGGTCCAAAAGTACAATTCAGGGCCGGCCCTGTGGTGGAGCAGGTAAGTGCCCACATTCCGCTTGGGCGGCCCGGGCCTCACTGTTTCACATTACGAGTGCATATCACATTAGTAGTGTTAGGAAATATAGATTTCATGGTATGGTGCGGGCAGAGATCATAAATAAGCAGCAATTGTGAGGATACGTTATCAATACGCACAAGAAAAGGAACCATAAGAATATTACAATCTATGGAAGTATCTGGTACACTTCCCAAAGGCAGAAGGAAGGAAAACTTGTGACCTGCCAAGGTGGAATTGGCAGAGTGCCACGAGATGACACCATCATTGTGCATCAGAACATTCCCTGGGCAACTTCAACTTGTGAGGGAGTCCAGGACTTTTTCTGGGTAAGGTCCACCCATTTTGCCATCTACCCAAGATATAAGAGATAAAACCCAGGATAATCTTACAGGAGTGAAACCAGTGTCTAGAGAGAATGTAGGAGCCCTTTCGAAGTTCAAGGAGAAAGATAGAAACTGACAACAATTGCAGAAAAAGGAAAACTATCCTACCTAGACAGGGTGAGGAGTCAGACTGGTCTGAGATGGCTGTGAAACTCTGTGTGCACGGAGGTTGTCAGGACAACTTCGAATTTTGAGGTCGCTTACGACATCACGGTGAACATGTCCCCCAGGGTGGCCGCATGGTTACAGTCTGAGGATTGGCCTAGGCTAGGCTATTAAAGGGACAGATACCCAGAAACAGGTTTGGCAAACAGAAAGCAGGCACAGAAACTAGAAGAGATAAAACAGAGTCTGATGCAAGGGATAAGAAAGGAACCCTAGGCCACAAGTGAGAATAGAGGGACAGGCACGGAGAGGAGAACATTGTCATCTATTCAAGTCTATGGGGAGGTCATGCTGATTCAAGCTTGCAACTTCATTGGAAACAAGTGGCCGGACTTGGCGTTCATCACACCTACAGTGCCCTTGTGCCTTAAGCATAATGCAAAGTCAAGAAAGATGTCTTGAGGACATTGAAGAGAAGAATCGATGCCTCCTTTCCAAGGCCCATAGCATTCTTTGCAGGTCAGTCTCTTTTTCCGAAGCTCTGGTGTCACGTGGGCCCACTGGGCACATGGTAATGTGTCCCAAGAGATGTCTTGGAAGCCTTGAAGGAATGGAGCCCTGTCACGCTTGGGGTATGTCTCTTTGTTTGGAAGTGCTCTACAAGGGTGCTGAAAAGCACCCTCTTCCACAGGGCTTCGTTCCTTCGTGAAGGCTGCCCTCCCAGGCTAGTGTGCTCTGTTTGCCTCCATCGAAATTCTCTCCCCCTACCTCTTGCCGTAGAAGGATTATTGATTATGTGTTTTGACACCATATGTAAGGAAGTTGCACGAAAATTAGAACTTTACAGTTGTGTTTCAAGAAAAATAAACAGGCCAGGGTAGAGGATGTAGGGCAAACAAATGGCACACCCTATAAAAATTAAGTAAGCCCGTATCTGGACGGAATCTAGGGGAACGTTCAAGGATCAGGGGTCAAGTTCGAAACTTCCCAAATCCGGAAAAGAGACAGAAAAATATCTTTCCTGGAGAGTGGAATTCATCCGATTTGTCTAAGTTGTCTTGGAAACATTGTGTCCGTGAAGGGGGTTGCCAGGACCACCTCGAATTTGGAGTTTCTGATCTCAGGATGTCAAACCAACCCACATGACCACGTGTTCTCAGTGCTTAGTTTGACCTAGGCTAGGGTAGCCAAGAGTCCTACAAGTGACCGGTGCAAATTCAAGGACAACAACCAAGAGTCACGAAAGCACTCACACCTCACCCTAGAGAACATACAGCGATTAAAGAAATACAAACTAATCCCTTGGAATGAAGGAGAACGGACTGATAAGCATGTCTAAGGGAGATAGCTGAGAAAGACCATGACGAGTATACTATGGAAAAGGAAAAGAGGACCCAGAAAATGGAAGGTGAACAGAAATCACACCTGAATTATCCACAATGAAAGATGATGTCCGTCTTTAGACAGACTCTGCTGGAACGTTTGAAAGTCAGAGAAATTCACAAGCCAAAAAACGGCAGCGAAGGTCAAGCATGGGCTAACTGGGAAGGGTGAGTTATGAGACTGCTCCAAGCAGGCTCTGAAACCTGTATCCAGGAAGCATGCTGGACCTCAGAGACACAATTATGACAAATCCTCTGACATCACAATGGACCCGAAAAACAACCTAGCCTCATCTACACAGTGCTAGAGTTGGGCTCACTAGTATATTTAACTCCCGTTGCACTCAACTGCACGTTGCCACTGAACATGTAAGTGGCCGGCCGGTGGTGCAGTGGTGAGGTCCGCACCTTCTGGGTCTGTGGCCCAGTATGGGCTGGGTGGAATCCTCGGTTTGGGCCTCCTCACCACTGCTTCAGTTGTTCTGGTGCAGGCGTCCGAGGTAGAGTAGAGGCAGATGGGAAGGGACGTTGGACAGGGCCAGACTTCCACAGCAAATACAGGAGCATTGCCAGCAGATGTGAGCACAGCAATGCACTTGTGCCAAAACAAAACCAATTAAAAGTTGCAAAGAATAGAAAAACTGAAGCTAAGGAAAAAAAAAACAAAAAAACAGGAGCTTGCCATTACGAAGAATAGGATCTCTGTGAATAACCTTAGCAAAACAGGTGAATTCTATGTTAATTCAAAAACTAGCAAACCCTTGGGGAAAGAAACTCAAGAAGACACAAGAAAAAAAAAGATATCGAGGGATCTAGGAATGGAAGGATTAACACACTTGAAAGGTTCATACCGCAGTAAGGAATCTCTGGATTCCATGCAATCCCAGTCAAAGTTGCAGCAGTATTTGCCACAGAGAAGAAGAGAGAATCCTAAAGTTTCTAGCCAGCAACACGAGACCCTGACTAGGCAAAGGAATCCTCAGGAAAACGAACAAAGCAGCACGTGTCACAATTTCTGATTTCAACATAGAGGACGAAGCGCGAGGTACCGAAACGGCACAGTCTGGGCCCCAAAACAGGCATGAAGACCCATGCAAAACAATTGAGAGCCCAGAGCCCAACTCAAACTTACATGGACAGCCCATTTTGGACCAGGGAGCCAAGTGGAGACAGCGGAGAAAGGAGAGTCTCTACAATAAACGGTGCTGGGAAGCCTGCACAGCCACATGGAACACAACGAGAGTACACCATGATGTTACACCTGGCACACACACCACCTGAAGTGGATTAAAGCCTTGAATGGCAGACTTGAAACCGTGAACCTTGTAGGAGAAGACCTAGGCAGAGTGCTCTTTGCCATCTGTCTGAGCCGCCTATTTGGAAGAAGCATGTCTGACTGGGCAAGGGCAACAAAGGAAACAAGAAACAAACGGGACCACATCAAATGCACACACTTCTGCCCACTCAAGGAAACCATCAACTGAATACTAAGACACCACAACAATTGGGAGAGGATGTTTGCAAACCACACATCGGACAAGGGGTGAAAAGCCCAAAGATACAATCAACTCGCACGTCTCCACAAGAAAAAAAACAAGCCAATGAAAACCTGGTCAAAAGATGGAAGCAGAGATTTCTCCGAAGAAGACAGAAAGAGGGCCAGTAGGTGCATGAAAACTTGTTCACCATCATGAAGTCTCAGGAAAATGCAAATCCAAACTGCAAGGCCATGGCAGCTCACTGTGGTCAGCATGGCTAGAAGGAAGCAGACAGGAAATAACAAGTGTCAGAGAGGAGGTGGAGAGAAGGGAAGCCTCCTGCACTGCTGGTGGGAGTGTAACCCGGTGCAGCCACGATGCCAAAGGTGTGGAACTGCCTCAGAAATTTAAGTATCCATGTCCCGTATGACCCAGCTATTAATCTGCCGCTTGCTTATCCAAAAAAGTCAGAAAGACTACCGCATAAAGACATGTGCATGGCTGTGTTCACCACAGTCTTACTCCTGATATCCAAGACTTGGAAAGCACCCTGGTGTCCAGCAAGGGATGATTGGAGAAGGAAGATGGGCTATAGCCACACAATGGTATACCACTCAGCCGGAACAAATGATGCAATCCAGCCGTTTGTGACCACCAGAATGGCTGTGAGGGTTTTAGGGGAAGTGTAACAAGCCCCAGTGAGAAATTCAAATACCATAGAATCTCACTTACAAGGCGAAGAAAAAGCAAGCACTAACCAACAGGTGGCACTGAACATTTGTATGCGGGCTCCCAGAGGCAAAGAGGGGCGGTGACGGAGGGTGAAAGAGAAGATTAGGCACAAGTGTGTGGTGAGGGCCTGTGATTAGTCTTACACTGGTGAAGATGATGTAAGCTACACAGAAGTCTAAAGCAATGAGGATGTGAATCTGGAAGTTATAGTACGTTCTAATGCAGGGTCATGGCTATAAATTCACCTCAAATCAAAAATCCAAAAAGGGGTCCAGAATGATGTCATAAAGCTTTGGGGGCGGAAAGAGTTTACAGAAGGTGAACTTCCAAGGATGGAAAATCACCTCCAAATGCTTACAGATGCTACAGAAAGGCAGACCATTCCAAATAGGTGAAGAGGAATACTACGAAGAGAACATGATCAGTCCTAAACCCATGAACGAACGGAAAATGTTACCGTCCATGATGTTATTACTAATCACCTTCACGAATAATCCAAACAGGCCCACGTCTTCCCAAGTTCAGGCAAAAGGTTGGTCCAAAAGTACAATTCAGGGCCGGCCCTGTGGTGGAGCAGGTAAGTGCCCACATTCCGCTTGGGCGGCCCGGGCCTCACTGTTTCACATTACGAGTGCATATCACATTAGTAGTGTTAGGAAATATAGATTTCATGGTATGGTGCGGGCAGAGATCATAAATAAGCAGCAATTGTGAGGATACGTTATCAATACGCACAAGAAAAGGAACCATAAGAATATTACAATCTATGGAAGTATCTGGTACACTTCCCAAAGGCAGAAGGAAGGAAAACTTGTGACCTGCCAAGGTGGAATTGGCAGAGTGCCACGAGATGACACCATCATTGTGCATCAGAACATTCCCTGGGCAACTTCAACTTGTGAGGGAGTCCAGGACTTTTTCTGGGTAAGGTCCACCCATTTTGCCATCTACCCAAGATATAAGAGATAAAACCCAGGATAATCTTACAGGAGTGACACCAGTGTCTAGAGAGAATGTAGGAGCCCTTTCGAAGTTCAAGGAGAAAGATAGAAACTGACAACAATTGCAGAAAAAGGAAAACTATCCTACCTAGACAGGGTGAGGAGTCAGACTGGTCTGAGATGGCTGTGAAACTCTGTGTGCACGGAGGTTGTCAGGACAACTTTGAATTTTGAGGTCGCTTACGACATCACGGTGAACATGTCCCCCAGGGTGGCCGCATGGTTACAGTCTGAGGATTGGCCTAGGCTAGGCTATTAAAGGGACAGATACCCAGAAACAGGTTTGGCAAACAGAAAGCAGGCACAGAAACTAGAAGAGATAAAACAGAGTCTGATGCAAGGGATAAGAAAGGAACCCTAGGCCACAAGTGAGAATAGAGGGACAGGCACGGAGAGGAGAACATTGTCATCTATTCAAGTCTATGGGGAGGTCATGCTGATTCAAGCTTGCAACTTCATTGGAAACAAGTGGCCGGACTTGGCGTTCATCACACCTACAGTGCCCTTGTGCCTTAAGCATAATGCAAAGTCAAGAAAGATGTCTTGAGGACATTGAAGAGAAGAATCGATGCCTCCTTTCCAAGGCCCATAGCATTCTTTGCAGGTCAGTCTCTTTTTCCGAAGCTCTGGTGTCACGTGGGCCCACTGGGCACATGGTAATGTGTCCCAAGAGATGTCTTGGAAGCCTTGAAGGAATGGAGCCCTGTCACGCTTGGGGTATGTCTCTTTGTTTGGAAGTGCTCTACAAGGGTGCTGAAAAGCACCCTCTTCCACAGGGCTTCGTTCCTTCGTGAAGGCTGCCCTCCCAGGCTAGTGTGCTCTGTTTGCCTCCATCGAAATTCTCTCCCCCTACCTCTTGCCGTAGAAGGATTATTGATTATGTGTTTTGACACCATATGTAAGGAAGTTGCACGAAAATTAGAACTTTACAGTTGTGTTTCAAGAAAAATAAACAGGCCAGGGTAGAGGATGTAGGGCAAACAAATGGCACACCCTATAAAAATTAAGTAAGCCCGTATCTGGACGGAATCTAGGGGAACGTTCAAGGATCAGGGGTCAAGTTCGAAACTTCCCAAATCCGGAAAAGAGACAGAAAAATATCTTTCCTGGAGAGTGGAATTCATCCGATTTGTCTAAGTTGTCTTGGAAACATTGTGTCCGTGAAGGGGGTTGCCAGGACCACCTCGAATTTGGAGTTTCTGATCTCAGGATGTCAAACCAACCCACATGACCACGTGTTCTCAGTGCTTAGTTTGACCTAGGCTAGGGTAGCCAAGAGTCCTACAAGTGACCGGTGCAAATTCAAGGACAACAACCAAGAGTCACGAAAGCACTCACACCTCACCCTAGAGAACATACAGCGATTAAAGAAATACAAACTAATCCCTCGGAATGAAGGAGAACGGACTGATAAGCATGTCTAAGGGAGATAGCTGAGAAAGACCATGACGAGTATACTATGGAAAAGAAAAAGAGGACCCAGAAAATGGAAGGTGAACAGAAATCACACCTGAATTATCCACAATGAAAGATGATGTCCGTCTTTAGACAGACTCTGCTGGAACGTTTGAAAGTCAGAGAAATTCACAAGCCAAAAAACGGCAGCGAAGGTCAAGCATGGGCTAACTGGGAAGGGTGAGTTATGAGACTGCTCCAAGCAGGCTCTGAAACCTGTATCCAGGAAGCATGCTGGACCTCAGAGACACAATTATGACAAATCCTCTGACATCACAATGGACCCGAAAAACAACCTAGCCTCATCTACACAGTGCTAGAGTTGGGCTCACTAGTATATTTAACTCCCATTGCACTCAACTGCACGTTGCCACTGAACATGTAAGTGGCCGGCCGGTGGTGCAGTGGTGAGGTCCGCACCTTCTGGGTCTGTGGCCCAGTATGGGCTGGGTGGAATCCTCGGTTTGGGCCTCCTCACCACTGCTTCAGTTGTTCTGGTGCAGGCGTCCGAGGTAGAGTAGAGGCAGATGGGAAGGGACGTTGGACAGGGCCAGACTTCCACAGCAAATACAGGAGCATTGCCAGCAGATGTGAGCACAGCAATGCACTTGTGCCAAAACAAAACCAATTAAAAGTTGCAAAGAATAGAAAAACTGAAGCTAAGGAAAAAAAAAACAAAAAAAACAGGAGCTTGCCATTACGAAGAATAGGATCTCTGTGAATAACCTTAGCAAAACAGGTGAATTCTATGTTAATTCAAAAACTAGCAAACCTTTGGGGAAAGAAACTCAAGAAGACACAAGAAAAAAAAAGATATCGAGGGATCTAGGAATGGAAGGATTAACACACTTGAAAGGTTCATACCGCAGTAAGGAATCTCTGGATTCCATGCAATCCCAGTCAAAGTTGCAGCAGTATTTGCCAAAGAGAAGAAGAGAGAATCCTGAAGTTTCTAGCCAGCAACACGAGACCCTGACTAGGCAAAGGAATCCTCAGGAAAACGAACAAAGCAGCACGTGTCACAATTTCTGATTTCAACATAGAGGACGAAGCACTAGGTACCGAAACGGCACAGTCTGGGCCCCAAAACAGGCATGAAGACCCATGCAAAACAATTGAGAGCCCAGAGCCCAACTCAAACTTACATGGACAGCCCATTTTGGACCAGGGAGCCAAGTGGAGACAGCGGAGAAAGGAGAGTCTCTACAATAAACGGTGCTGGGAAGCCTGCACAGCCACATGGAACACAACGAGAGTACACCATGATGTTACACCTGGCACACACACCACCTGAAGTGGATTAAAGCCTTGAATGGCAGACTTGAAACCGTGAACCTTGTAGGAGAAGACCTAGGCAGAGTGCTCTTTGCCATCTGTCTGAGCCGCCTATTTGGAAGAAGCATGTCTGACTGGGCAAGGGCAACAAAGGAAACAAGAAACAAACGGGACCACATCAAATGCACACACTTCTGCCCACTCAAGGAAACCATCAACTGAATACTAAGACACCACAACAATTGGGAGAGGATGTTTGCAAACCACACATCGGACAAGGGGTGAAAAGCCCAAAGATACAATCAACTCGCACGTCTCCACAAGAAAAAAAACAAGCCAATGAAAACCTGGTCAAAAGATGGAAGCAGAGATTTCTCCGAAGAAGACAGAACGAGGGCCAGTAGGTGCATGAAAACTTGTTCACCATCATGAAGTCTCAGGAAAATGCAAATCCAAACTGCAAGGCCATGGCAGCTCACTGTGGTCAGCATGGCTAGAAGGAAGCAGACAGGAAATAACAAGTGTCAGAGAGGAGGTGCAGAGAAGGGAAGCCTCCTGCACTGCTGGTGGGAGTGTAACCCGGTGCAGCCACGATGCCAAAGGTGTGGAACTGCCTCAGAAATTTAAGTATCCATGTCCCGTATGACCCAGCTATTAATCTGCCGCTTGCTTATCCAAAAAAGTCAGAAAGACTACCGCATAAAGACATGTGCATGGCTGTGTTCACCACAGTCTTACTCCTGATATCCAAGACTTGGAAAGCACCCTGGTGTCCAGCAAGGGATGATTGGAGAAGGAAGATGGGCTATAGCCACACAATGGTATACCACTCAGCCGGAACAAATGATGCAATCCAGGCATTTGTGACCACCAGATTGGCTGTGAGGGTTTTAGGGGAAGTGTAACAAGCCCCAGTGAGAAATTCAAATACCATAGAATCTCACTTACAAGGAGAAGAAAAAGCAAGCACTAACCAACAGGTGGCACTGAACATTTGTATGCGGGCTCCCAGAGGCAAAGAGGGGCGGTGACGGAGGGTGAAAGAGAAGATTAGGCACAAGTGTGTGGTGAGGGCCTGTGATTAGTCTTACACTGGTGAAGATGATGTAAGCTACACAGAAGTCTAAAGGAATGAGGATGTGAATCTGGAAGTTATAGTACGTTCTAATGCAGGGTCATGGCTATAAATTCACCTCAAATCAAAAATCCAAAAAGGGGTCCAGAATGATGTCATAAAGCTTTGGGGGCGGAAAGAGTTTACAGAAGGTGAACTTCCAAGGATGGAAAATCACCTCCAAATGCTTACAGATGCTACAGAAAGGCAGACCATTCCAAATAGGTGAAGAGGAATACTACGAAGAGAACATGATCAGTCCTAAACCCATGAACGAACGGAAAATGTTACCGTCCATGATGTTATTACTAATCACCTTCACGAATAATCCAAACAGGCCCACGTCTTCCCAAGTTCAGGCAAAAGGTTGGTCCAAAAGTACAATTCAGGGCCGGCCCTGTGGTGGAGCAGGTAAGTGCCCACATTCCGCTTGGGCGGCCCGGGCCTCACTGTTTCACATTACGAGTGCATATCACATTAGTAGTGTTAGGAAATATAGATTTCATGGTATGGTGCGGGCACAGATCATAAATAAGCAGCAATTGTGAGGATACGTTATCAATACGCACAAGAAAAGGAACCATAAGAATATTACAATCTATGGAAGTATCTGGTACACTTCCCAAAGGCAGAAGGAAGGAAAACTTGTGACCTGCCAAGGTGGAATTGGCAGAGTGCCACGAGATGACACCATCATTGTGCATCAGAACATTCCCTGGGCAACTTCAACTTGTGAGGGAGTCCAGGACTTTTTCTGGGTAAGGTCCACCCATTTTGCCATCTACCCAAGATATAAGAGATAAAACCCAGGATAATCTTACAGGAGTGACACCAGTGTCTAGAGAGAATGTAGGAGCCCTTTCGAAGTTCAAGGAGAAAGATAGAAACTGACAACAATTGCAGAAAAAGGAAAACTATCCTACCTAGACAGGGTGAGGAGTCAGACTGGTCTGAGATGGCTGTGAAACTCTGTGTGCACGGAGGTTGTCAGGACAACTTTGAATTTTGAGGTCGCTTACGACATCACGGTGAACATGTCCCCCAGGGTGGCCGCATGGTTACAGTCTGAGGATTGGCCTAGGCTAGGCTATTAAAGGGACAGATACCCAGAAACAGGTTTGGCAAACAGAAAGCAGGCACAGAAACTAGAAGAGATAAAACAGAGTCTGATGCAAGGGATAAGAAAGGAACCCTAGGCCACAAGTGAGAATAGAGGGACAGGCACGGAGAGGAGAACATTGTCATCTATTCAAGTCTATGGGGAGGTCATGCTGATTCAAGCTTGCAACTTCATTGGAAACAAGTGGCCGGACTTGGCGTTCATCACACCTACAGTGCCCTTGTGCCTTAAGCATAATGCAAAGTCAAGAAAGATGTCTTGAGGACATTGAAGAGAAGAATCGATGCCTCCTTTCCAAGGCCCATAGCATTCTTTGCAGGTCAGTCTCTTTTTCCGAAGCTCTGGTGTCACGTGGGCCCACTGGGCACATGGTAATGTGTCCCAAGAGATGTCTTGGAAGCCTTGAAGGAATGGAGCCCTGTCACGCTTGGGGTATGTCTCTTTGTTTGGAAGTGCTCTACAAGGGTGCTGAAAAGCACCCTCTTCCACAGGGCTTCGTTCCTTCGTGAAGGCTGCCCTCCCAGGCTAGTGTGCTCTGTTTGCCTCCATCGAAATTCTCTCCCCCTACCTCTTGCCGTAGAAGGATTATTGATTATGTGTTTTGACACCATATGTAAGGAAGTTGCACGAAAATTAGAACTTTACAGTTGTGTTTCAAGAAAAATAAACAGGCCAGGGTAGAGGATGTAGGGCAAACAAATGGCACACCCTATAAAAATTAAGTAAGCCCGTATCTGGACGGAATCTAGGGGAACGTTCAAGGATCAGGGGTCAAGTTCGAAACTTCCCAAATCCGGAAAAGAGACAGAAAAATATCTTTCCTGGAGAGTGGAATTCATCCGATTTGTCTAAGTTGTCTTGGAAACATTGTGTCCGTGAAGGGGGTTGCCAGGACCACCTCGAATTTGGAGTTTCTGATCTCAGGATGTCAAACCAACCCACATGACCACGTGTTCTCAGTGCTTAGTTTGACCTAGGCTAGGGTAGCCAAGAGTCCTACAAGTGACCGGTGCAAATTCAAGGACAACAACCAAGAGTCACGAAAGCACTCACACCTCACCCTAGAGAACATACAGCGATTAAAGAAATACAAACTAATCCCTCGGAATGAAGGAGAACGGACTGATAAGCATGTCTAAGGGAGATAGCTGAGAAAGACCATGACGAGTATACTATGGAAAAGAAAAAGAGGACCCAGAAAATGGAAGGTGAACAGAAATCACACCTGAATTATCCACAATGAAAGATGATGTCCGTCTTTAGACAGACTCTGCTGGAACGTTTGAAAGTCAGAGAAATTCACAAGCCAAAAAACGGCAGCGAAGGTCAAGCATGGGCTAACTGGGAAGGGTGAGTTATGAGACTGCTCCAAGCAGGCTCTGAAACCTGTATCCAGGAAGCATGCTGGACCTCAGAGACACAATTATGACAAATCCTCTGACATCACAATGGACCCGAAAAACAACCTAGCCTCATCTACACAGTGCTAGAGTTGGGCTCACTAGTATATTTAACTCCCATTGCACTCAACTGCACGTTGCCACTGAACATGTAAGTGGCCGGCCGGTGGTGCAGTGGTGAGGTCCGCACCTTCTGGGTCTGTGGCCCAGTATGGGCTGGGTGGAATCCTCGGTTTGGGCCTCCTCACCACTGCTTCAGTTGTTCTGGTGCAGGCGTCCGAGGTAGAGTAGAGGCAGATGGGAAGGGACGTTGGACAGGGCCAGACTTCCACAGCAAATACAGGAGCATTGCCAGCAGATGTGAGCACAGCAATGCACTTGTGCCAAAACAAAACCAATTAAAAGTTGCAAAGAATAGAAAAACTGAAGCTAAGGAAAAAAAAAACAAAAAAACAGGAGCTTGCCATTACGAAGAATAGGATCTCTGTGAATAACCTTAGCAAAACAGGTGAATTCTATGTTAATTCAAAAACTAGCAAACCCTTGGGGAAAGAAACTCAAGAAGACACAAGAAAAAAAAAGATATCGAGGGATCTAGGAATGGAAGGATTAACACACTTGAAAGGTTCATACCGCAGTAAGGAATCTCTGGATTCCATGCAATCCCAGTCAAAGTTGCAGCAGTATTTGCCACAGAGAAGAAGAGAGAATCCTAAAGTTTCTAGCCAGCAACACGAGACCCTGACTAGGCAAAGGAATCCTCAGGAAAACGAACAAAGCAGCACGTGTCACAATTTCTGATTTCAACATAGAGGACGAAGCGCGAGGTACCGAAACGGCACAGTCTGGGCCCCAAAACAGGCATGAAGACCCATGCAAAACAATTGAGAGCCCAGAGCCCAACTCAAACTTACATGGACAGCCCATTTTGGACCAGGGAGCCAAGTGGAGACAGCGGAGAAAGGAGAGTCTCTACAATAAACGGTGCTGGGAAGCCTGCACAGCCACATGGAACACAACGAGAGTACACCATGATGTTACACCTGGCACACACACCACCTGAAGTGGATTAAAGCCTTGAATGGCAGACTTGAAACCGTGAACCTTGTAGGAGAAGACCTAGGCAGAGTGCTCTTTGCCATCTGTCTGAGCCGCCTATTTGGAAGAAGCATGTCTGACTGGGCAAGGGCAACAAAGGAAACAAGAAACAAACGGGACCACATCAAATGCACACACTTCTGCCCACTCAAGGAAACCATCAACTGAATACTAAGACACCACAACAATTGGGAGAGGATGTTTGCAAACCACACATCGGACAAGGGGTGAAAAGCCCAAAGATACAATCAACTCGCACGTCTCCACAAGAAAAAAAACAAGCCAATGAAAACCTGGTCAAAAGATGGAAGCAGAGATTTCTCCGAAGAAGACAGAAAGAGGGCCAGTAGGTGCATGAAAACTTGTTCACCATCATGAAGTCTCAGGAAAATGCAAATCCAAACTGCAAGGCCATGGCAGCTCACTGTGGTCAGCATGGCTAGAAGGAAGCAGACAGGAAATAACAAGTGTCAGAGAGGAGGTGCAGAGAAGGGAAGCCTCCTGCACTGCTGGTGGGAGTGTAACCCGGTGCAGCCACGATGCCAAAGGTGTGGAACTGCCTCAGAAATTTAAGTATCCATGTCCCGTATGACCCAGCTATTAATCTGCCGCTTGCTTATCCAAAAAAGTCAGAAAGACTACCGCATAAAGACATGTGCATGGCTGTGTTCACCACAGTCTTACTCCTGATATCCAAGACTTGGAAAGCACCCTGGTGTCCAGCAAGGGATGATTGGAGAAGGAAGATGGGCTATAGCCACACAATGGTATACCACTCAGCCGGAACAAATGATGCAATCCAGGCATTTGTGACCACCAGATTGGCTGTGAGGGTTTTAGGGGAAGTGTAACAAGCCCCAGTGAGAAATTCAAATACCATAGAATCTCACTTACAAGGCGAAGAAAAAGCAAGCACTAACCAACAGGTGGCACTGAACATTTGTATGCGGGCTCCCAGAGGCAAAGAGGGGCGGTGACGGAGGGTGAAAGAGAAGATTAGGCACAAGTGTGTGGTGAGGGCCTGTGATTAGTCTTACACTGGTGAAGATGATGTAAGCTACACAGAAGTCTAAAGCAATGAGGATGTGAATCTGGAAGTTATAGTACGTTCTAATGCAGGGTCATGGCTATAAATTCACCTCAAATCAAAAATCCAAAAAGGGGTCCAGAATGATGTCATAAAGCTTTGGGGGCGGAAAGAGTTTACAGAAGGTGAACTTCCAAGGATGGAAAATCACCTCCAAATGCTTACAGATGCTACAGAAAGGCAGACCATTCCAAATAGGTGAAGAGGAATACTACGAAGAGAACATGATCAGTCCTAAACCCATGAACGAACGGAAAATGTTACCGTCCATGATGTTATTACTAATCACCTTCACGAATAATCCAAACAGGCCCACGTCTTCCCAAGTTCAGGCAAAAGGTTGGTCCAAAAGTACAATTCAGGGCCGGCCCTGTGGTGGAGCAGGTAAGTGCCCACATTCCGCTTGGGCGGCCCGGGCCTCACTGTTTCACATTACGAGTGCATATCACATTAGTAGTGTTAGGAAATATAGATTTCATGGTATGGTGCGGGCAGAGATCATAAATAAGCAGCAATTGTGAGGATACGTTATCAATACGCACAAGAAAAGGAACCATAAGAATATTACAATCTATGGAAGTATCTGGTACACTTCCCAAAGGCAGAAGGAAGGAAAACTTGTGACCTGCCAAGGTGGAATTGGCAGAGTGCCACGAGATGACACCATCATTGTGCATCAGAACATTCCCTGGGCAACTTCAACTTGTGAGGGAGTCCAGGACTTTTTCTGGGTAAGGTCCACCCATTTTGCCATCTACCCAAGATATAAGAGATAAAACCCAGGATAATCTTACAGGAGTGACACCAGTGTCTAGAGAGAATGTAGGAGCCCTTTCGAAGTTCAAGGAGAAAGATAGAAACTGACAACAATTGCAGAAAAAGGAAAACTATCCTACCTAGACAGGGTGAGGAGTCAGACTGGTCTGAGATGGCTGTGAAACTCTGTGTGCACGGAGGTTGTCAGGACAACTTCGAATTTTGAGGTCGCTTACGACATCACGGTGAACATGTCCCCCAGGGTGGCCGCATGGTTACAGTCTGAGGATTGGCCTAGGCTAGGCTATTAAAGGGACAGATACCCAGAAACAGGTTTGGCAAACAGAAAGCAGGCACAGAAACTAGAAGAGATAAAACAGAGTCTGATGCAAGGGATAAGAAAGGAACCCTAGGCCACAAGTGAGAATAGAGGGACAGGCACGGAGAGGAGAACATTGTCATCTATTCAAGTCTATGGGGAGGTCATGCTGATTCAAGCTTGCAACTTCATTGGAAACAAGTGGCCGGACTTGGCGTTCATCACACCTACAGTGCCCTTGTGCCTTAAGCATAATGCAAAGTCAAGAAAGATGTCTTGAGGACATTGAAGAGAAGAATCGATGCCTCCTTTCCAAGGCCCATAGCATTCTTTGAAGGTCAGTCTCTTTTTCCGAAGCTCTGGTGTCACGTGGGCCCACTGGGCACATGGTAATGTGTCCCAAGTAATGTCTTGGAAGCCTTGAAGGAATGGAGCCCTGTCACGCTTGGGGTATGTCTCTTTGTTTGGAAGTGCTCTACAAGGGTGCTGAAAAGCACCCTCTTCCACAGGGCTTCGTTCCTTCGTGAAGGCTGCCCTCCCAGGCTAGTGTGCTCTGTTTGCCTCCATCGAAATTCTCTCCCCCTACCTCTTGCCGTAGAAGGATTATTGATTATGTGTTTTGACACCATATGTAAGGAAGTTGCACGAAAATTAGAACTTTACAGTTGTGTTTCAAGAAAAATAAACAGGCCAGGGTAGAGGATGTAGGGCAAACAAATGGCACACCCTATAAAAATTAAGTAAGCCCGTATCTGGACGGAATCTAGGGGAACGTTCAAGGATCAGGGGTCAAGTTCGAAACATCCCAAATCCGGAAAAGAGACAGAAAAATATCTTTCCTGGAGAGTGGAATTCATCCGATTTGTCTAAGTTGTCTTGGAAACATTGTGTCCGTGAAGGGGGTTGCCAGGACCACCTCGAATTTGGAGTTTCTGATCTCAGGATGTCAAACCAACCCACATGACCACGTGTTCTCAGTGCTTAGTTTGACCTAGGCTAGGGTAGCCAAGAGTCCTACAAGTGACCGGTGCAAATTCAAGGACAACAACCAAGAGTCACGAAAGCACTCACACCTCACCCTAGAGAACATACAGCGATTAACGAAATACAAACTAATCCCTCGGAATGAAGGAGAACGGACTGATAAGCATGTCTAAGGGAGATAGCTGAGAAAGACCATGACGAGTATACTATGGAAAAGAAAAAGAGGACCCAGAAAATGGAAGGTGAACAGAAATCACACCTGAATTATCCACAATGAAAGATGATGTCCGTCTTTAGACAGACTCTGCTGGAACGTTTGAAAGTCAGAGAAATTCACAAGCCAAAAAACGGCAGCGAAGGTCAAGCATGGGCTAACTGGGAAGGGTGAGTTATGAGACTGCTCCAAGCAGGCTCTGAAACCTGTATCCAGGAAGCATGCTGGACCTCAGAGACACAATTATGACAAATCCTCTGACATCACAATGGACCCGAAAAACAACCTAGCCTCATCTACACAGTGCTAGAGTTGGGCTCACTAGTATATTTAACTCCCATTGCACTCAACTGCACGTTGCCACTGAACATGTAAGTGGCCGGCCGGTGGTGCAGTGGTGAGGTCCGCACCTTCTGGGTCTGTGGCCCAGTATGGGCTGGGTGGAATCCTCGGTTTGGGCCTCCTCACCACTGCTTCAGTTGTTCTGGTGCAGGCGTCCGAGGTAGAGTAGAGGCAGATGGGAAGGGACGTTGGACAGGGCCAGACTTCCACAGCAAATACAGGAGCATTGCCAGCAGATGTGAGCACAGCAATGCACTTGTGCCAAAACAAAATCAATTAAAAGTTGCAAAGAACAGAAAAACTGAAGCTAAGGAAAAAAAAAACAAAAAAACAGGAGCTTGCCATTACGAAGAATAGGATCTCTGTGAATAACCTTAGCAAAACAGGTGAATTCTATGTTAATTCAAAAACTAGCAAACCTTTGGGGAAAGAAACTCAAGAAGACACAAGAAAAAAAAAGATATCGAGGGATCTAGGAATGGAAGGATTAACACACTTGAAAGGTTCATACCGCAGTAAGGAATCTCTGGATTCCATGCAATCCCAGTCAAAGTTGCAGCAGTATTTGCCACAGAGAAGAAGAGAGAATCCTAAAGTTTCTAGCCAGCAACGCGAGACCCTGACTAGGCAAAGGAATCCTCAGGAAAACGAACGAAGCAGCACGTGTCACAATTTCTGATTTCAACATAGAGGACGAAGCGCTAGGTACCGAAACGGCACAGTCTGGGCCCCAAAACAGGCATGAAGACCCATGCAAAACAATTGAGAGCCCAGAGCCCAACTCAAACTTACATGGACAGCCCATTTTGGACCAGGGAGCCAAGTGGAGACAGCGGAGAAAGGAGAGTCTCTACAATAAACGGTGCTGGGAAGCCTGCACAGCCACATGGAACACAACGAGAGTACGCCATGATGTTACACCTGGCACACACACCACCTGAAGTGGATTAAAGCCTTGAATGGCAGACTTGAAACCGTGAACCTTGTAGGAGAAGACCTAGGCAGAGTGCTCTTTGCCATCTGTCTGAGCCGCCTATTTGGAAGAAGCATGTCTGACTGGGCAAGGGCAACAAAGGAAACAAGAAACAAACGGGACCACATCAAATGCACACACTTCTGCCCACTCAAGGAAACCATCAACTGAATACTAAGACACCACAACAATTGGGAGAGGATGTTTGCAAACCACACATCGGACAAGGGGTGAAAAGCCCAAAGATACAATCAACTCGCACGTCTCCACAAGAAAAAAAACAAGCCAATGAAAACCTGGTCAAAAGATGGAAGCAGAGATTTCTCCGAAGAAGACAGAAAGAGGGCCAGTAGGTGCATGAAAACTTGTTCACCATCATGAAGTCTCAGGAAAATGCAAATCCAAACTGCAAGGCCATGGCAGCTCACTGTGGTCAGCATGGCTAGAAGGAAGCAGACAGGAAATAACAAGTGTCAGAGAGGAGGTGCAGAGAAGGGAAGCCTCCTGCACTGCTGGTGGGAGTGTAACCCGGTGCAGCCACGATGCCAAAGGTGTGGAACTGCCTCAGAAATTTAAGTATCCATGTCCCGTATGACCCAGCTATTAATCTGCCGCTTGCTTATCCAAAAAAGTCAGAAAGACTACCGCATAAAGACATGTGCATGGCTGTGTTCACCACAGTCTTACTCCTGATATCCAAGACTTGGAAAGCACCCTGGTGTCCAGCAAGGGATGATTGGAGAAGGAAGATGGGCTATAGCCACACAATGGTATACCACTCAGCCGGAACAAATGATGCAATCCAGCCATTTGTGACCACCAGAATGGCTGTGAGGGTTTTAGGGGAAGTGTAACAAGCCCCAGTGAGAAATTCAAATACCATAGAATCTCACTTACAAGGCGAAGAAAAAGCAAGCACTAACCAACAGGTGGCACTGAACATTTGTATGCGGGCTCCCAGAGGCAAAGAGGGGCGGTGACGGAGGGTGAAAGAGAAGATTAGGCACAAGTGTGTGGTGAGGGCCTGTGATTAGTCTTACACTGGTGAAGATGATGTAAGCTACACAGAAGTCTAAAGCAATGAGGATGTGAATCTGGAAGTTATAGTACGTTCTAATGCAGGGTCATGGCTATAAATTCACCTCAAATCAAAAATCCAAAAAGGGGTCCAGAATGATGTCATAAAGCTTTGGGGGCGGAAAGAGTTTACAGAAGGTGAACTTCCAAGGATGGAAAATCACCTCCAAATGCTTACAGATGCTACAGAAAGGCAGACCATTCCAAATAGGTGAAGAGGAATACTACGAAGAGAACATGATCAGTCCTAAACCCATGAACGAACGGAAAATGTTACCGTCCATGATGTTATTACTAATCACCTTCACGAATAATCCAAACAGGCCCACGTCTTCCCAAGTTCAGGCAAAAGGTTGGTCCAAAAGTACAATTCAGGGCCGGCCCTGTGGTGGAGCAGGTAAGTGCCCACATTCCGCTTGGGCGGCCCGGGCCTCACTGTTTCACATTACGAGTGCATATCACATTAGTAGTGTTAGGAAATATAGATTTCATGGTATGGTGCGGGCACAGATCATAAATAAGCAGCAATTGTGAGGATACGTTATCAATACGCACAAGAAAAGGAACCATAAGAATATTACAATCTATGGAAGTATCTGGTACACTTCCCAAAGGCAGAAGGAAGGAAAACTTGTGACCTGCCAAGGTGGAATTGGCAGAGTGCCACGAGATGACACCATCATTGTGCATCAGAACATTCCCTGGGCAACTTCAACTTGTGAGGGAGTCCAGGACTTTTTCTGGGTAAGGTCCACCCATTTTGCCATCTACCCAAGATATAAGAGATAAAACCCAGGATAATCTTACAGGAGTGACACCAGTGTCTAGAGAGAATGTAGGAGCCCTTTCGAAGTTCAAGGAGAAAGATAGAAACTGACAACAATTGCAGAAAAAGGAAAACTATCCTACCTAGACAGGGTGAGGAGTCAGACTGGTCTGAGATGGCTGTGAAACTCTGTGTGCACGGAGGTTGTCAGGACAACTTCGAATTTTGAGGTCGCTTACGACATCACGGTGAACATGTCCCCCAGGGTGGCCGCATGGTTACAGTCTGAGGATTGGCCTAGGCTAGGCTATTAAAGGGACAGATACCCAGAAACAGGTTTGGCAAACAGAAAGCAGGCACAGAAACTAGAAGAGATAAAACAGAGTCTGATGCAAGGGATAAGAAAGGAACCCTAGGCCACAAGTGAGAATAGAGGGACAGGCACGGAGAGGAGAACATTGTCATCTATTCAAGTCTATGGGGAGGTCATGCTGATTCAAGCTTGCAACTTCATTGGAAACAAGTGGCCGGACTTGGCGTTCATCACACCTACAGTGCCCTTGTGCCTTAAGCATAATGCAAAGTCAAGAAAGATGTCTTGAGGACATTGAAGAGAAGAATCGATGCCTCCTTTCCAAGGCCCATAGCATTCTTTGCAGGTCAGTCTCTTTTTCCGAAGCTCTGGTGTCACGTGGGCCCACTGGGCACATGGTAATGTGTCCCAAGTAATGTCTTGGAAGCCTTGAAGGAATGGAGCCCTGTCACGCTTGGGGTATGTCTCTTTGTTTGGAAGTGCTCTACAAGGGTGCTGAAAAGCACCCTCTTCCACAGGGCTTCGTTCCTTCGTGAAGGCTGCCCTCCCAGGCTAGTGTGCTCTGTTTGCCTCCATCGAAATTCTCTCCCCCTACCTCTTGCCGTAGAAGGATTATTGATTATGTGTTTTGACACCATATGTAAGGAAGTTGCACGAAAATTAGAACTTTACAGTTGTGTTTCAAGAAAAATAAACAGGCCAGGGTAGAGGATGTAGGGCAAACAAATGGCACACCCTATAAAAATTAAGTAAGCCCGTATCTGGACGGAATCTAGGGGAACGTTCAAGGATCAGGGGTCAAGTTCGAAACATCCCAAATCCGGAAAAGAGACAGAAAAATATCTTTCCTGGAGAGTGGAATTCATCCGATTTGTCTAAGTTGTCTTGGAAACATTGTGTCCGTGAAGGGGGTTGCCAGGACCACCTCGAATTTGGAGTTTCTGATCTCAGGATGTCAAACCAACCCACATGACCACGTGTTCTCAGTGCTTAGTTTGACCTAGGCTAGGGTAGCCAAGAGTCCTACAAGTGACCGGTGCAAATTCAAGGACAACAACCAAGAGTCACGAAAGCACTCACACCTCACCCTAGAGAACATACAGCGATTAACGAAATACAAACTAATCCCTCGGAATGAAGGAGAACGGACTGATAAGCATGTCTAAGGGAGATAGCTGAGAAAGACCATGACGAGTATACTATGGAAAAGAAAAAGAGGACCCAGAAAATGGAAGGTGAACAGAAATCACACCTGAATTATCCACAATGAAAGATGATGTCCGTCTTTAGACAGACTCTGCTGGAACGTTTGAAAGTCAGAGAAATTCACAAGCCAAAAAACGGCAGCGAAGGTCAAGCATGGGCTAACTGGGAAGGGTGAGTTATGAGACTGCTCCAAGCAGGCTCTGAAACCTGTATCCAGGAAGCATGCTGGACCTCAGAGACACAATTATGACAAATCCTCTGACATCACAATGGACCCGAAAAACAACCTAGCCTCATCTACACAGTGCTAGAGTTGGGCTCACTAGTATATTTAACTCCCATTGCACTCAACTGCACGTTGCCACTGAACATGTAAGTGGCCGGCCGGTGGTGCAGTGGTGAGGTCCGCACCTTCTGGGTCTGTGGCCCAGTATGGGCTGGGTGGAATCCTCGGTTTGGGCCTCCTCACCACTGCTTCAGTTGTTCTGGTGCAGGCGTCCGAGGTAGAGTAGAGGCAGATGGGAAGGGACGTTGGACAGGGCCAGACTTCCACAGCAAATACAGGAGCATTGCCAGCAGATGTGAGCACAGCAATGCACTTGTGCCAAAACAAAATCAATTAAAAGTTGCAAAGAACAGAAAAACTGAAGCTAAGGAAAAAAAAAACAAAAAAACAGGAGCTTGCCATTACGAAGAATAGGATCTCTGTGAATAACCTTAGCAAAACAGGTGAATTCTATGTTAATTCAAAAACTAGCAAACCTTTGGGGAAAGAAACTCAAGAAGACACAAGAAAAAAAAAGATATCGAGGGATCTAGGAATGGAAGGATTAACACACTTGAAAGGTTCATACCGCAGTAAGGAATCTCTGGATTCCATGCAATCCCAGTCAAAGTTGCAGCAGTATTTGCCACAGAGAAGAAGAGAGAATCCTAAAGTTTCTAGCCAGCAACGCGAGACCCTGACTAGGCAAAGGAATCCTCAGGAAAACGAACAAAGCAGCACGTGTCACAATTTCTGATTTCAACATAGAGGACGAAGCGCTAGGTACCGAAACGGCACAGTCTGGGCCCCAAAACAGGCATGAAGACCCATGCAAAACAATTGAGAGCCCAGAGCCCAACTCAAACTTACATGGACAGCCCATTTTGGACCAGGGAGCCAAGTGGAGACAGCGGAGAAAGGAGAGTCTCTACAATAAACGGTGCTGGGAAGCCTGCACAGCCACATGGAACACAACGAGAGTACGCCATGATGTTACACCTGGCACACACACCACCTGAAGTGGATTAAAGCCTTGAATGGCAGACTTGAAACCGTGAACCTTGTAGGAGAAGACCTAGGCAGAGTGCTCTTTGCCATCTGTCTGAGCCGCCTATTTGGAAGAAGCATGTCTGACTGGGCAAGGGCAACAAAGGAAACAAGAAACAAACGGGACCACATCAAATGCACACACTTCTGCCCACTCAAGGAAACCATCAACTGAATACTAAGACACCACAACAATTGGGAGAGGATGTTTGCAAACCACACATCGGACAAGGGGTGAAAAGCCCAAAGATACAATCAACTCGCACGTCTCCACAAGAAAAAAAACAAGCCAATGAAAACCTGGTCAAAAGATGGAAGCAGAGATTTCTCCGAAGAAGACAGAAAGAGGGCCAGTAGGTGCATGAAAACTTGTTCACCATCATGAAGTCTCAGGAAAATGCAAATCCAAACTGCAAGGCCATGGCAGCTCACTGTGGTCAGCATGGCTAGAAGGAAGCAGACAGGAAATAACAAGTGTCAGAGAGGAGGTGCAGAGAAGGGAAGCCTCCTGCACTGCTGGTGGGAGTGTAACCCGGTGCAGCCACGATGCCAAAGGTGTGGAACTGCCTCAGAAATTTAAGTATCCATGTCCCGTATGACCCAGCTATTAATCTGCCGCTTGCTTATCCAAAAAAGTCAGAAAGACTACCGCATAAAGACATGTGCATGGCTGTGTTCACCACAGTCTTACTCCTGATATCCAAGACTTGGAAAGCACCCTGGTGTCCAGCAAGGGATGATTGGAGAAGGAAGATGGGCTATAGCCACACAATGGTATACCACTCAGCCGGAACAAATGATGCAATCCAGCCATTTGTGACCACCAGAATGGCTGTGAGGGTTTTAGGGGAAGTGTAACAAGCCCCAGTGAGAAATTCAAATACCATAGAATCTCACTTACAAGGCGAAGAAAAAGCAAGCACTAACCAACAGGTGGCACTGAACATTTGTATGCGGGCTCCCAGAGGCAAAGAGGGGCGGTGACGGAAGGTGAAAGAGAAGATTAGGCACAAGTGTGTGGTGAGGGCCTGTGATTAGTCTTACACTGGTGAAGATGATGTAAGCTACACAGAAGTCTAAAGCAATGAGGATGTGAATCTGGAAGTTATAGTACGTTCTAATGCAGGGTCATGGCTATAAATTCACCTCAAATCAAAAATCCAAAAAGGGGTCCAGAATGATGTCATAAAGCTTTGGGGGCGGAAAGAGTTTACAGAAGGTGAACTTCCAAGGATGGAAAATCACCTCCAAATGCTTACAGATGCTACAGAAAGGCAGACCATTCCAAATAGGTGAAGAGGAATACTACGAAGAGAACATGATCAGTCCTAAACCCATGAACGAACGGAAAATGTTACCGTCCATGATGTTATTACTAATCACCTTCACGAATAATCCAAACAGGCCCACGTCTTCCCAAGTTCAGGCAAAAGGTTGGTCCAAAAGTACAATTCAGGGCCGGCCCTGTGGTGGAGCAGGTAAGTGCCCACATTCCGCTTGGGCGGCCCGGGCCTCACTGTTTCACATTACGAGTGCATATCACATTAGTAGTGTTAGGAAATATAGATTTCATGGTATGGTGCGGGCACAGATCATAAATAAGCAGCAATTGTGAGGATACGTTATCAATACGCACAAGAAAAGGAACCATAAGAATATTACAATCTATGGAAGTATCTGGTACACTTCCCAAAGGCAGAAGGAAGGAAAACTTGTGACCTGCCAAGGTGGAATTGGCAGAGTGCCACGAGATGACACCATCATTGTGCATCAGAACATTCCCTGGGCAACTTCAACTTGTGAGGGAGTCCAGGACTTTTTCTGGGTAAGGTCCACCCATTTTGCCATCTACCCAAGATATAAGAGATAAAACCCAGGATAATCTTACAGGAGTGACACCAGTGTCTAGAGAGAATGTAGGAGCCCTTTCGAAGTTCAAGGAGAAAGATAGAAACTGACAACAATTGCAGAAAAAGGAAAACTATCCTACCTAGACAGGGTGAGGAGTCAGACTGGTCTGAGATGGCTGTGAAACTCTGTGTGCACGGAGGTTGTCAGGACAACTTCGAATTTTGAGGTCGCTTACGACATCACGGTGAACATGTCCCCCAGGGTGGCCGCATGGTTACAGTCTGAGGATTGGCCTAGGCTAGGCTATTAAAGGGACAGATACCCAGAAACAGGTTTGGCAAACAGAAAGCAGGCACAGAAACTAGAAGAGATAAAACAGAGTCTGATGCAAGGGATAAGAAAGGAACCCTAGGCCACAAGTGAGAATAGAGGGACAGGCACGGAGAGGAGAACATTGTCATCTATTCAAGTCTATGGGGAGGTCATGCTGATTCAAGCTTGCAACTTCATTGGAAACAAGTGGCCGGACTTGGCGTTCATCACACCTACAGTGCCCTTGTGCCTTAAGCATAATGCAAAGTCAAGAAAGATGTCTTGAGGACATTGAAGAGAAGAATCGATGCCTCCTTTCCAAGGCCCATAGCATTCTTTGCAGGTCAGTCTCTTTTTCCGAAGCTCTGGTGTCACGTGGGCCCACTGGGCACATGGTAATGTGTCCCAAGTAATGTCTTGGAAGCCTTGAAGGAATGGAGCCCTGTCACGCTTGGGGTATGTCTCTTTGTTTGGAAGTGCTCTACAAGGGTGCTGAAAAGCACCCTCTTCCACAGGGCTTCGTTCCTTCGTGAAGGCTGCCCTCCCAGGCTAGTGTGCTCTGTTTGCCTCCATCGAAATTCTCTCCCCCTACCTCTTGCCGTAGAAGGATTATTGATTATGTGTTTTGACACCATATGTAAGGAAGTTGCACGAAAATTAGAACTTTACAGTTGTGTTTCAAGAAAAATAAACAGGCCAGGGTAGAGGATGTAGGGCAAACAAATGGCACACCCTATAAAAATTAAGTAAGCCCGTATCTGGACGGAATCTAGGGGAACGTTCAAGGATCAGGGGTCAAGTTCGAAACATCCCAAATCCGGAAAAGAGACAGAAAAATATCTTTCCTGGAGAGTGGAATTCATCCGATTTGTCTAAGTTGTCTTGGAAACATTGTGTCCGTGAAGGGGGTTGCCAGGACCACCTCGAATTTGGAGTTTCTGATCTCAGGATGTCAAACCAACCCACATGACCACGTGTTCTCAGTGCTTAGTTTGACCTAGGCTAGGGTAGCCAAGAGTCCTACAAGTGACCGGTGCAAATTCAAGGACAACAACCAAGAGTCACGAAAGCACTCACACCTCACCCTAGAGAACATACAGCGATTAACGAAATACAAACTAATCCCTTGGAATGAAGGAGAACGGACTGATAAGCATGTCTAAGGGAGATAGCTGAGAAAGACCATGACGAGTATACTATGGAAAAGAAAAAGAGGACCCAGAAAATGGAAGGTGAACAGAAATCACACCTGAATTATCCACAATGAAAGATGATGTCCGTCTTTAGACAGACTCTGCTGGAACGTTTGAAAGTCAGAGAAATTCACAAGCCAAAAAACGGCAGCGAAGGTCAAGCATGGGCTAACTGGGAAGGGTGAGTTATGAGACTGCTCCAAGCAGGCTCTGAAACCTGTATCCAGGAAGCATGCTGGACCTCAGAGACACAATTATGACAAATCCTCTGACATCACAATGGACCCGAAAAACAACCTAGCCTCATCTACACAGTGCTAGAGTTGGGCTCACTAGTATATTTAACTCCCATTGCACTCAACTGCACGTTGCCACTGAACATGTAAGTGGCCGGCCGGTGGTGCAGTGGTGAGGTCCGCACCTTCTGGGTCTGTGGCCCAGTATGGGCTGGGTGGAATCCTCGGTTTGGGCCTCCTCACCACTGCTTCAGTTGTTCTGGTGCAGGCGTCCGAGGTAGAGTAGAGGCAGATGGGAAGGGACGTTGGACAGGGCCAGACTTCCACAGCAAATACAGGAGCATTGCCAGCAGATGTGAGCACAGCAATGCACTTGTGCCAAAACAAAACCAATTAAAAGTTGCAAAGAACAGAAAAACTGAAGCTAAGGAAAAAAAAAACAAAAAAACAGGAGCTTGCCATTACGAAGAATAGGATCTCTGTGAATAACCTTAGCAAAACAGGTGAATTCTATGTTAATTCAAAAACTAGCAAACCTTTGGGGAAAGAAACTCAAGAAGACACAAGAAAAAAAAAGATATCGAGGGATCTAGGAATGGAAGGATTAACACACTTGAAAGGTTCATACCGCAGTAAGGAATCTCTGGATTCCATGCAATCCCAGTCAAAGTTGCAGCAGTATTTGCCACAGAGAAGAAGAGAGAATCCTAAAGTTTCTAGCCAGCAACGCGAGACCCTGACTAGGCAAAGGAATCCTCAGGAAAACGAACAAAGCAGCACGTGTCACAATTTCTGATTTCAACATAGAGGACGAAGCGCGAGGTACCGAAACGGCACAGTCTGGGCCCCAAAACAGGCATGAAGACCCATGCAAAACAGTTGAGAGCCCAGAGCCCAACTCAAACTTACATGGACAGCCCATTTTGGACCAGGGAGCCAAGTGGAGACAGCGGAGAAAGGAGAGTCTCTACAATAAACGGTGCTGGGAAGCCTGCACAGCCACATGGAACACAACGAGAGTACGCCATGATGTTACACCTGGCACACACACCACCTGAAGTGGATTAAAGCCTTGAATGGCAGACTTGAAACCGTGAACCTTGTAGGAGAAGACCTAGGCAGAGTGCTCTTTGCCATCTGTCTGAGCCGCCTATTTGGAAGAAGCATGTCTGACTGGGCAAGGGCAACAAAGGAAACAAGAAACAAACGGGACCACATCAAATGCACACACTTCTGCCCACTCAAGGAAACCATCAACTGAATACTAAGACACCACAACAATTGGGAGAGGATGTTTGCAAACCACACATCGGACAAGGGGTGAAAAGCCCAAAGATACAATCAACTCGCACGTCTCCACAAGAAAAAAAACAAGCCAATGAAAACCTGGTCAAAAGATGGAAGCAGAGATTTCTCCGAAGAAGACAGAAAGAGGGCCAGTAGGTGCATGAAAACTTGTTCACCATCATGAAGTCTCAGGAAAATGCAAATCCAAACTGCAAGGCCATGGCAGCTCACTGTGGTCAGCATGGCTAGAAGGAAGCAGACAGGAAATAACAAGTGTCAGAGAGGAGGTGCAGAGAAGGGAAGCCTCCTGCACTGCTGGTGGGAGTGTAACCCGGTGCAGCCACGATGCCAAAGGTGTGGAACTGCCTCAGAAATTTAAGTATCCATGTCCCGTATGACCCAGCTATTAATCTGCCGCTTGCTTATCCAAAAAAGTCAGAAAGACTACCGCATAAAGACATGTGCATGGCTGTGTTCACCACAGTCTTACTCCTGATATCCAAGACTTGGAAAGCACCCTGGTGTCCAGCAAGGGATGATTGGAGAAGGAAGATGGGCTATAGCCACACAATGGTATACCACTCAGCCGGAACAAATGATGCAATCCAGCCATTTGTGACCACCAGAATGGCTGTGAGGGTTTTAGGGGAAGTGTAACAAGCCCCAGTGAGAAATTCAAATACCATAGAATCTCACTTACAAGGCGAAGAAAAAGCAAGCACTAACCAACAGGTGGCACTGAACATTTGTATGCGGGCTCCCAGAGGCAAAGAGGGGCGGTGACGGAGGGTGAAAGAGAAGATTAGGCACAAGTGTGTGGTGAGGGCCTGTGATTAGTCTTACACTGGTGAAGATGATGTAAGCTACACAGAAGTCTAAAGCAATGAGGATGTGAATCTGGAAGTTATAGTACGTTCTAATGCAGGGTCATGGCTATAAATTCACCTCAAATCAAAAATCCAAAAAGGGGTCCAGAATGATGTCATAAAGCTTTGGGGGCGGAAAGAGTTTACGGAAGGTGAACTTCCAAGGATGGAAAATCACCTCCAAATGCTTACAGATGCTACAGAAAGGCAGACCATTCCAAATAGGTGAAGAGGAATACTACGAAGAGAACATGATCAGTCCTAAACCCATGAACGAACGGAAAATGTTACCGTCCATGATGTTATTACTAATCACCTTCACGAATAATCCAAACAGGCCCACGTCTTCCCAAGTTCAGGCAAAAGGTTGGTCCAAAAGTACAATTCAGGGCCGGCCCTGTGGTGGAGCAGGTAAGTGCCCACATTCCGCTTGGGCGGCCCGGGCCTCACTGTTTCACATTACGAGTGCATATCACATTAGTAGTGTTAGGAAATATAGATTTCATGGTATGGTGCGGGCAGAGATCATAAATAAGCAGCAATTGTGAGGATACGTTATCAATACGCACAAGAAAAGGAACCATAAGAATATTACAATCTATGGAAGTATCTGGTACACTTCCCAAAGGCAGAAGGAAGGAAAACTTGTGACCTGCCAAGGTGGAATTGGCAGAGTGCCACGAGATGACACCATCATTGTGCATCAGAACATTCCCTGGGCAACTTCAACTTGTGAGGGAGTCCAGGACTATTTCTGGGTAAGGTCCACCCATTTTGCCATCTACCCAAGATATAAGAGATAAAACCGAGGATAATCTTACAGGAGTGACACCAGTGTCTAGAGAGAATGTAGGAGCCCTTTCGAAGTTCAAGGAGAAAGATAGAAACTGACAACAATTGCAGAAAAAGGAAAACTATCCTACCTAGACAGGGTGAGGAGTCAGACTGGTCTGAGATGGCTGTGAAACTCTGTGTGCACGGAGGTTGTCAGGACAACTTCGAATTTTGAGGTCGCTTACGACATCACGGTGAACATGTCCCCCAGGGTGGCCGCATGGTTACAGTCTGAGGATTGGCCTAGGCTAGGCTATTAAAGGGACAGATACCCAGAAACAGGTTTGGCAAACAGAAAGCAGGCACAGAAACTAGAAGAGATAAAACAGAGTCTGATGCAAGGGATAAGAAAGGAACCCTAGGCCACAAGTGAGAATAGAGGGACAGGCACGGAGAGGAGAACATTGTCATCTATTCAAGTCTATGGGGAGGTCATGCTGATTCAAGCTTGCAACTTCATTGGAAACAAGTGGCCGGACTTGGCGTTCATCACACCTACAGTGCCCTTGTGCCTTAAGCATAATGCAAAGTCAAGAAAGATGTCTTGAGGACATTGAAGAGAAGAATCGATGCCTCCTTTCCAAGGCCCATAGCATTCTTTGCAGGTCAGTCTCTTTTTCCGAAGCTCTGGTGTCACGTGGGCCCACTGGGCACATGGTAATGTGTCCCAAGAGATGTCTTGGAAGCCTTGAAGGAATGGAGCCCTGTCACGCTTGGGGTATGTCTCTTTGTTTGGAAGTGCTCTACAAGGGTGCTGAAAAGCACCCTCTTCCACAGGGCTTCGTTCCTTCGTGAAGGCTGCCCTCCCAGGCTAGTGTGCTCTGTTTGCCTCCATCGAAATTCTCTCCCCCTACCTCTTGCCGTAGAAGGATTATTGATTATGTGTTTTGACACCATATGTAAGGAAGTTGCACGAAAATTAGAACTTTACAGTTGTGTTTCAAGAAAAATAAACAGGCCAGGGTAGAGGATGTAGGGCAAACAAATGGCACACCCTATAAAAATTAAGTAAGCCCGTATCAGGACGGAATCTAGGGGAACGTTCAAGGATCAGGGGTCAAGTTCGAAACTTCCCAAATCCGGAAAAGAGACAGAAAAATATCTTTCCTGGAGAGTGGAATTCATCCGATTTGTCTAAGTTGTCTTGGAAACATTGTGTCCGTGAAGGGGGTTGCCAGGACCACCTCGAATTTGGAGTTTCTGATCTCAGGATGTCAAACCAACCCACATGACCACGTGTTCTCAGTGCTTAGTTTGACCTAGGCTAGGGTAGCCAAGAGTCCTACAAGTGACCGGTGCAAATTCAAGGACAACAACCAAGAGTCACGAAAGCACTCACACCTCACCCTAGAGAACATACAGCGATTAACGAAATACAAACTAATCCCTTGGAATGAAGGAGAACGGACTGATAAGCATGTCTAAGGGAGATAGCTGAGAAAGACCATGACGAGTATACTATGGAAAAGAAAAAGAGGACCCAGAAAATGGAAGGTGAACAGAAATCACACCTGAATTATCCACAATGAAAGATGATGTCCGTCTTTAGACAGACTCTGCTGGAACGTTTGAAAGTCAGAGAAATTCACAAGCCGAAAAACGGCAGCGAAGGTCAAGCATGGGCTAACTGGGAAGGGTGAGTTATGAGACTGCTCCAAGCAGGCTCTGAAACCTGTATCCAGGAAGCATGCTGGACCTCAGAGACACAATTATGACAAATCCTCTGACATCACAATGGACCCGAAAAACAACCTAGCCTCATCTACACAGTGCTAGAGTTGGGCTCACTAGTATATTTAACTCCCATTGCACTCAACTGCACGTTGCCACTGAACATGTAAGTGGCCGGCCGGTGGTGCAGTGGTGAGGTCCGCACCTTCTGGGTCTGTGGCCCAGTATGGGCTGGGTGGAATCCTCGGTTTGGGCCTCCTCACCACTGCTTCAGTTGTTCTGGTGCAGGCGTCCGAGGTAGAGTAGAGGCAGATGGGAAGGGACGTTGGACAGGGCCAGACTTCCACAGCAAATACAGGAGCATTGCCAGCAGATGTGAGCACAGCAATGCACTTGTGCCAAAACAAAACCAATTAAAAGTTGCAAAGAACAGAAAAACTGAAGCTAAGGAAAAAAAAAACAAAAAAACAGGAGCTTGCCATTACGAAGAATAGGATCTCTGTGAATAACCTTAGCAAAACAGGTGAATTCTATGTTAATTCAAAAACTAGCAAACCTTTGGGGAAAGAAACTCAAGAAGACACAAGAAAAAAAAAGATATCGAGGGATCTAGGAATGGAAGGATTAACACACTTGAAAGGTTCATACCGCAGTAAGGAATCTCTGGATTCCATGCAATCCCAGTCAAAGTTGCAGCAGTATTTGCCACAGAGAAGAAGAGAGAATCCTAAAGTTTCTAGCCAGCAACACGAGACCCTGACTAGGCAAAGGAATCCTCAGGAAAACGAACAAAGCAGCACGTGTCACAATTTCTGATTTCAACATAGAGGACGAAGCGCGAGGTACCGAAACGGCAAAGTCTGGGCCCCAAAACAGGCATGAAGACCCATGCAAAACAGTTGAGAGCCCAGAGCCCAACTCAAACTTACATGGACAGCCCATTTTGGACCAGGGAGCCAAGTGGAGACAGCGGAGAAAGGAGAGTCTCTACAATAAACGGTGCTGGGAAGCCTGCACAGCCACATGGAACACAACGAGAGTACACCATGATGTTACACCTGGCACACACACCACCTGAAATGGATTAAAGCCTTGAATGGCAGACTTGAAACCGTGAACCTTGTAGGAGAAGACCTAGGCAGAGTGCTCTTTGCCATCTGTCTGAGCCGCCTATTTGGAAGAAGCATGTCTGACTGGGCAAGGGCAACAAAGGAAACAAGAAACAAACGGGACCACATCAAATGCACACACTTCTGCCCACTCAAGGAAACCATCAACTGAATACTAAGACACCACAACAATTGGGAGAGGATGTTTGCAAACCACACATCGGACAAGGGGTGAAAAGCCCAAAGATACAATCAACTCGCACGTCTCCACAAGAAAAAAAACAAGCCAATGAAAACCTGGTCAAAAGATGGAAGCAGAGATTTCTCCGAAGAAGACAGAAAGAGGGCCAGTAGGTGCATGAAAACTTGTTCACCATCATGAAGTCTCAGGAAAATGCAAATCCAAACTGCAAGGCCATGGCAGCTCACTGTGGTCAGCATGGCTAGAAGGAAGCAGACAGGAAATAACAAGTGTCAGAGAGGAGGTGCAGAGAAGGGAAGCCTCCTGCACTGCTGGTGGGAGTGTAACCCGGTGCAGCCACGATGCCAAAGGTGTGGAACTGCCTCAGAAATTTAAGTATCCATGTCCCGTATGACCCAGCTATTAATCTGCCGCTTGCTTATCCAAAAAAGTCAGAAAGACTACCGCATAAAGACATGTGCATGGCTGTGTTCACCACAGTCTTACTCCTGATATCCAAGACTTGGAAAGCACCCTGGTGTCCAGCAAGGGATGATTGGAGAAGGAAGATGGGCTATAGCCACACAATGGTATACCACTCAGCCGGAACAAATGATGCAATCCAGCCATTTGTGACCACCAGAATGGCTGTGAGGGTTTTAGGGGAAGTGTAACAAGCCCCAGTGAGAAATTCGAATACCATAGAATCTCACTTACAAGGCGAAGAAAAAGCAAGCACTAACCAACAGGTGGCACTGAACATTTGTATGCGGGCTCCCAGAGGCAAAGAGGGGCGGTGACGGAGGGTGAAAGAGAAGATTAGGCACAAGTGTGTGGTGAGGGCCTGTGATTAGTCTTACACTGGTGAAGATGATGTAAGCTACACAGAAGTCTAAAGCAATGAGGATGTGAATCTGGAAGTTATAGTACGTTCTAATGCAGGGTCATGGCTATAAATTCACCTCAAATCAAAAATCCAAAAAGGGGTCCAGAATGATGTCATAAAGCTTTGGGGGCGGAAAGAGTTTACAGAAGGTGAACTTCCAAGGATGGAAAATCACCTCCAAATGCTTACAGATGCTACAGAAAGGCAGACCATTCCAAATAGGTGAAGAGGAATACTACGAAGAGAACATGATCAGTCCTAAACCCATGAACGAACGGAAAATGTTACCGTCCATGATGTTATTACTAATCACCTTCACGAATAATCCAAACAGGCCCACGTCTTCCCAAGTTCAGGCAAAAGGTTGGTCCAAAAGTACAATTCAGGGCCGGCCCTGTGGTGGAGCAGGTAAGTGCCCACATTCCGCTTGGGCGGCCCGGGCCTCACTGTTTCACATTACGAGTGCATATCACATTAGTAGTGTTAGGAAATATAGATTTCATGGTATGGTGCGGGCACAGATCATAAATAAGCAGCAATTGTGAGGATACGTTATCAATACGCACAAGAAAAGGAACCATAAGAATATTACAATCTATGGAAGTATCTGGTACACTTCCCAAAGGCAGAAGGAAGGAAAACTTGTGACCTGCCAAGGTGGAATTGGCAGAGTGCCACGAGATGACACCATCATTGTGCATCAGAACATTCCCTGGGCAACTTCAACTTGTGAGGGAGTCCAGGACTTTTTCTGGGTAAGGTCCACCCATTTTGCCATCTACCCAAGATATAAGAGATAAAACCCAGGATAATCTTACAGGAGTGACACCAGTGTCTAGAGAGAATGTAGGAGCCCTTTCGAAGTTCAAGGAGAAAGATAGAAACTGACAACAATTGCAGAAAAAGGAAAACTATCCTACCTAGACAGGGTGAGGAGTCAGACTGGTCTGAGATGGCTGTGAAACTCTGTGTGCACGGAGGTTGTCAGGACAACTTCGAATTTTGAGGTCGCTTACGACATCACGGTGAACATGTCCCCCAGGGTGGCCGCATGGTTACAGTCTGAGGATTGGCCTAGGCTAGGCTATTAAAGGGACAGATACCCAGAAACAGGTTTGGCAAACAGAAAGCAGGCACAGAAACTAGAAGAGATAAAACAGAGTCTGATGCAAGGGATAAGAAAGGAACCCTAGGCCACAAGTGAGAATAGAGGGACAGGCACGGAGAGGAGAACATTGTCATCTATTCAAGTCTATGGGGAGGTCATGCTGATTCAAGCTTGCAACTTCATTGGAAACAAGTGGCCGGACTTGGCGTTCATCACACCTACAGTGCCCTTGTGCCTTAAGCATAATGCAAAGTCAAGAAAGATGTCTTGAGGACATTGAAGAGAAGAATCGATGCCTCCTTTCCAAGGCCCATAGCATTCTTTGCAGGTCAGTCTCTTTTTCCGAAGCTCTGGTGTCACGTGGGCCCACTGGGCACATGGTAATGTGTCCCAAGAGATGTCTTGGAAGCCTTGAAGGAATGGAGCCCTGTCACGCTTGGGGTATGTCTCTTTGTTTGGAAGTGCTCTACAAGGGTGCTGAAAAGCACCCTCTTCCACAGGGCTTCGTTCCTTCGTGAAGGCTGCCCTCCCAGGCTAGTGTGCTCTGTTTGCCTCCATCGAAATTCTCTCCCCCTACCTCTTGCCGTAGAAGGATTATTGATTATGTGTTTTGACACCATATGTAAGGAAGTTGCACGAAAATTAGAACTTTACAGTTGTGTTTCAAGAAAAATAAACAGGCCAGGGTAGAGGATGTAGGGCAAACAAATGGCACACCCTATAAAAATTAAGTAAGCCCGTATCAGGACGGAATCTAGGGGAACGTTCAAGGATCAGGGGTCAAGTTCGAAACTTCCCAAATCCGGAAAAGAGACAGAAAAATATCTTTCCTGGAGAGTGGAATTCATCCGATTTGTCTAAGTTGTCTTGGAAACATTGTGTCCGTGAAGGGGGTTGCCAGGACCACCTCGAATTTGGAGTTTCTGATCTCAGGATGTCAAACCAACCCACATGACCACGTGTTCTCAGTGCTTAGTTTGACCTAGGCTAGGGTAGCCAAGAGTCCTACAAGTGACCGGTGCAAATTCAAGGACAACAACCAAGAGTCACGAAAGCACTCACACCTCACCCTAGAGAACATACAGCGATTAACGAAATACAAACTAATCCCTTGGAATGAAGGAGAACGGACTGATAAGCATGTCTAAGGGAGATAGCTGAGAAAGACCATGACGAGTATACTATGGAAAAGAAAAAGAGGACCCAGAAAATGGAAGGTGAACAGAAATCACACCTGAATTATCCACAATGAAAGATGATGTCCGTCTTTAGACAGACTCTGCTGGAACGTTTGAAAGTCAGAGAAATTCACAAGCCGAAAAACGGCAGCGAAGGTCAAGCATGGGCTAACTGGGAAGGGTGAGTTATGAGACTGCTCCAAGCAGGCTCTGAAACCTGTATCCAGGAAGCATGCTGGACCTCAGAGACACAATTATGACAAATCCTCTGACATCACAATGGACCCGAAAAACAACCTAGCCTCATCTACACAGTGCTAGAGTTGGGCTCACTAGTATATTTAACTCCCATTGCACTCAACTGCACGTTGCCACTGAACATGTAAGTGGCCGGCCGGTGGTGCAGTGGTGAGGTCCGCACCTTCTGGGTCTGTGGCCCAGTATGGGCTGGGTGGAATCCTCGGTTTGGGCCTCCTCACCACTGCTTCAGTTGTTCTGGTGCAGGCGTCCGAGGTAGAGTAGAGGCAGATGGGAAGGGACGTTGGACAGGGCCAGACTTCCACAGCAAATACAGGAGCATTGCCAGCAGATGTGAGCACAGCAATGCACTTGTGCCAAAACAAAACCAATTAAAAGTTGCAAAGAACAGAAAAACTGAAGCTAAGGAAAAAAAAAACAAAAAAACAGGAGCTTGCCATTACGAAGAATAGGATCTCTGTGAATAACCTTAGCAAAACAGGTGAATTCTATGTTAATTCAAAAACTAGCAAACCTTTGGGGAAAGAAACTCAAGAAGACACAAGAAAAAAAAAGATATCGAGGGATCTAGGAATGGAAGGATTAACACACTTGAAAGGTTCATACCGCAGTAAGGAATCTCTGGATTCCATGCAATCCCAGTCAAAGTTGCAGCAGTATTTGCCACAGAGAAGAAGAGAGAATCCTAAAGTTTCTAGCCAGCAACGCGAGACCCTGACTAGGCAAAGGAATCCTCAGGAAAACGAACAAAGCAGCACGTGTCACAATTTCTGATTTCAACATAGAGGACGAAGCGCTAGGTACCGAAACGGCACAGTCTGGGCCCCAAAACAGGCATGAAGACCCATGCAAAACAATTGAGAGCCCAGAGCCCAACTCAAACTTACATGGACAGCCCATTTTGGACCAGGGAGCCAAGTGGAGACAGCGGAGAAAGGAGAGTCTCTACAATAAACGGTGCTGGGAAGCCTGCACAGCCACATGGAACACAACGAGAGTACGCCATGATGTTACACCTGGCACACACACCACCTGAAGTGGATTAAAGCCTTGAATGGCAGACTTGAAACCGTGAACCTTGTAGGAGAAGACCTAGGCAGAGTGCTCTTTGCCATCTGTCTGAGCCGCCTATTTGGAAGAAGCATGTCTGACTGGGCAAGGGCAACAAAGGAAACAAGAAACAAACGGGACCACATCAAATGCACACACTTCTGCCCACTCAAGGAAACCATCAACTGAATACTAAGACACCACAACAATTGGGAGAGGATGTTTGCAAACCACACATCGGACAAGGGGTGAAAAGCCCAAAGATACAATCAACTCGCACGTCTCCACAAGAAAAAAAACAAGCCAATGAAAACCTGGTCAAAAGATGGAAGCAGAGATTTCTCCGAAGAAGACAGAAAGAGGGCCAGTAGGTGCATGAAAACTTGTTCACCATCATGAAGTCTCAGGAAAATGCAAATCCAAACTGCAAGGCCATGGCAGCTCACTGTGGTCAGCATGGCTAGAAGGAAGCAGACAGGAAATAACAAGTGTCAGAGAGGAGGTGCAGAGAAGGGAAGCCTCCTGCACTGCTGGTGGGAGTGTAACCCGGTGCAGCCACGATGCCAAAGGTGTGGAACTGCCTCAGAAATTTAAGTATCCATGTCCCGTATGACCCAGCTATTAATCTGCCGCTTGCTTATCCAAAAAAGTCAGAAAGACTACCGCATAAAGACATGTGCATGGCTGTGTTCACCACAGTCTTACTCCTGATATCCAAGACTTGGAAAGCACCCTGGTGTCCAGCAAGGGATGATTGGAGAAGGAAGATGGGCTATAGCCACACAATGGTATACCACTCAGCCGGAACAAATGATGCAATCCAGCCATTTGTGACCACCAGAATGGCTGTGAGGGTTTTAGGGGAAGTGTAACAAGCCCCAGTGAGAAATTCGAATACCATAGAATCTCACTTACAAGGCGAAGAAAAAGCAAGCACTAACCAACAGGTGGCACTGAACATTTGTATGCGGGCTCCCAGAGGCAAAGAGGGGCGGTGACGGAGGGTGAAAGAGAAGATTAGGCACAAGTGTGTGGTGAGGGCCTGTGATTAGTCTTACACTGGTGAAGATGATGTAAGCTACACAGAAGTCTAAAGCAATGAGGATGTGAATCTGGAAGTTATAGTACGTTCTAATGCAGGGTCATGGCTATAAATTCACCTCAAATCAAAAATCCAAAAAGGGGTCCAGAATGATGTCATAAAGCTTTGGGGGCGGAAAGAGTTTACAGAAGGTGAACTTCCAAGGATGGAAAATCACCTCCAAATGCTTACAGATGCTACAGAAAGGCAGACCATTCCAAATAGGTGAAGAGGAATACTACGAAGAGAACATGATCAGTCCTAAACCCATGAACGAACGGAAAATGTTACCGTCCATGATGTTATTACTAATCACCTTCACGAATAATCCAAACAGGCCCACGTCTTCCCAAGTTCAGGCAAAAGGTTGGTCCAAAAGTACAATTCAGGGCCGGCCCTGTGGTGGAGCAGGTAAGTGCCCACATTCCGCTTGGGCGGCCCGGGCCTCACTGTTTCACATTACGAGTGCATATCACATTAGTAGTGTTAGGAAATATAGATTTCATGGTATGGTGCGGGCAGAGATCATAAATAAGCAGCAATTGTGAGGATACGTTATCAATACGCACAAGAAAAGGAACCATAAGAATATTACAATCTATGGAAGTATCTGGTACACTTCCCAAAGGCAGAAGGAAGGAAAACTTGTGACCTGCCAAGGTGGAATTGGCAGAGTGCCACGAGATGACACCATCATTGTGCATCAGAACATTCCCTGGGCAACTTCAACTTGTGAGGGAGTCCAGGACTTTTTCTGGGTAAGGTCCACCCATTTTGCCATCTACCCAAGATATAAGAGATAAAACCCAGGATAATCTTACAGGAGTGACACCAGTGTCTAGAGAGAATGTAGGAGCCCTTTCGAAGTTCAAGGAGAAAGATAGAAACTGACAACAATTGCAGAAAAAGGAAAACTATCCTACCTAGACAGGGTGAGGAGTCAGACTGGTCTGAGATGGCTGTGAAACTCTGTGTGCACGGAGGTTGTCAGGACAACTTCGAATTTTGAGGTCGCTTATGACATCACGGTGAACATGTCCCCCAGGGTGGCCGCATGGTTACAGTCTGAGGATTGGCCTAGGCTAGGCTATTAAAGGGACAGATACCCAGAAACAGGTTTGGCAAACAGAAAGCAGGCACAGAAACTAGAAGAGATAAAACAGAGTCTGATGCAAGGGATAAGAAAGGAACCCTAGGCCACAAGTGAGAATAGAGGGACAGGCACGGAGAGGAGAACATTGTCATCTATTCAAGTCTATGGGGAGGTCATGCTGATTCAAGCTTGCAACTTCATTGGAAACAAGTGGCCGGACTTGGCGTTCATCACACCTACAGTGCCCTTGTGCCTTAAGCATAATGCAAAGTCAAGAAAGATGTCTTGAGGACATTGAAGAGAAGAATCGATGCCTCCTTTCCAAGGCCCATAGCATTCTTTGCAGGTCAGTCTCTTTTTCCGAAGCTCTGGTGTCACGTGGGCCCACTGGGCACATGGTAATGTGTCCCAAGAGATGTCTTGGAAGCCTTGAAGGAATGGAGCCCTGTCACGCTTGGGGTATGTCTCTTTGTTTGGAAGTGCTCTACAAGGGTGCTGAAAAGCACCCTCTTCCACAGGGCTTCGTTCCTTCGTGAAGGCTGCCCTCCCAGGCTAGTGTGCTCTGTTTGCCTCCATCGAAATTCTCTCCCCCTACCTCTTGCCGTAGAAGGATTATTGATTATGTGTTTTGACACCATATGTAAGGAAGTTGCACGAAAATTAGAACTTTACAGTTGTGTTTCAAGAAAAATAAACAGGCCAGGGTAGAGGATGTAGGGCAAACAAATGGCACACCCTATAAAAATTAAGTAAGCCCGTATCAGGACGGAATCTAGGGGAACGTTCAAGGATCAGGGGTCAAGTTCGAAACTTCCCAAATCCGGAAAAGAGACAGAAAAATATCTTTCCTGGAGAGTGGAATTCATCCGATTTGTCTAAGTTGTCTTGGAAACATTGTGTCCGTGAAGGGGGTTGCCAGGACCACCTCGAATTTGGAGTTTCTGATCTCAGGATGTCAAACCAACCCACATGACCACGTGTTCTCAGTGCTTAGTTTGACCTAGGCTAGGGTAGCCAAGAGTCCTACAAGTGACCGGTGCAAATTCAAGGACAACAACCAAGAGTCACGAAAGCACTCACACCTCACCCTAGAGAACATACAGCGATTAACGAAATACAAACTAATCCCTTGGAATGAAGGAGAACGGACTGATAAGCATGTCTAAGGGAGATAGCTGAGAAAGACCATGACGAGTATACTATGGAAAAGAAAAAGAGGACCCAGAAAATGGAAGGTGAACAGAAATCACACCTGAATTATCCACAATGAAAGATGATGTCCGTCTTTAGACAGACTCTGCTGGAACGTTTGAAAGTCAGAGAAATTCACAAGCCAAAAAACGGCAGCGAAGGTCAAGCATGGGCTAACTGGGAAGGGTGAGTTATGAGACTGCTCCAAGCAGGCTCTGAAACCTGTATCCAGGAAGCATGCTGGACCTCAGAGACACAATTATGACAAATCCTCTGACATCACAATGGACCCGAAAAACAACCTAGCCTCATCTACACAGTGCTAGAGTTGGGCTCACTAGTATATTTAACTCCCATTGCACTCAACTGCACGTTGCCACTGAACATGTAAGTGGCCGGCCGGTGGTGCAGTGGTGAGGTCCGCACCTTCTGGGTCTGTGGCCCAGTATGGGCTGGGTGGAATCCTCGGTTTGGGCCTCCTCACCACTGCTTCAGTTGTTCTGGTGCAGGCGTCCGAGGTAGAGTAGAGGCAGATGGGAAGGGACGTTGGACAGGGCCAGACTTCCACAGCAAATACAGGAGCATTGCCAGCAGATGTGAGCACAGCAATGCACTTGTGCCAAAACAAAACCAATTAAAAGTTGCAAAGAACAGAAAAACTGAAGCTAAGGAAAAAAAAAACAAAAAAACAGGAGCTTGCCATTACGAAGAATAGGATCTCTGTGAATAACCTTAGCAAAACAGGTGAATTCTATGTTAATTCAAAAACTAGCAAACCTTTGGGGAAAGAAACTCAAGAAGACACAAGAAAAAAAAAGATATCGAGGGATCTAGGAATGGAAGGATTAACACACTTGAAAGGTTCATACCGCAGTAAGGAATCTCTGGATTCCATGCAATCCCAGTCAAAGTTGCAGCAGTATTTGCCACAGAGAAGAAGAGAGAATCCTAAAGTTTCTAGCCAGCAACGCGAGACCCTGACTAGGCAAAGGAATCCTCAGGAAAACGAACAAAGCAGCACGTGTCACAATTTCTGATTTCAACATAGAGGACGAAGCGCGAGGTACCGAAACGGCACAGTCTGGGCCCCAAAACAGGCATGAAGACCCATGCAAAACAGTTGAGAGCCCAGAGCCCAACTCAAACTTACATGGACAGCCCATTTTGGACCAGGGAGCCAAGTGGAGACAGCGGAGAAAGGAGAGTCTCTACAATAAACGGTGCTGGGAAGCCTGCACAGCCACATGGAACACAACGAGAGTACGCCATGATGTTACACCTGGCACACACACCACCTGAAATGGATTAAAGCCTTGAATGGCAGACTTGAAACCGTGAACCTTGTAGGAGAAGACCTAGGCAGAGTGCTCTTTGCCATCTGTCTGAGCCGCCTATTTGGAAGAAGCATGTCTGACTGGGCAAGGGCAACAAAGGAAACAAGAAACAAACGGGACCACATCAAATGCACACACTTCTGCCCACTCAAGGAAACCATCAACTGAATACTAAGACACCACAACAATTGGGAGAGGATGTTTGCAAACCACACATCGGACAAGGGGTGAAAAGCCCAAAGATACAATCAACTCGCACGTCTCCACAAGAAAAAAAACAAGCCAATGAAAACCTGGTCAAAAGATGGAAGCAGAGATTTCTCCGAAGAAGACAGAAAGAGGGCCAGTAGGTGCATGAAAACTTGTTCACCATCATGAAGTCTCAGGAAAATGCAAATCCAAACTGCAAGGCCATGGCAGCTCACTGTGGTCAGCATGGCTAGAAGGAAGCAGACAGGAAATAACAAGTGTCAGAGAGGAGGTGCAGAGAAGGGAAGCCTCCTGCACTGCTGGTGGGAGTGTAACCCGGTGCAGCCACGATGCCAAAGGTGTGGAACTGCCTCAGAAATTTAAGTATCCATGTCCCGTATGACCCAGCTATTAATCTGCCGCTTGCTTATCCAAAAAAGTCAGAAAGACTACCGCATAAAGACATGTGCATGGCTGTGTTCACCACAGTCTTACTCCTGATATCCAAGACTTGGAAAGCACCCTGGTGTCCAGCAAGGGATGATTGGAGAAGGAAGATGGGCTATAGCCACACAATGGTATACCACTCAGCCGGAACAAATGATGCAATCCAGCCATTTGTGACCACCAGAATGGCTGTGAGGCTTTCAGGGGAAGTGTAACAAGCCCCAGTGAGAAATTCAAATACCATAGAATCTCACTTACAAGGCGAAGAAAAAGCAAGCACTAACCAACAGGTGGCACTGAACATTTGTATGCGGGCTCCCAGAGGCAAAGAGGGGCGGTGACGGAGGGTGAAAGAGAAGATTAGGCACAAGTGTGTGGTGAGGGCCTGTGATTAGTCTTACACTGGTGAAGATGATGTAAGCTACACAGAAGTCTAAAGCAATGAGGATGTGAATCTGGAAGTTATAGTACGTTCTAATGCAGGGTCATGGCTATAAATTCACCTCAAATCAAAAATCCAAAAAGGGGTCCAGAATGATGTCATAAAGCTTTGGGGGCGGAAAGAGTTTACGGAAGGTGAACTTCCAAGGATGGAAAATCACCTCCAAATGCTTACAGATGCTACAGAAAGGCAGACCATTCCAAATAGGTGAAGAGGAATACTACGAAGAGAACATGATCAGTCCTAAACCCATGAACGAACGGAAAATGTTACCGTCCATGATGTTATTACTAATCACCTTCACGAATAATCCAAACAGGCCCACGTCTTCCCAAGTTCAGGCAAAAGGTTGGTCCAAAAGTACAATTCAGGGCCGGCCCTGTGGTGGAGCAGGTAAGTGCCCACATTCCGCTTGGGCGGCCCGGGCCTCACTGTTTCACATTACGAGTGCATATCACATTAGTAGTGTTAGGAAATATAGATTTCATGGTATGGTGCGGGCAGAGATCATAAATAAGCAGCAATTGTGAGGATACGTTATCAATACGCACAAGAAAAGGAACCATAAGAATATTACAATCTATGGAAGTATCTGGTACACTTCCCAAAGGCAGAAGGAAGGAAAACTTGTGACCTGCCAAGGTGGAATTGGCAGAGTGCCACGAGATGACACCATCATTGTGCATCAGAACATTCCCTGGGCAACTTCAACTTGTGAGGGAGTCCAGGACTATTTCTGGGTAAGGTCCACCCATTTTGCCATCTACCCAAGATATAAGAGATAAAACCGAGGATAATCTTACAGGAGTGACACCAGTGTCTAGAGAGAATGTAGGAGCCCTTTCGAAGTTCAAGGAGAAAGATAGAAACTGACAACAATTGCAGAAAAAGGAAAACTATCCTACCTAGACAGGGTGAGGAGTCAGACTGGTCTGAGATGGCTGTGAAACTCTGTGTGCACGGAGGTTGTCAGGACAACTTCGAATTTTGAGGTCGCTTACGACATCACGGTGAACATGTCCCCCAGGGTGGCCGCATGGTTACAGTCTGAGGATTGGCCTAGGCTAGGCTATTAAAGGGACAGATACCCAGAAACAGGTTTGGCAAACAGAAAGCAGGCACAGAAACTAGAAGAGATAAAACAGAGTCTGATGCAAGGGATAAGAAAGGAACCCTAGGCCACAAGTGAGAATAGAGGGACAGGCACGGAGAGGAGAACATTGTCATCTATTCAAGTCTATGGGGAGGTCATGCTGATTCAAGCTTGCAACTTCATTGGAAACAAGTGGCCGGACTTGGCGTTCATCACACCTACAGTGCCCTTGTGCCTTAAGCATAATGCAAAGTCAAGAAAGATGTCTTGAGGACATTGAAGAGAAGAATCGATGCCTCCTTTCCAAGGCCCATAGCATTCTTTGCAGGTCAGTCTCTTTTTCCGAAGCTCTGGTGTCACGTGGGCCCACTGGGCACATGGTAATGTGTCCCAAGAGATGTCTTGGAAGCCTTGAAGGAATGGAGCCCTGTCACGCTTGGGGTATGTCTCTTTGTTTGGAAGTGCTCTACAAGGGTGCTGAAAAGCACCCTCTTCCACAGGGCTTCGTTCCTTCGTGAAGGCTGCCCTCCCAGGCTAGTGTGCTCTGTTTGCCTCCATCGAAATTCTCTCCCCCTACCTCTTGCCGTAGAAGGATTATTGATTATGTGTTTTGACACCATATGTAAGGAAGTTGCACGAAAATTAGAACTTTACAGTTGTGTTTCAAGAAAAATAAACAGGCCAGGGTAGAGGATGTAGGGCAAACAAATGGCACACCCTATAAAAATTAAGTAAGCCCGTATCAGGACGGAATCTAGGGGAACGTTCAAGGATCAGGGGTCAAGTTCGAAACTTCCCAAATCCGGAAAAGAGACAGAAAAATATCTTTCCTGGAGAGTGGAATTCATCCGATTTGTCTAAGTTGTCTTGGAAACATTGTGTCCGTGAAGGGGGTTGCCAGGACCACCTCGAATTTGGAGTTTCTGATCTCAGGATGTCAAACCAACCCACATGACCACGTGTTCTCAGTGCTTAGTTTGACCTAGGCTAGGGTAGCCAAGAGTCCTACAAGTGACCGGTGCAAATTCAAGGACAACAACCAAGAGTCACGAAAGCACTCACACCTCACCCTAGAGAACATACAGCGATTAACGAAATACAAACTAATCCCTTGGAATGAAGGAGAACGGACTGATAAGCATGTCTAAGGGAGATAGCTGAGAAAGACCATGACGAGTATACTATGGAAAAGAAAAAGAGGACCCAGAAAATGGAAGGTGAACAGAAATCACACCTGAATTATCCACAATGAAAGATGATGTCCGTCTTTAGACAGACTCTGCTGGAACGTTTGAAAGTCAGAGAAATTCACAAGCCGAAAAACGGCAGCGAAGGTCAAGCATGGGCTAACTGGGAAGGGTGAGTTATGAGACTGCTCCAAGCAGGCTCTGAAACCTGTATCCAGGAAGCATGCTGGACCTCAGAGACACAATTATGACAAATCCTCTGACATCACAATGGACCCGAAAAACAACCTAGCCTCATCTACACAGTGCTAGAGTTGGGCTCACTAGTATATTTAACTCCCATTGCACTCAACTGCACGTTGCCACTGAACATGTAAGTGGCCGGCCGGTGGTGCAGTGGTGAGGTCCGCACCTTCTGGGTCTGTGGCCCAGTATGGGCTGGGTGGAATCCTCGGTTTGGGCCTCCTCACCACTGCTTCAGTTGTTCTGGTGCAGGCGTCCGAGGTAGAGTAGAGGCAGATGGGAAGGGACGTTGGACAGGGCCAGACTTCCACAGCAAATACAGGAGCATTGCCAGCAGATGTGAGCACAGCAATGCACTTGTGCCAAAACAAAACCAATTAAAAGTTGCAAAGAACAGAAAAACTGAAGCTAAGGAAAAAAAAAACAAAAAAACAGGAGCTTGCCATTACGAAGAATAGGATCTCTGTGAATAACCTTAGCAAAACAGGTGAATTCTATGTTAATTCAAAAACTAGCAAACCTTTGGGGAAAGAAACTCAAGAAGACACAAGAAAAAAAAAGATATCGAGGGATCTAGGAATGGAAGGATTAACACACTTGAAAGGTTCATACCGCAGTAAGGAATCTCTGGATTCCATGCAATCCCAGTCAAAGTTGCAGCAGTATTTGCCACAGAGAAGAAGAGAGAATCCTAAAGTTTCTAGCCAGCAACACGAGACCCTGACTAGGCAAAGGAATCCTCAGGAAAACGAACAAAGCAGCACGTGTCACAATTTCTGATTTCAACATAGAGGACGAAGCGCGAGGTACCGAAACGGCAAAGTCTGGGCCCCAAAACAGGCATGAAGACCCATGCAAAACAGTTGAGAGCCCAGAGCCCAACTCAAACTTACATGGACAGCCCATTTTGGACCAGGGAGCCAAGTGGAGACAGCGGAGAAAGGAGAGTCTCTACAATAAACGGTGCTGGGAAGCCTGCACAGCCACATGGAACACAACGAGAGTACACCATGATGTTACACCTGGCACACACACCACCTGAAATGGATTAAAGCCTTGAATGGCAGACTTGAAACCGTGAACCTTGTAGGAGAAGACCTAGGCAGAGTGCTCTTTGCCATCTGTCTGAGCCGCCTATTTGGAAGAAGCATGTCTGACTGGGCAAGGGCAACAAAGGAAACAAGAAACAAACGGGACCACATCAAATGCACACACTTCTGCCCACTCAAGGAAACCATCAACTGAATACTAAGACACCACAACAATTGGGAGAGGATGTTTGCAAACCACACATCGGACAAGGGGTGAAAAGCCCAAAGATACAATCAACTCGCACGTCTCCACAAGAAAAAAAACAAGCCAATGAAAACCTGGTCAAAAGATGGAAGCAGAGATTTCTCCGAAGAAGACAGAAAGAGGGCCAGTAGGTGCATGAAAACTTGTTCACCATCATGAAGTCTCAGGAAAATGCAAATCCAAACTGCAAGGCCATGGCAGCTCACTGTGGTCAGCATGGCTAGAAGGAAGCAGACAGGAAATAACAAGTGTCAGAGAGGAGGTGCAGAGAAGGGAAGCCTCCTGCACTGCTGGTGGGAGTGTAACCCGGTGCAGCCACGATGCCAAAGGTGTGGAACTGCCTCAGAAATTTAAGTATCCATGTCCCGTATGACCCAGCTATTAATCTGCCGCTTGCTTATCCAAAAAAGTCAGAAAGACTACCGCATAAAGACATGTGCATGGCTGTGTTCACCACAGTCTTACTCCGGATATCCAAGACTTGGAAAGCACCCTGGTGTCCAGCAAGGGATGATTGGAGAAGGAAGATGGGCTATAGCCACACAATGGTATACCACTCAGCCGGAACAAATGATGCAATCCAGCCATTTGTGACCACCAGAATGGCTGTGAGGCTTTCAGGGGAAGTGTAACAAGCCCCAGTGAGAAATTCAAATACCATAGAATCTCACTTACAAGGCGAAGAAAAAGCAAGCACTAACCAACAGGTGGCACTGAACATTTGTATGCGGGCTCCCAGAGGCAAAGAGGGGCGGTGACGGAGGGTGAAAGAGAAGATTAGGCACAAGTGTGTGGTGAGGGCCTGTGATTAGTCTTACACTGGTGAAGATGATGTAAGCTACACAGAAGTCTAAAGCAATGAGGATGTGAATCTGGAAGTTATAGTACGTTCTAATGCAGGGTCATGGCTATAAATTCACCTCAAATCAAAAATCCAAAAAGGGGTCCAGAATGATGTCATAAAGCTTTGGGGGCGGAAAGAGTTTACAGAAGGTGAACTTCCAAGGATGGAAAATCACCTCCAAATGCTTACAGATGCTACAGAAAGGCAGACCATTCCAAATAGGTGAAGAGGAATACTACGAAGAGAACATGATCAGTCCTAAACCCATGAACGAACGGAAAATGTTACCGTCCATGATGTTATTACTAATCACCTTCACGAATAATCCAAACAGGCCCACGTCTTCCCAAGTTCAGGCAAAAGGTTGGTCCAAAAGTACAATTCAGGGCCGGCCCTGTGGTGGAGCAGGTAAGTGCCCACATTCCGCTTGGGCGGCCCGGGCCTCACTGTTTCACATTACGAGTGCATATCACATTAGTAGTGTTAGGAAATATAGATTTCATGGTATGGTGCGGGCAGAGATCATAAATAAGCAGCAATTGTGAGGATACGTTATCAATACGCACAAGAAAAGGAACCATAAGAATATTACAATCTATGGAAGTATCTGGTACACTTCCCAAAGGCAGAAGGAAGGAAAACTTGTGACCTGCCAAGGTGGAATTGGCAGAGTGCCACGAGATGACACCATCATTGTGCATCAGAACATTCCCTGGGCAACTTCAACTTGTGAGGGAGTCCAGGACTTTTTCTGGGTAAGGTCCACCCATTTTGCCATCTACCCAAGATATAAGAGATAAAACCCAGGATAATCTTACAGGAGTGACACCAGTGTCTAGAGAGAATGTAGGAGCCCTTTCGAAGTTCAAGGAGAAAGATAGAAACTGACAACAATTGCAGAAAAAGGAAAACTATCCTACCTAGACAGGGTGAGGAGTCAGACTGGTCTGAGATGGCTGTGAAACTCTGTGTGCACGGAGGTTGTCAGGACAACTTCGAATTTTGAGGTCGCTTACGACATCACGGTGAACATGTCCCCCAGGGTGGCCGCATGGTTACAGTCTGAGGATTGGCCTAGGCTAGGCTATTAAAGGGACAGATACCCAGAAACAGGTTTGGCAAACAGAAAGCAGGCACAGAAACTAGAAGAGATAAAACAGAGTCTGATGCAAGGGATAAGAAAGGAACCCTAGGCCACAAGTGAGAATAGAGGGACAGGCACGGAGAGGAGAACATTGTCATCTATTCAAGTCTATGGGGAGGTCATGCTGATTCAAGCTTGCAACTTCATTGGAAACAAGTGGCCGGACTTGGCGTTCATCACACCTACAGTGCCCTTGTGCCTTAAGCATAATGCAAAGTCAAGAAAGATGTCTTGAGGACATTGAAGAGAAGAATCGATGCCTCCTTTCCAAGGCCCATAGCATTCTTTGCAGGTCAGTCTCTTTTTCCGAAGCTCTGGTGTCACGTGGGCCCACTGGGCACATGGTAATGTGTCCCAAGAGATGTCTTGGAAGCCTTGAAGGAATGGAGCCCTGTCACGCTTGGGGTATGTCTCTTTGTTTGGAAGTGCTCTACAAGGGTGCTGAAAAGCACCCTCTTCCACAGGGCTTCGTTCCTTCGTGAAGGCTGCCCTCCCAGGCTAGTGTGCTCTGTTTGCCTCCATCGAAATTCTCTCCCCCTACCTCTTGCCGTAGAAGGATTATTGATTATGTGTTTTGACACCATATGTAAGGAAGTTGCACGAAAATTAGAACTTTACAGTTGTGTTTCAAGAAAAATAAACAGGCCAGGGTAGAGGATGTAGGGCAAACAAATGGCACACCCTATAAAAATTAAGTAAGCCCGTATCAGGACGGAATCTAGGGGAACGTTCAAGGATCAGGGGTCAAGTTCGAAACTTCCCAAATCCGGAAAAGAGACAGAAAAATATCTTTCCTGGAGAGTGGAATTCATCCGATTTGTCTAAGTTGTCTTGGAAACATTGTGTCCGTGAAGGGGGTTGCCAGGACCACCTCGAATTTGGAGTTTCTGATCTCAGGATGTCAAACCAACCCACATGACCACGTGTTCTCAGTGCTTAGTTTGACCTAGGCTAGGGTAGCCAAGAGTCCTACAAGTGACCGGTGCAAATTCAAGGACAACAACCAAGAGTCACGAAAGCACTCACACCTCACCCTAGAGAACATACAGCGATTAACGAAATACAAACTAATCCCTTGGAATGAAGGAGAACGGACTGATAAGCATGTCTAAGGGAGATAGCTGAGAAAGACCATGACGAGTATACTATGGAAAAGAAAAAGAGGACCCAGAAAATGGAAGGTGAACAGAAATCACACCTGAATTATCCACAATGAAAGATGATGTCCGTCTTTAGACAGACTCTGCTGGAACGTTTGAAAGTCAGAGAAATTCACAAGCCGAAAAACGGCAGCGAAGGTCAAGCATGGGCTAACTGGGAAGGGTGAGTTATGAGACTGCTCCAAGCAGGCTCTGAAACCTGTATCCAGGAAGCATGCTGGACCTCAGAGACACAATTATGACAAATCCTCTGACATCACAATGGACCCGAAAAACAACCTAGCCTCATCTACACAGTGCTAGAGTTGGGCTCACTAGTATATTTAACTCCCATTGCACTCAACTGCACGTTGCCACTGAACATGTAAGTGGCCGGCCGGTGGTGCAGTGGTGAGGTCCGCACCTTCTGGGTCTGTGGCCCAGTATGGGCTGGGTGGAATCCTCGGTTTGGGCCTCCTCACCACTGCTTCAGTTGTTCTGGTGCAGGCGTCCGAGGTAGAGTAGAGGCAGATGGGAAGGGACGTTGGACAGGGCCAGACTTCCACAGCAAATACAGGAGCATTGCCAGCAGATGTGAGCACAGCAATGCACTTGTGCCAAAACAAAACCAATTAAAAGTTGCAAAGAACAGAAAAACTGAAGCTAAGGAAAAAAAAAACAAAAAAACAGGAGCTTGCCATTACGAAGAATAGGATCTCTGTGAATAACCTTAGCAAAACAGGTGAATTCTATGTTAATTCAAAAACTAGCAAACCTTTGGGGAAAGAAACTCAAGAAGACACAAGAAAAAAAAAGATATCGAGGGATCTAGGAATGGAAGGATTAACACACTTGAAAGGTTCATACCGCAGTAAGGAATCTCTGGATTCCATGCAATCCCAGTCAAAGTTGCAGCAGTATTTGCCACAGAGAAGAAGAGAGAATCCTAAAGTTTCTAGCCAGCAACACGAGACCCTGACTAGGCAAAGGAATCCTCAGGAAAACGAACAAAGCAGCACGTGTCACAATTTCTGATTTCAACATAGAGGACGAAGCGCGAGGTACCGAAACGGCACAGTCTGGGCCCCAAAACAGGCATGAAGACCCATGCAAAACAGTTGAGAGCCCAGAGCCCAACTCAAACTTACATGGACAGCCCATTTTGGACCAGGGAGCCAAGTGGAGACAGCGGAGAAAGGAGAGTCTCTACAATAAACGGTGCTGGGAAGCCTGCACAGCCACATGGAACACAACGAGAGTACACCATGATGTTACACCTGGCACACACACCACCTGAAATGGATTAAAGCCTTGAATGGCAGACTTGAAACCGTGAACCTTGTAGGAGAAGACCTAGGCAGAGTGCTCTTTGCCATCTGTCTGAGCCGCCTATTTGGAAGAAGCATGTCTGACTGGGCAAGGGCAACAAAGGAAACAAGAAACAAACGGGACCACATCAAATGCACACACTTCTGCCCACTCAAGGAAACCATCAACTGAATACTAAGACACCACAACAATTGGGAGAGGATGTTTGCAAACCACACATCGGACAAGGGGTGAAAAGCCCAAAGATACAATCAACTCGCACGTCTCCACAAGAAAAAAAACAAGCCAATGAAAACCTGGTCAAAAGATGGAAGCAGAGATTTCTCCGAAGAAGACAGAAAGAGGGCCAGTAGGTGCATGAAAACTTGTTCACCATCATGAAGTCTCAGGAAAATGCAAATCCAAACTGCAAGGCCATGGCAGCTCACTGTGGTCAGCATGGCTAGAAGGAAGCAGACAGGAAATAACAAGTGTCAGAGAGGAGGTGCAGAGAAGGGAAGCCTCCTGCACTGCTGGTGGGAGTGTAACCCGGTGCAGCCACGATGCCAAAGGTGTGGAACTGCCTCAGAAATTTAAGTATCCATGTCCCGTATGACCCAGCTATTAATCTGCCGCTTGCTTATCCAAAAAAGTCAGAAAGACTACCGCATAAAGACATGTGCATGGCTGTGTTCACCACAGTCTTACTCCGGATATCCAAGACTTGGAAAGCACCCTGGTGTCCAGCAAGGGATGATTGGAGAAGGAAGATGGGCTATAGCCACACAATGGTATACCACTCAGCCGGAACAAATGATGCAATCCAGCCATTTGTGACCACCAGAATGGCTGTGAGGCTTTCAGGGGAAGTGTAACAAGCCCCAGTGAGAAATTCAAATACCATAGAATCTCACTTACAAGGCGAAGAAAAAGCAAGCACTAACCAACAGGTGGCACTGAACATTTGTATGCGGGCTCCCAGAGGCAAAGAGGGGCGGTGACGGAGGGTGAAAGAGAAGATTAGGCACAAGTGTGTGGTGAGGGCCTGTGATTAGTCTTACACTGGTGAAGATGATGTAAGCTACACAGAAGTCTAAAGCAATGAGGATGTGAATCTGGAAGTTATAGTACGTTCTAATGCAGGGTCATGGCTATAAATTCACCTCAAATCAAAAATCCAAAAAGGGGTCCAGAATGATGTCATAAAGCTTTGGGGGCGGAAAGAGTTTACAGGAGGTAGACTTCCAAGGATGGAAAATCACCTCCAAATGCTTACAGATGCTACAGAAAGGCAGACCATTCCAAATAGGTGAAGAGGAATACTACGAAGAGAACATGATCAGTCCTAAACCCATGAACGAACGGAAAATGTTACCGTCCATGATGTTATTACTAATCACCTTCACGAATAATCCAAACAGGCCCACGTCTTCCCAAGTTCAGGCAAAAGGTTGGTCCAAAAGTACAATTCAGGGCCGGCCCTGTGGTGGAGCAGGTAAGTGCCCACATTCCGCTTGGGCGGCCCGGGCCTCACTGTTTCACATTACGAGTGCATATCACATTAGTAGTGTTAGGAAATATAGATTTCATGGTATGGTGCGGGCAGAGATCATAAATAAGCAGCAATTGTGAGGATACGTTATCAATACGCACAAGAAAAGGAACCATAAGAATATTACAATCTATGGAAGTATCTGGTACACTTCCCAAAGGCAGAAGGAAGGAAAACTTGTGACCTGCCAAGGTGGAATTGGCAGAGTGCCACGAGATGACACCATCATTGTGCATCAGAACATTCCCTGGGCAACTTCAACTTGTGAGGGAGTCCAGGACTTTTTCTGGGTAAGGTCCACCCATTTTGCCATCTACCCAAGATATAAGAGATAAAACCCAGGATAATCTTACAGGAGTGACACCAGTGTCTAGAGAGAATGTAGGAGCCCTTTCGAAGTTCAAGGAGAAAGATAGAAACTGACAACAATTGCAGAAAAAGGAAAACTATCCTACCTAGACAGGGTGAGGAGTCAGACTGGTCTGAGATGGCTGTGAAACTCTGTGTGCACGGAGGTTGTCAGGACAACTTCGAATTTTGAGGTCGCTTACGACATCACGGTGAACATGTCCCCCAGGGTGGCCGCATGGTTACAGTCTGAGGATTGGCCTAGGCTAGGCTATTAAAGGGACAGATACCCAGAAACAGGTTTGGCAAACAGAAAGCAGGCACAGAAACTAGAAGAGATAAAACAGAGTCTGATGCAAGGGATAAGAAAGGAACCCTAGGCCACAAGTGAGAATAGAGGGACAGGCACGGAGAGGAGAACATTGTCATCTATTCAAGTCTATGGGGAGGTCATGCTGATTCAAGCTTGCAACTTCATTGGAAACAAGTGGCCGGACTTGGCGTTCATCACACCTACAGTGCCCTTGTGCCTTAAGCATAATGCAAAGTCAAGAAAGATGTCTTGAGGACATTGAAGAGAAGAATCGATGCCTCCTTTCCAAGGCCCATAGCATTCTTTGCAGGTCAGTCTCTTTTTCCGAAGCTCTGGTGTCACGTGGGCCCACTGGGCACATGGTAATGTGTCCCAAGAGATGTCTTGGAAGCCTTGAAGGAATGGAGCCCTGTCACGCTTGGGGTATGTCTCTTTGTTTGGAAGTGCTCTACAAGGGTGCTGAAAAGCACCCTCTTCCACAGGGCTTCGTTCCTTCGTGAAGGCTGCCCTCCCAGGCTAGTGTGCTCTGTTTGCCTCCATCGAAATTCTCTCCCCCTACCTCTTGCCGTAGAAGGATTATTGATTATGTGTTTTGACACCATATGTAAGGAAGTTGCACGAAAATTAGAACTTTACAGTTGTGTTTCAAGAAAAATAAACAGGCCAGGGTAGAGGATGTAGGGCAAACAAATGGCACACCCTATAAAAATTAAGTAAGCCCGTATCAGGACGGAATCTAGGGGAACGTTCAAGGATCAGGGGTCAAGTTCGAAACTTCCCAAATCCGGAAAAGAGACAGAAAAATATCTTTCCTGGAGAGTGGAATTCATCCGATTTGTCTAAGTTGTCTTGGAAACATTGTGTCCGTGAAGGGGGTTGCCAGGACCACCTCGAATTTGGAGTTTCTGATCTCAGGATGTCAAACCAACCCACATGACCACGTGTTCTCAGTGCTTAGTTTGACCTAGGCTAGGGTAGCCAAGAGTCCTACAAGTGACCGGTGCAAATTCAAGGACAACAACCAAGAGTCACGAAAGCACTCACACCTCACCCTAGAGAACATACAGCGATTAACGAAATACAAACTAATCCCTTGGAATGAAGGAGAACGGACTGATAAGCATGTCTAAGGGAGATAGCTGAGAAAGACCATGACGAGTATACTATGGAAAAGAAAAAGAGGACCCAGAAAATGGAAGGTGAACAGAAATCACACCTGAATTATCCACAATGAAAGATGATGTCCGTCTTTAGACAGACTCTGCTGGAACGTTTGAAAGTCAGAGAAATTCACAAGCCGAAAAACGGCAGCGAAGGTCAAGCATGGGCTAACTGGGAAGGGTGAGTTATGAGACTGCTCCAAGCAGGCTCTGAAACCTGTATCCAGGAAGCATGCTGGACCTCAGAGACACAATTATGACAAATCCTCTGACATCACAATGGACCCGAAAAACAACCTAGCCTCATCTACACAGTGCTAGAGTTGGGCTCACTAGTATATTTAACTCCCATTGCACTCAACTGCACGTTGCCACTGAACATGTAAGTGGCCGGCCGGTGGTGCAGTGGTGAGGTCCGCACCTTCTGGGTCTGTGGCCCAGTATGGGCTGGGTGGAATCCTCGGTTTGGGCCTCCTCACCACTGCTTCAGTTGTTCTGGTGCAGGCGTCCGAGGTAGAGTAGAGGCAGATGGGAAGGGACGTTGGACAGGGCCAGACTTCCACAGCAAATACAGGAGCATTGCCAGCAGATGTGAGCACAGCAATGCACTTGTGCCAAAACAAAACCAATTAAAAGTTGCAAAGAACAGAAAAACTGAAGCTAAGGAAAAAAAAAACAAAAAAACAGGAGCTTGCCATTACGAAGAATAGGATCTCTGTGAATAACCTTAGCAAAACAGGTGAATTCTATGTTAATTCAAAAACTAGCAAACCTTTGGGGAAAGAAACTCAAGAAGACACAAGAAAAAAAAAGATATCGAGGGATCTAGGAATGGAAGGATTAACACACTTGAAAGGTTCATACCGCAGTAAGGAATCTCTGGATTCCATGCAATCCCAGTCAAAGTTGCAGCAGTATTTGCCACAGAGAAGAAGAGAGAATCCTAAAGTTTCTAGCCAGCAACACGAGACCCTGACTAGGCAAAGGAATCCTCAGGAAAACGAACAAAGCAGCACGTGTCACAATTTCTGATTTCAACATAGAGGACGAAGCGCGAGGTACCGAAACGGCACAGTCTGGGCCCCAAAACAGGCATGAAGACCCATGCAAAACAATTGAGAGCCCAGAGCCCAACTCAAACTTACATGGACAGCCCATTTTGGACCAGGGAGCCAAGTGGAGACAGCGGAGAAAGGAGAGTCTCTACAATAAACGGTGCTGGGAAGCCTGCACAGCCACATGGAACACAACGAGAGTACACCATGATGTTACACCTGGCACACACACCACCTGAAATGGATTAAAGCCTTGAATGGCAGACTTGAAACCGTGAACCTTGTAGGAGAAGACCTAGGCAGAGTGCTCTTTGCCATCTGTCTGAGCCACCTATTTGGAAGAAGCATGTCTGACTGGGCAAGGGCAACAAAGGAAACAAGAAACAAACGGGACCACATCAAATGCACACACTTCTGCCCACTCAAGGAAACCATCAACTGAATACTAAGACACCACAACAATTGGGAGAGGATGTTTGCAAACCACACATCGGACAAGGGGTGAAAAGCCCAAAGATACAATCAACTCGCACGTCTCCACAAGAAAAAAAACAAGCCAATGAAAACCTGGTCAAAAGATGGAAGCAGAGATTTCTCCGAAGAAGACAGAAAGAGGGCCAGTAGGTGCATGAAAACTTGTTCACCATCATGAAGTCTCAGGAAAATGCAAATCCAAACTGCAAGGCCATGGCAGCTCACTGTGGTCAGCATGGCTAGAAGGAAGCAGACAGGAAATAACAAGTGTCAGAGAGGAGGTGCAGAGAAGGGAAGCCTCCTGCACTGCTGGTGGGAGTGTAACCCGGTGCAGCCACGATGCCAAAGGTGTGGAACTGCCTCAGAAATTTAAGTATCCATGTCCCGTATGACCCAGCTATTAATCTGCCGCTTGCTTATCCAAAAAAGTCAGAAAGACTACCGCATAAAGACATGTGCATGGCTGTGTTCACCACAGTCTTACTCCTGATATCCAAGACTTGGAAAGCACCCTGGTGTCCAGCAAGGGATGATTGGAGAAGGAAGATGGGCTATAGCCACACAATGGTATACCACTCAGCCGGAACAAATGATGCAATCCAGCCATTTGTGACCACCAGAATGGCTGTGAGGCTTTCAGGGGAAGTGTAACAAGCCCCAGTGAGAAATTCAAATACCATAGAATCTCACTTACAAGGCGAAGAAAAAGCAAGCACTAACCAACAGGTGGCACTGAACATTTGTATGCGGGCTCCCAGAGGCAAAGAGGGGCGGTGACGGAGGGTGAAAGAGAAGATTAGGCACAAGTGTGTGGTGAGGGCCTGTGATTAGTCTTACACTGGTGAAGATGATGTAAGCTACACAGAAGTCTAAAGCAATGAGGATGTGAATCTGGAAGTTATAGTACGTTCTAATGCAGGGTCATGGCTATAAATTCACCTCAAATCAAAAATCCAAAAAGGGGTCCAGAATGATGTCATAAAGCTTTGGGGGCGGAAAGAGTTTACGGAAGGTGAACTTCCAAGGATGGAAAATCACCTCCAAATGCTTACAGATGCTACAGAAAGGCAGACCATTCCAAATAGGTGAAGAGGAATACTACGAAGAGAACATGATCAGTCCTAAACCCATGAACGAACGGAAAATGTTACCGTCCATGATGTTATTACTAATCACCTTCACGAATAATCCAAACAGGCCCACGTCTTCCCAAGTTCAGGCAAAAGGTTGGTCCAAAAGTACAATTCAGGGCCGGCCCTGTGGTGGAGCAGGTAAGTGCCCACATTCCGCTTGGGCGGCCCGGGCCTCACTGTTTCACATTACGAGTGCATATCACATTAGTAGTGTTAGGAAATATAGATTTCATGGTATGGTGCGGGCAGAGATCATAAATAAGCAGCAATTGTGAGGATACGTTATCAATACGCACAAGAAAAGGAACCATAAGAATATTACAATCTATGGAAGTATCTGGTACACTTCCCAAAGGCAGAAGGAAGGAAAACTTGTGACCTGCCAAGGTGGAATTGGCAGAGTGCCACGAGATGACACCATCATTGGGCATCAGAACATTCCCTGGGCAACTTCAACTTGTGAGGGAGTCCAGGACTTTTTCTGGGTAAGGTCCACCCATTTTGCCATCTACCCAAGATATAAGAGATAAAACCCAGGATAATCTTACAGGAGTGACACCAGTGTCTAGAGAGAATGTAGGAGCCCTTTCGAAGTTCAAGGAGAAAGATAGAAACTGACAACAATTGCAGAAAAAGGAAAACTATCCTACCTAGACAGGGTGAGGAGTCAGACTGGTCTGAGATGGCTGTGAAACTCTGTGTGCACGGAGGTTGTCAGGACAACTTCGAATTTTGAGGTCGCTTATGACATCACGGTGAACATGTCCCCCAGGGTGGCCGCATGGTTACAGTCTGAGGATTGGCCTAGGCTAGGCTATTAAAGGGACAGATACCCAGAAACAGGTTTGGCAAACAGAAAGCAGGCACAGAAACTAGAAGAGATAAAACAGAGTCTGATGCAAGGGATAAGAAAGGAACCCTAGGCCACAAGTGAGAATAGAGGGACAGGCACGGAGAGGAGAACATTGTCATCTATTCAAGTCTATGGGGAGGTCATGCTGATTCAAGCTTGCAACTTCATTGGAAACAAGTGGCCGGACTTGGCGTTCATCACACCTACAGTGCCCTCGTGCCTTAAGCATAATGCAAAGTCAAGAAAGATGTCTTGAGGACATTGAAGAGAAGAATCGATGCCTCCTTTCCAAGGCCCATAGCATTCTTTGAAGGTCAGTCTCTTTTTCCGAAGCTCTGGTGTCACGTGGGCCCACTGGGCACATGGTAATGTGTCCCAAGAGATGTCTTGGAAGCCTTGAAGGAATGGAGCCCTGTCACGCTTGGGGTATGTCTCTTTGTTAGGAAGTGCTCTACAAGGGTGCTGAAAAGCACCCTCTTCCACAGGGCTTCGTTCCTTCGTGAAGGCTGCCCTCCCAGGCTAGTGTGCTCTGTTTGCCTCCATCGAAATTCTCTCCCCCTACCTCTTGCCGTAGAAGGATTATTGATTATGTGTTTTGACACCATATGTAAGGAAGTTGCACGAAAATTAGAACTTTACAGTTGTGTTTCAAGAAAAATAAACAGGCCAGGGTAGAGGATGTAGGGCAAACAAATGGCACACCCTATAAAAATTAAGTAAGCCCGTATCTGGACGGAATCTAGGGGAACGTTCAAGGATCAGGGGTCAAGTTCGAAACTTCCCAAATCCGGAAAAGAGACAGAAAAATATCTTTCCTGGAGAGTGGAATTCATCCGATTTGTCTAAGTTGTCTTGGAAACATTGTGTCCGTGAAGGGGGTTGCCAGGACCACCTCGAATTTGGAGTTTCTGATCTCAGGATGTCAAACCAACCCACATGACCACGTGTTCTCAGTGCTTAGTTTGACCTAGGCTAGGATAGCCAAGAGTCCTACAAGTGACCGGTGCAAATTCAAGGACAACAACCAAGAGTCACGAAAGCACTCACACCTCACCCTAGAGAACATACAGCGATTAACGAAATACAAACTAATCCCTTGGAATGAAGGAGAACGGACTGATAAGCATGTCTAAGGGAGATAGCTGAGAAAGACCATGACGAGTATACTATGGAAAAGAAAAAGAGGACCCAGAAAATGGAAGGTGAACAGAAATCACACCTGAATTATCCACAATGAAAGATGATGTCCGTCTTTAGACAGACTCTGCTGGAACGTTTGAAAGTCAGAGAAATGCACAAGGCAAAAAACGGCAGCGAAGGTCAAGCATGGGCTAACTGGGAAGGGTGAGTTATGAGACTGCTCCAAGCAGGCTCTGAAACCTGTATCCAGGAAGCATGCTGGACCTCAGAGACACAATTATGACAAATCCTCTGACATCACAATGGACCCGAAAAACAACCTAGCCTCATCTACACAGTGCTAGAGTTGGGCTCACTAGTATATTTAACTCCCATTGCACTCAACTGCACGTTGCCACTGAACATGTAAGTGGCCGGCCGGTGGTGCAGTGGTGAGGTCCGCACCTTCTGGGTCTGTGGCCCAGTATGGGCTGGGTGGAATCCTCGGTTTGGGCCTCCTCACCACTGCTTCAGTTGTTCTGGTGCAGGCGTCCGAGGTAGAGTAGAGGCAGATGGGAAGGGACGTTGGACAGGGCCAGACTTCCACAGCAAATACAGGAGCATTGCCAGCAGATGTGAGCACAGCAATGCACTTGTGCCAAAACAAAACCAATTAAAAGTTGCAAAGAACAGAAAAACTGAAGCTAAGGAAAAAAAAAATAAAAAAACAGGAGCTTGCCATTACGAAGAATAGGATCTCTGTGAATAACCTTAGCAAAACAGGTGAATTCTATGTTAATTCAAAAACTAGCAAACCTTTGGGGAAAGAAACTCAAGAAGACACAAGAAAAAAAAAGATATCGAGGGATCTAGGAATGGAAGGATTAACACACTTGAAAGGTTCATACCGCAGTAAGGAATCTCTGGATTCCATGCAATCCCAGTCAAAGTTGCAGCAGTATTTGCCACAGAGAAGAAGAGAGAATCCTAAAGTTTCTAGCCAGCAACACGAGACCCTGACTAGGCAAAGGAATCCTCAGGAAAACGAACAAAGCAGCACGTGTCACAATTTCTGATTTCAACATAGAGGACGAAGCGCGAGGTACCGAAACGGCACAGTCTGGGCCCCAAAACAGGCATGAAGACCCATGCAAAACAATTGAGAGCCCAGAGCCCAACTCAAACTTACATGGACAGCCCATTTTGGACCAGGGAGCCAAGTGGAGACAGCGGAGAAAGGAGAGTCTCTACAATAAACGGTGCTGGGAAGCCTGCACAGCCACATGGAACACAACGAGAGTACACCATGATGTTACACCTGGCACACACACCACCTGAAATGGATTAAAGCCTTGAATGGCAGACTTGAAACCGTGAACCTTGTAGGAGAAGACCTAGGCAGAGTGCTCTTTGCCATCTGTCTGAGCCACCTATTTGGAAGAAGCATGTCTGACTGGGCAAGGGCAACAAAGGAAACAAGAAACAAACGGGACCACATCAAATGCACACACTTCTGCCCACTCAAGGAAACCATCAACTGAATACTAAGACACCACAACAATTGGGAGAGGATGTTTGCAAACCACACATCGGACAAGGGGTGAAAAGCCCAAAGATACAATCAACTCGCACGTCTCCACAAGAAAAAAAACAAGCCAATGAAAACCTGGTCAAAAGATGGAAGCAGAGATTTCTCCGAAGAAGACAGAAAGAGGGCCAGTAGGTGCATGAAAACTTGTTCACCATCATGAAGTCTCAGGAAAATGCAAATCCAAACTGCAAGGCCATGGCAGCTCACTGTGGTCAGCATGGCTAGAAGGAAGCAGACAGGAAATAACAAGTGTCAGAGAGGAGGTGCAGAGAAGGGAAGCCTCCTGCACTGCTGGTGGGAGTGTAACCCGGTGCAGCCACGATGCCAAAGGTGTGGAACTGCCTCAGAAATTTAAGTATCCATGTCCCGTATGACCCAGCTATTAATCTGCCGCTTGCTTATCCAAAAAAGTCAGAAAGACTACCGCATAAAGACATGTGCATGGCTGTGTTCACCACAGTCTTACTCCTGATATCCAAGACTTGGAAAGCACCCTGGTGTCCAGCAAGGGATGATTGGAGAAGGAAGATGGGCTATAGCCACACAATGGTATACCACTCAGCCGGAACAAATGATGCAATCCAGCCATTTGTGACCACCAGAATGGCTGTGAGGCTTTCAGGGGAAGTGTAACAAGCCCCAGTGAGAAATTCAAATACCATAGAATCTCACTTACAAGGCGAAGAAAAAGCAAGCACTAACCAACAGGTGGCACTGAACATTTGTATGCGGGCTCCCAGAGGCAAAGAGGGGCGGTGACGGAGGGTGAAAGAGAAGATTAGGCACAAGTGTGTGGTGAGGGCCTGTGATTAGTCTTACACTGGTGAAGATGATGTAAGCTACACAGAAGTCTAAAGCAATGAGGATGTGAATCTGGAAGTTATAGTACGTTCTAATGCAGGGTCATGGCTATAAATTCACCTCAAATCAAAAATCCAAAAAGGGGTCCAGAATGATGTCATAAAGCTTTGGGGGCGGAAAGAGTTTACAGAAGGTGAACTTCCAAGGATGGAAAATCACCTCCAAATGCTTACAGATGCTACAGAAAGGCAGACCATTCCAAATAGGTGAAGAGGAATACTACGAAGAGAACATGATCAGTCCTAAACCCATGAACGAACGGAAAATGTTACCGTCCATGATGTTATTACTAATCACCTTCACGAATAATCCAAACAGGCCCACGTCTTCCCAAGTTCAGGCAAAAGGTTGGTCCAAAAGTACAATTCAGGGCCGGCCCTGTGGTGGAGCAGGTAAGTGCCCACATTCCGCTTGGGCGGCCCGGGCCTCACTGTTTCACATTACGAGTGCATATCACATTAGTAGTGTTAGGAAATATAGATTTCATGGTATGGTGCGGGCAGAGATCATAAATAAGCAGCAATTGTGAGGATACGTTATCAATACGCACAAGAAAAGGAACCATAAGAATATTACAATCTATGGAAGTATCTGGTACACTTCCCAAAGGCAGAAGGAAGGAAAACTTGTGACCTGCCAAGGTGGAATTGGCAGAGTGCCACGAGATGACACCATCATCGTGCATCAGAACATTCCCTGGGCAACTTCAACTTGTGAGGGAGTCCAGGACTTTTTCTGGGTAAGGTCCACCCATTTTGCCATCTACCCAAGATATAAGAGATAAAACCCAGGATAATCTTACAGGAGTGACACCAGTGTCTAGAGAGAATGTAGGAGCCCTTTCGAAGTTCAAGGAGAAAGATAGAAACTGACAACAATTGCAGAAAAAGGAAAACTATCCTACCTAGACAGGGTGAGGAGTCAGACTGGTCTGAGATGGCTGTGAAACTCTGTGTGCACGGAGGTTGTCAGGACAACTTCGAATTTTGAGGTCGCTTATGACATCACGGTGAACATGTCCCCCAGGGTGGCCGCATGGTTACAGTCTGAGGATTGGCCTAGGCTAGGCTATTAAAGGGACAGATACCCAGAAACAGGTTTGGCAAACAGAAAGCAGGCACAGAAACTAGAAGAGATAAAACAGAGTCTGATGCAAGGGATAAGAAAGGAACCCTAGGCCACAAGTGAGAATAGAGGGACAGGCACGGAGAGGAGAACATTGTCATCTATTCAAGTCTATGGGGAGGTCATGCTGATTCAAGCTTGCAACTTCATTGGAAACAAGTGGCCGGACTTGGCGTTCATCACACCTACAGTGCCCTCGTGCCTTAAGCATAATGCAAAGTCAAGAAAGATGTCTTGAGGACATTGAAGAGAAGAATCGATGCCTCCTTTCCAAGGCCCATAGCATTCTTTGAAGGTCAGTCTCTTTTTCCGAAGCTCTGGTGTCACGTGGGCCCACTGGGCACATGGTAATGTGTCCCAAGAGATGTCTTGGAAGCCTTGAAGGAATGGAGCCCTGTCACGCTTGGGGTATGTCTCTTTGTTAGGAAGTGCTCTACAAGGGTGCTGAAAAGCACCCTCTTCCACAGGGCTTCGTTCCTTCGTGAAGGCTGCCCTCCCAGGCTAGTGTGCTCTGTTTGCCTCCATCGAAATTCTCTCCCCCTACCTCTTGCCGTAGAAGGATTATTGATTATGTGTTTTGACACCATATGTAAGGAAGTTGCACGAAAATTAGAACTTTACAGTTGTGTTTCAAGAAAAATAAACAGGCCAGGGTAGAGGATGTAGGGCAAACAAATGGCACACCCTATAAAAATTAAGTAAGCCCGTATCTGGACGGAATCTAGGGGAACGTTCAAGGATCAGGGGTCAAGTTCGAAACTTCCCAAATCCGGAAAAGAGACAGAAAAATATCTTTCCTGGAGAGTGGAATTCATCCGATTTGTCTAAGTTGTCTTGGAAACATTGTGTCCGTGAAGGGGGTTGCCAGGACCACCTCGAATTTGGAGTTTCTGATCTCAGGATGTCAAACCAACCCACATGACCACGTGTTCTCAGTGCTTAGTTTGACCTAGGCTAGGGTAGCCAAGAGTCCTACAAGTGACCGGTGCAAATTCAAGGACAACAACCAAGAGTCACGAAAGCACTCACACCTCACCCTAGAGAACATACAGCGATTAAAGAAATACAAACTAATCCCTTGGAATGAAGGAGAACGGACTGATAAGCATGTCTAAGGGAGATAGCTGAGAAAGACCATGACGAGTATACTATGGAAAAGAAAAAGAGGACCCAGAAAATGGAAGGTGAACAGAAATCACACCTGAATTATCCACAATGAAAGATGATGTCCGTCTTTAGACAGACTCTGCTGGAACGTTTGAAAGTCAGAGAAATTCACAAGCCAAAAAACGGCAGCGAAGGTCAAGCATGGGCTAACTGGGAAGGGTGAGTTATGAGACTGCTCCAAGCAGGCTCTGAAACCTGTATCCAGGAAGCATGCTGGACCTCAGAGACACAATTATGACAAATCCTCTGACATCACAATGGACCCGAAAAACAACCTAGCCTCATCTACACAGTGCTAGAGTTGGGCTCACTAGTATATTTAACTCCCGTTGCACTCAACTGCACGTTGCCACTGAACATGTAAGTGGCCGGCCGGTGGTGCAGTGGTGAGGTCCGCACCTTCTGGGTCTGTGGCCCAGTATGGGCTGGGTGGAATCCTCGGTTTGGGCCTCCTCACCACTGCTTCAGTTGTTCTGGTGCAGGCGTCCGAGGTAGAGTAGAGGCAGATGGGAAGGGACGTTGGACAGGGCCAGACTTCCACAGCAAATACAGGAGCATTGCCAGCAGATGTGAGCACAGCAATGCACTTGTGCCAAAACAAAACCAATTAAAAGTTGCAAAGAATAGAAAAACTGAAGCTAAGGAAAAAAAAAACAAAAAAACAGGAGCTTGCCATTACGAAGAATAGGATCTCTGTGAATAACCTTAGCAAAACAGGTGAATTCTATGTTAATTCAAAAACTAGCAAACCTTTGGGGAAAGAAACTCAAGAAGACACAAGAAAAAAAAAGATATCGAGGGATCTAGGAATGGAAGGATTAACACACTTGAAAGGTTCATACCGCAGTAAGGAATCTCTGGATTCCATGCAATCCCAGTCAAAGTTGCAGCAGTATTTGCCACAGAGAAGAAGAGAGAATCCTGAAGTTTCTAGCCAGCAACACGAGACCCTGACTAGGCAAAGGAATCCTCAGGAAAACGAACAAAGCAGCACGTGTCACAATTTCTGATTTCAACATAGAGGACGAAGCGCTAGGTACCGAAACGGCACAGTCTGGGCCCCAAAACAGGCATGAAGACCCATGCAAAACAATTGCGAGCCCAGAGCCCAACTCAAACTTACATGGACAGCCCATTTTGGACCAGGGAGCCAAGTGGAGACAGCGGAGAAAGGAGAGTCTCTACAATAAACGGTGCTGGGAAGCCTGCACAGCCACATGGAACACAACGAGAGTACACCATGATGTTACACCTGGCACACACACCACCTGAAATGGATTAAAGCCTTGAATGGCAGACTTGAAACCGTGAACCTTGTAGGAGAAGACCTAGGCAGAGTGCTCTTTGCCATCTGTCTGAGCCGCCTATTTGGAAGAAGCATGTCTGACTGGGCAAGGGCAACAAAGGAAACAAGAAACAAACGGGACCACATCAAATGCACACACTTCTGCCCACTCAAGGAAACCATCAACTGAATACTAAGACACCACAACAATTGGGAGAGGATGTTTGCAAACCACACATCGGACAAGGGGTGAAAAGCCCAAAGATACAATCAACTCGCACGTCTCCACAAGAAAAAAAACAAGCCAATGAAAACCTGGTCAAAAGATGGAAGCAGAGATTTCTCCGAAGAAGACAGAAAGAGGGCCAGTAGGTGCATGAAAACTTGTTCACCATCATGAAGTCTCAGGAAAATGCAAATCCAAACTGCAAGGCCATGGCAGCTCACTGTGGTCAGCATGGCTAGAAGGAAGCAGACAGGAAATAACAAGTGTCAGAGAGGAGGTGCAGAGAAGGGAAGCCTCCTGCACTGCTGGTGGGAGTGTAACCCGGTGCAGCCACGATGCCAAAGGTGTGGAACTGCCTCAGAAATTTAAGTATCCATGTCCCGTATGACCCAGCTATTAATCTGCCGCTTGCTTATCCAAAAAAGTCAGAAAGACTACCGCATAAAGACATGTGCATGGCTGTGTTCACCACAGTCTTACTCCGGATATCCAAGACTTGGAAAGCACCCTGGTGTCCAGCAAGGGATGATTGGAGAAGGAAGATGGGCTATAGCCACACAATGGTATACCACTCAGCCGGAACAAATGATGCAATCCAGCCATTTGTGACCACCAGAATGGCTGTGAGGGTTTTAGGGGAAGTGTAACAAGCCCCAGTGAGAAATTCAAATACCATAGAATCTCACTTACAAGGAGAAGAAAAAGCAAGCACTAACCAACAGGTGGCACTGAACATTTGTATGCGGGCTCCCAGAGGCAAAGAGGGGCGGTGACGGAGGGTGAAAGAGAAGATTAGGCACAAGTGTGTGGTGAGGGCCTGTGATTAGTCTTACACTGGTGAAGATGATGTAAGCTACACAGAAGTCTAAAGCAATGAGGATGTGAATCTGGAAGTTATAGTACGTTCTAATGCAGGGTCATGGCTATAAATTCACCTCAAATCAAAAATCCAAAAAGGGGTCCAGAATGATGTCATAAAGCTTTGGGGGCGGAAAGAGTTTACGGAAGGTGAACTTCCAAGGATGGAAAATCACCTCCAAATGCTTACAGATGCTACAGAAAGGCAGACCATTCCAAATAGGTGAAGAGGAATACTACGAAGAGAACATGATCAGTCCTAAACCCATGAACGAACGGAAAATGTTACCGTCCATGATGTTATTACTAATCACCTTCACGAATAATCCAAACAGGCCCACGTCTTCCCAAGTTCAGGCAAAAGGTTGGTCCAAAAGTACAATTCAGGGCCGGCCCTGTGGTGGAGCAGGTAAGTGCCCACATTCCGCTTGGGCGGCCCGGGCCTCACTGTTTCACATTACGAGTGCATATCACATTAGTAGTGTTAGGAAATATAGATTTCATGGTATGGTGCTGGCAGAGATCATAAATAAGCAGCAATTGTGAGGATACGTTATCAATACGCACAAGAAAAGGAACCATAAGAATATTACAATCTATGGAAGTATCTGGTACACTTCCCAAAGGCAGAAGGAAGGAAATCTTGTGACCTGCCAAGGTGGAATTGGCAGAGTGCCACGAGATGACACCATCATTGTGCATCAGAACATTCCCTGGGCAACTTCAACTTGTGAGGGAGTCCAGGACTTTTTCTGGGTAAGGTCCACCCATTTTGCCATCTACCCAAGATATAAGAGATAAAACCCAGGATAATCTTACAGGAGTGACACCAGTGTCTAGAGAGAATGTAGGAGCCCTTTCGAAGTTCAAGGAGAAAGATAGAAACTGACAACAATTGCAGAAAAAGGAAAACTATCCTACCTAGACAGGGTGAGGAGTCAGACTGGTCTGAGATGGCTGTGAAACTCTGTGTGCACGGAGGTTGTCAGGACAACTTCGAATTTTGAGGTCGCTTATGACATCACGGTGAACATGTCCCCCAGGGTGGCCGCATGGTTACAGTCTGAGGATTGGCCTAGGCTAGGCTATTAAAGGGACAGATACCCAGAAACAGGTTTGGCAAACAGAAAGCAGGCACAGAAACTAGAAGAGATAAAACAGAGTCTGATGCAAGGGATAAGAAAGGAACCCTAGGCCACAAGTGAGAATAGAGGGACAGGCACGGAGAGGAGAACATTGTCATCTATTCAAGTCTATGGGGAGGTCATGCTGATTCAAGCTTGCAACTTCATTGGAAACAAGTGGCCGGACTTGGCGTTCATCACACCTACAGTGCCCTTGTGCCTTAAGCATAATGCAAAGTCAAGAAAGATGTCTTGAGGACATTGAAGAGAAGAATCGATGCCTCCTTTCCAAGGCCCATAGCATTCTTTGAAGGTCAGTCTCTTTTTCCGAAGCTCTGGTGTCACGTGGGCCCACTGGGCACATGGTAATGTGTCCCAAGAGATGTCTTGGAAGCCTTGAAGGAATGGAGCCCTGTCACGCTTGGGGTATGTCTCTTTGTTTGGAAGTGCTCTACAAGGGTGCTGAAAAGCACCCTCTTCCACAGGGCTTCGTTCCTTCGTGAAGGCTGCCCTCCCAGGCTAGTGTGCTCTGTTTGCCTCCATCGAAATTCTCTCCCCCTACCTCTTGCCGTAGAAGGATTATTGATTATGTGTTTTGACACCACATGTAAGGAAGTTGCACGAAAATTAGAACTTTACAGTTGTGTTTCAAGAAAAATAAACAGGCCAGGGTAGAGGATGTAGGGCAAACAAATGGCACACCCTATAAAAATTAAGTAAGCCCGTATCTGGACGGAATCTAGGGGAACGTTCAAGGATCAGGGGTCAAGTTCGAAACTTCCCAAATCCGGAAAAGAGACAGAAAAATATCTTTCCTGGAGAGTGGAATTCATCCGATTTGTCTAAGTTGTCTTGGAAACATTGTGTCCGTGAAGGGGGTTGCCAGGACCACCTCGAATTTGGAGTTTCTGATCTCAGGATGTCAAACCAACCCACATGACCACGTGTTCTCAGTGCTTAGTTTGACCTAGGCTAGGGTAGCCAAGAGTCCTACAAGTGACCGGTGCAAATTCAAGGACAACAACCAAGAGTCACGAAAGCACTCACACCTCACCCTAGAGAACATACAGCGATTAAAGAAATACAAACTAATCCCTCGGAATGAAGGAGAACGGACTGATAAGCATGTCTAAGGGAGATAGCTGAGAAAGACCATGACGAGTATACTATGGAAAAGAAAAAGAGGACCCAGAAAATGGAAGGTGAACAGAAATCACACCTGAATTATCCACAATGAAAGATGATGTCCGTCTTTAGACAGACTCTGCTGGAACGTTTGAAAGTCAGAGAAATGCACAAGGCAAAAAACGGCAGCGAAGGTCAAGCATGGGCTAACTGGGAAGGGTGAGTTATGAGACTGCTCCAAGCAGGCTCTGAAACCTGTATCCAGGAAGCATGCTGGACCTCAGAGACACAATTATGACAAATCCTCTGACATCACAATGGACCCGAAAAACAACCTAGCCTCATCTACACAGTGCTAGAGTTGGGCTCACTAGTATATTTAACTCCCGTTGCACTCAACTGCACGTTGCCACTGAACATGTAAGTGGCCGGCCGGTGGTGCAGTGGTGAGGTCCGCACCTTCTGGGTCTGTGGCCCAGGATGGGCTGGGTGGAATCCTCGGTTTGGGCCTCCTCACCACTGCTTCAGTTGTTCTGGTGCAGGCGTCCGAGGTAGAGTAGAGGCAGATGGGAAGGGACGTTGGACAGGGCCAGACTTCCACAGCAAATACAGGAGCATTGCCAGCAGATGTGAGCACAGCAATGCACTTGTGCCAAAACAAAACCAATTAAAAGTTGCAAAGAATAGAAAAACTGAAGCTAAGGAAAAAAAAAACAAAAAAACAGGAGCTTGCCATTACGAAGAATAGGATCTCTGAGAATAACCTTAGCAAAACAGGTGAATTCTATGTTAATTCAAAAACTAGCAAACCTTTGGGGAAAGAAACTCAAGAAGACACAAGAAAAAAAAAAGATATCGAGGGATCTAGGAATGGAAGGATTAACACACTTGAAAGGTTCATACCGCAGTAAGGAATCTCTGGATTCCATGCAATCCCAGTCAAAGTTGCAGCAGTATTTGCCACAGAGAAGAAGAGAGAATCCTGAAGTTTCTAGCCAGCAACACGAGACCCTGACTAGGCAAAGGAATCCTCAGGAAAACGAACAAAGCAGCACGTGTCACAATTTCTGATTTCAACATAGAGGACGAAGCGCTAGGTACCGAAACGGCACAGTCTGGGCCCCAAAACAGGCATGAAGACCCATGCAAAACAATTGAGAGCCCAGAGCCCAACTCAAACTTACATGGACAGCCCATTTTGGACCAGGGAGCCAAGTGGAGACAGCGGAGAAAGGAGAGTCTCTACAATAAACGGTGCTGGGAAGCCTGCACAGCCACATGGAACACAACGAGAGTACACCATGATGTTACACCTGGCACACACACCACCTGAAATGGATTAAAGCCTTGAATGGCAGACTTGAAACCGTGAACCTTGCAGGAGAAGACCTAGGCAGAGTGCTCTTTGCCATCTGTCTGAGCCGCCTATTTGGAAGAAGCATGTCTGACTGGGCAATGGCAACAAAGGAAACAAGAAACAAACGGGACCACATCAAATGCACACACTTCTGCCCACTCAAGGAAACCATCAACTGAATACTAAGACACCACAACAATTGGGAGAGGATGTTTGCAAACCACACATCGGACAAGGGGTGAAAAGCCCAAAGATACAATCAACTCGCACGTCTCCACAAGAAAAAAAACAAGCCAATGAAAACCTGGTCAAAAGATGGAAGCAGAGATTTCTCCGAAGAAGACAGAAAGAGGGCCAGTAGGTGCATGAAAACTTGTTCACCATCATGAAGTCTCAGGAAAATGCAAATCCAAACTGCAAGGCCATGGCAGCTCACTGTGGTCAGCATGGCTAGAAGGAAGCAGACAGGAAATAACAAGTGTCAGAGAGGAGGTGGAGAGAAGGGAAGCCTCCTGCACTGCTGGTGGGAGTGTAACCCGGTGCAGCCACGATGCCAAAGGTGTGGAACTGCCTCAGAAATTTAAGTATCCATGTCCCCTATGACCCAGCTATTAATCTGCCGCTTGCTTATCCAAAAAAGTCAGAAAGACTACCGCATAAAGACATGTGCATGGCTGTGTTCACCACAGTCTTACTCCGGATATCCAAGACTTGGAAAGCACCCTGGTGTCCAGCAAGGGATGATTGGAGAAGGAAGATGGGCTATAGCCACACAATGGTATACCACTCAGCCGGAACAAATGATGCAATCCAGCCATTTGTGACCACCAGAATGGCTGTGAGGGTTTTAGGGGAAGTGTAACAAGCCCCAGTGAGAAATTCAAATACCATAGAATCTCACTTACAAGGCGAAGAAAAAGCAAGCACTAACCAACAGGTGGCACTGAACATTTGTATGCGGGCTCCCAGAGGGAAAGAGGGGCGGTGACGGAGGGTGAAAGAGAAGATTAGGCACAAGTGTGTGGTGAGGGCCTGTGATTAGTCTTACACTGGTGAAGATGATGTAAGCTACACAGAAGTCTAAAGCAATGAGGATGTGAATCTGGAAGTTATAGTACGTTCTAATGCAGGGTCATGGCTATAAATTCACCTCAAATCAAAAATCCAAAAAGGGGTCCAGAATGATGTCATAAAGCTTTGGGGGCGGAAAGAGTTTACGGAAGGTGAACTTCCAAGGATGGAAAATCACCTCCAAATGCTTACAGATGCTACAGAAAGGCAGACCATTCCAAATAGGTGAAGAGGAATACTACGAAGAGAACATGATCAGTCCTAAACCCATGAACGAACGGAAAATGTTACCGTCCATGATGTTATTACTAATCACCTTCACGAATAATCCAAACAGGCCCACGTCTTCCCAAGTTCAGGCAAAAGGTTGGTCCAAAAGTACAATTCAGGGCCGGCCCTGTGGTGGAGCAGGTAAGTGCCCACATTCCGCTTGGGCGGCCCGGGCCTCACTGTTTCACATTACGAGTGCATATCACATTAGTAGTGTTAGGAAATATAGATTTCATGGTATGGTGCGGGCAGAGATCATAAATAAGCAGCAATTGTGAGGATACGTTATCAATACGCACAAGAAAAGGAACCATAAGAATATTACAATCTATGGAAGTATCTGGTACACTTCCCAAAGGCAGAAGGAAGGAAATCTTGTGACCTGCCAAGGTGGAATTGGCAGAGTGCCAGGAGATGACACCATCATCGTGCATCAGAACATTCCCTGGGCAACTTCAACTTGTGAGGGAGTCCAGGACTTTTTCTGGGTAAGGTCCACCCATTTTGCCATCTACCCAAGATATAAGAGATAAAACCCAGGATAATCTTACAGGAGTGACACCAGTGTCTAGAGAGAATGTAGGAGCCCTTTCGAAGTTCAAGGAGAAAGATAGAAACTGACAACAATTGCAGAAAAAGGAAAACTATCCTACCTAGACAGGGTGAGGAGTCAGACTGGTCTGAGATGGCTGTGAAACTCTGTGTGCACGGAGGTTGTCAGGACAACTTCGAATTTTGAGGTCGCTTATGACATCACGGTGAACATGTCCCCCAGGGTGGCCGCATGGTTACAGTCTGAGGATTGGCCTAGGCTAGGCTATTAAAGGGACAGATACCCAGAAACAGGTTTGGCAAACAGAAAGCAGGCACAGAAACTAGAAGAGATAAAACAGAGTCTGATGCAAGGGATAAGAAAGGAACCCTAGGCCACAAGTGAGAATAGAGGGACAGGCACGGAGAGGAGAACATTGTCATCTATTCAAGTCTATGGGGAGGTCATGCTGATTCAAGCTTGCAACTTCATTGGAAACAAGTGGCCGGACTTGGCGTTCATCACACCTACAGTGCCCTCGTGCCTTAAGCATAATGCAAAGTCAAGAAAGATGTCTTGAGGACATTGAAGAGAAGAATCGATGCCTCCTTTCCAAGGCCCATAGCATTCTTTGCAGGTCAGTCTCTTTTTCCGAAGCTCTGGTGTCACGTGGGCCCACTGGGCACATGGTAATGTGTCCCAAGAGATGTCTTGGAAGCCTTGAAGGAATGGAGCCCTGTCACGCTTGGGGTATGTCTCTTTGTTTGGAAGTGCTCTACAAGGGTGCTGAAAAGCACCCTCTTCCACAGGGCTTCGTTCCTTCGTGAAGGCTGCCCTCCCAGGCTAGTGTGCTCTGTTTGCCTCCATCGAAATTCTCTCCCCCTACCTCTTGCCGTAGAAGGATTATTGATTATGTGTTTTGACACCACATGTAAGGAAGTTGCACGAAAATTAGAACTTTACAGTTGTGTTTCAAGAAAAATAAACAGGCCAGGGTAGAGGATGTAGGGCAAACAAATGGCACACCCTATAAAAATTAAGTAAGCCCGTATCTGGACGGAATCTAGGGGAACGTTCAAGGATCAGGGGTCAAGTTCGAAACTTCCCAAATCCGGAAAAGAGACAGAAAAATATCTTTCCTGGAGAGTGGAATTCATCCGATTTGTCTAAGTTGTCTTGGAAACATTGTGTCCGTGAAGGGGGTTGCCAGGACCACCTCGAATTTGGAGTTTCTGATCTCAGGATGTCAAACCAACCCACATGACCACGTGTTCTCAGTGCTTAGTTTGACCTAGGCTAGGGTAGCCAAGAGTCCTACAAGTGACCGGTGCAAATTCAAGGACAACAACCAAGAGTCACGAAAGCACTCACACCTCACCCTAGAGAACATACAGCGATTAAAGAAATACAAACTAATCCCTCGGAATGAAGGAGAACGGACTGATAAGCATGTCTAAGGGAGATAGCTGAGAAAGACCATGACGAGTATACTATGGAAAAGAAAAAGAGGACCCAGAAAATGGAAGGTGAACAGAAATCACACCTGAATTATCCACAATGAAAGATGATGTCCGTCTTTAGACAGACTCTGCTGGAACGTTTGAAAGTCAGAGAAATTCACAAGCCAAAAAACGGCAGCGAAGGTCAAGCATGGGCTAACTGGGAAGGGTGAGTTATGAGACTGCTCCAAGCAGGCTCTGAAACCTGTATCCAGGAAGCATGCTGGACCTCAGAGACACAATTATGACAAATCCTCTGACATCACAATGGACCCGAAAAACAACCTAGCCTCATCTACACAGTGCTAGAGTTGGGCTCACTAGTATATTTAACTCCCGTTGCACTCAACTGCACGTTGCCACTGAACATGTAAGTGGCCGGCCGGTGGTGCAGTGGTGAGGTCCGCACCTTCTGGGTCTGTGGCCCAGTATGGGCTGGGTGGAATCCTCGGTTTGGGCCTCCTCACCACTGCTTCAGTTGTTCTGGCGCAGGCGTCCGAGGTAGAGTAGAGGCAGATGGGAAGGGACGTTGGACAGGGCCAGACTTCCACAGCAAATACAGGAGCATTGCCAGCAGATGTGAGCACAGCAATGCACTTGTGCCAAAACAAAACCAATTAAAAGTTGCAAAGAATAGAAAAACTGAAGCTAAGGAAAAAAAAAACAAAAAAACAGGAGCTTGCCATTACGAAGAATAGGATCTCTGTGAATAACCTTAGCAAAACAGGTGAATTCTATGTTAATTCAAAAACTAGCAAACCTTTGGGGAAAGAAACTCAAGAAGACACAAGAAAAAAAAAGATATCGAGGGATCTAGGAATGGAAGGATTAACACACTTGAAAGGTTCATACCGCAGTAAGGAATCTCTGGATTCCATGCAATCCCAGTCAAAGTTGCAGCAGTATTTGCCACAGAGAAGAAGAGAGAATCCTGAAGTTTCTAGCCAGCAACACGAGACCCTGACTAGGCAAAGGAATCCTCAGGAAAACGAACAAAGCAGCACGTGTCACAATTTCTGATTTCAACATAGAGGACGAAGCGCTAGGTACCGAAACGGCACAGTCTGGGCCCCAAAACAGGCATGAAGACCCATGCAAAACAATTGAGAGCCCAGAGCCCAACTCAAACTTACATGGACAGCCCATTTTGGACCAGGGAGCCAAGTGGAGACAGCGGAGAAAGGAGAGTCTCTACAATAAACGGTGCTGGGAAGCCTGCACAGCCACATGGAACACAACGAGAGTACACCATGATGTTACACCTGGCACACACACCACCTGAAATGGATTAAAGCCTTGAATGGCAGACTTGAAACCGTGAACCTTGTAGGAGAAGACCTAGGCAGAGTGCTCTTTGCCATCTGTCTGAGCCGCCTATTTGGAAGAAGCATGTCTGACTGGGCAAGGGCAACAAAGGAAACAAGAAACAAACGGGACCACATCAAATGCACACACTTCTGCCCACTCAAGGAAACCATCAACTGAATACTAAGACACCACAACAATTGGGAGAGGATGTTTGCAAACCACACATCGGACAAGGGGTGAAAAGCCCAAAGATACAATCAACTCGCACGTCTCCACAAGAAAAAAAACAAGCCAATGAAAACCTGGTCAAAAGATGGAAGCAGAGATTTCTCCGAAGAAGACAGAAAGAGGGCCAGTAGGTGCATGAAAACTTGTTCACCATCATGAAGTCTCAGGAAAATGCAAATCCAAACTGCAAGGCCATGGCAGCTCACTGTGGTCAGCATGGCTAGAAGGAAGCAGACAGGAAATAACAAGTGTCAGAGAGGAGGTGGAGAGAAGGGAAGCCTCCTGCACTGCTGGTGGGAGTGTAACCCGGTGCAGCCACGATGCCAAAGGTGTGGAACTGCCTCAGAAATTTAAGTATCCATGTCCCCTATGACCCAGCTATTAATCTGCCGCTTGCTTATCCAAAAAAGTCAGAAAGACTACCGCATAAAGACATGTGCATGGCTGTGTTCACCACAGTCTTACTCCGGATATCCAAGACTTGGAAAGCACCCTGGTGTCCAGCAAGGGATGATTGGAGAAGGAAGATGGGCTATAGCCACACAATGGTATACCACTCAGCCGGAACAAATGATGCAATCCAGCCATTTGTGACCACCAGAATGGCTGTGAGGGTTTTAGGGGAAGTGTAACAAGCCCCAGTGAGAAATTCAAATACCATAGAATCTCACTTACAAGGAGAAGAAAAAGCAAGCACTAACCAACAGGTGGCACTGAACATTTGTATGCGGGCTCCCAGAGGCAAAGAGGGGCGGTGACGGAGGGTGAAAGAGAAGATTAGGCACAAGTGTGTGGTGAGGGCCTGTGATTAGTCTTACACTGGTGAAGATGATGTAAGCTACACAGAAGTCTAAAGCAATGAGGATGTGAATCTGGAAGTTATAGTACGTTCTAATGCAGGGTCATGGCTATAAATTCACCTCAAATCAAAAATCCAAAAAGGGGTCCAGAATGATGTCATAAAGCTTTGGGGGCGGAAAGAGTTTACAGAAGGTGAACTTCCAAGGATGGAAAATCACCTCCAAATGCTTACAGATGCTACAGAAAGGCAGACCATTCCAAATAGGTGAAGAGGAATACTACGAAGAGAACATGATCAGTCCTAAACCCATGAACGAACGGAAAATGTTACCGTCCATGATGTTATTACTAATCACCTTCACGAATAATCCAAACAGGCCCACGTCTTCCCAAGTTCAGGCAAAAGGTTGGTCCAAAAGTACAATTCAGGGCCGGCCCTGTGGTGGAGCAGGTAAGTGCCCACATTCCGCTTGGGCGGCCCGGGCCTCACTGTTTCACATTACGAGTGCATATCACATTAGTAGTGTTAGGAAATATAGATTTCATGGTATGGTGCGGGCAGAGATCATAAATAAGCAGCAATTGTGAGGATACGTTATCAATACGCACAAGAAAAGGAACCATAAGAATATTACAATCTATGGAAGTATCTGGTACACTTCCCAAAGGCAGAAGGAAGGAAATCTTGTGACCTGCCAAGGTGGAATTGGCAGAGTGCCAGGAGATGACACCATCATCGTGCATCAGAACATTCCCTGGGCAACTTCAACTTGTGAGGGAGTCCAGGACTTTTTCTGGGTAAGGTCCACCCATTTTGCCATCTACCCAAGATATAAGAGATAAAACCCAGGATAATCTTACAGGAGTGACACCAGTGTCTAGAGAGAATGTAGGAGCCCTTTCGAAGTTCAAGGAGAAAGATAGAAACTGACAACAATTGCAGAAAAAGGAAAACTATCCTACCTAGACAGGGTGAGGAGTCAGACTGGTCTGAGATGGCTGTGAAACTCTGTGTGCACGGAGGTTGTCAGGACAACTTCGAATTTTGAGGTCGCTTATGACATCACGGTGAACATGTCCCCCAGGGTGGCCGCATGGTTACAGTCTGAGGATTGGCCTAGGCTAGGCTATTAAAGGGACAGATACCCAGAAACAGGTTTGGCAAACAGAAAGCAGGCACAGAAACTAGAAGAGATAAAACAGAGTCTGATGCAAGGGATAAGAAAGGAACCCTAGGCCACAAGTGAGAATAGAGGGACAGGCACGGAGAGGAGAACATTGTCATCTATTCAAGTCTATGGGGAGGTCATGCTGATTCAAGCTTGCAACTTCATTGGAAACAAGTGGCCGGACTTGGCGTTCATCACACCTACAGTGCCCTTGTGCCTTAAGCATAATGCAAAGTCAAGAAAGATGTCTTGAGGACATTGAAGGGAAGAATCGATGCCTCCTTTCCAAGGCCCATAGCATTCTTTGCAGGTCAGTCTCTTTTTCCGAAGCTCTGGTGTCACGTGGGCCCACTGGGCACATGGTAATGTGTCCCAAGAGATGTCTTGGAAGCCTTGAAGGAATGGAGCCCTGTCACGCTTGGGGTATGTCTCTTTGTTTGGAAGTGCTCTACAAGGGTGCTGAAAAGCACCCTCTTCCACAGGGCTTCGTTCCTTCGTGAAGGCTGCCCTCCCAGGCTAGTGTGCTCTGTTTGCCTCCATCGAAATTCTCTCCCCCTACCTCTTGCCGTAGAAGGATTATTGATTATGTGTTTTGACACCACATGTAAGGAAGTTGCACGAAAATTAGAACTTTACAGTTGTGTTTCAAGAAAAATAAACAGGCCAGGGTAGAGGATGTAGGGCAAACAAATGGCACACCCTATAAAAATTAAGTAAGCCCGTATCTGGACGGAATCTAGGGGAACGTTCAAGGATCAGGGGTCAAGTTCGAAACTTCCCAAATCCGGAAAAGAGACAGAAAAATATCTTTCCTGGAGAGTGGAATTCATCCGATTTGTCTAAGTTGTCTTGGAAACATTGTGTCCGTGAAGGGGGTTGCCAGGACCACCTCGAATTTGGATTTTCTGATCTCAGGATGTCAAACCAACCCACATGACCACGTGTTCTCAGTGCTTAGTTTGACCTAGGCTAGGGTAGCCAAGAGTCCTACAAGTGACCGGTGCAAATTCAAGGACAACAACCAAGAGTCACGAAAGCACTCACACCTCACCCTAGAGAACATACAGCGATTAAAGAAATACAAACTAATCCCTCGGAATGAAGGAGAACGGACTGATAAGCATGTCTAAGGGAGATAGCTGAGAAAGACCATGACGAGTATACTATGGAAAAGAAAAAGAGGACCCAGAAAATGGAAGGTGAACAGAAATCACACCTGAATTATCCACAATGAAAGATGATGTCCGTCTTTAGACAGACTCTGCTGGAACGTTTGAAAGTCAGAGAAATTCACAAGCCAAAAAACGGCAGCGAAGGTCAAGCATGGGCTAACTGGGAAGGGTGAGTTATGAGACTGCTCCAAGCAGGCTCTGAAACCTGTATCCAGGAAGCATGCTGGACCTCAGAGACACAATTATGACAAATCCTCTGACATCACAATGGACCCGAAAAACAACCTAGCCTCATCTACACAGTGCTAGAGTTGGGCTCACTAGTATATTTAACTCCCGTTGCACTCAACTGCACGTTGCCACTGAACATGTAAGTGGCCGGCCGGTGGTGCAGTGGTGAGGTCCGCACCTTCTGGGTCTGTGGCCCAGTATGGGCTGGGTGGAATCCTCGGTTTGGGCCTCCTCACCACTGCTTCAGTTGTTCTGGTGCAGGCGTCCGAGGTAGAGTAGAGGCAGATGGGAAGGGACGTTGGACAGGGCCAGACTTCCACAGCAAATACAGGAGCATTGCCAGCAGATGTGAGCACAGCAATGCACTTGTGCCAAAACAAAACCAATTAAAAGTTGCAAAGAATAGAAAAACTGAAGCTAAGGAAAAAAAAAACAAAAAAACAGGAGCTTGCCATTACGAAGAATAGGATCTCTGTGAATAACCTTAGCAAAACAGGTGAATTCTATGTTAATTCAAAAACTAGCAAACCTTTGGGGAAAGAAACTCAAGAAGACACAAGAAAAAAAAAGATATCGAGGGATCTAGGAATGGAAGGATTAACACACTTGAAAGGTTCATACCGCAGTAAGGAATCTCTGGATTCCATGCAATCCCAGTCAAAGTTGCAGCAGTATTTGCCACAGAGAAGAAGAGAGAATCCTAAAGTTTCTAGCCAGCAACACGAGACCCTGACTAGGCAAAGGAATCCTCAGGAAAACGAACAAAGCAGCACGTGTCACAATTTCTGATTTCAACATAGAGGACGAAGCGCTAGGTACCGAAACGGCACAGTCTGGGCCCCAAAACAGGCATGAAGACCCATGCAAAACAATTGAGAGCCCAGAGCCCAACTCAAACTTACATGGACAGCCCATTTTGGACCAGGGAGCCAAGTGGAGACAGCGGAGAAAGGAGAGTCTCTACAATAAACGGTGCTGGGAAGCCTGCACAGCCACATGGAACACAACGAGAGTACACCATGATGTTACACCTGGCACACACACCACCTGAAATGGATTAAAGCCTTGAATGGCAGACTTGAAACCGTGAACCTTGTAGGAGAAGACCTAGGCAGAGTGCTCTTTGCCATCTGTCTGAGCCGCCTATTTGGAAGAAGCATGTCTGACTGGGCAATGGCAACAAAGGAAACAAGAAACAAACGGGACCACATCAAATGCACACACTTCTGCCCACTCAAGGAAACCATCAACTGAATACTAAGACACCACAACAATTGGGAGAGGATGTTTGCAAACCACACATCGGACAAGGGGTGAAAAGCCCAAAGATACAATCAACTCGCACGTCTCCACAAGAAAAAAAACAAGCCAATGAAAACCTGGTCAAAAGATGGAAGCAGAGATTTCTCCGAAGAAGACAGAAAGAGGGCCAGTAGGTGCATGAAAACTTGTTCACCATCATGAAGTCTCAGGAAAATGCAAATCCAAACTGCAAGGCCATGGCAGCTCACTGTGGTCAGCATGGCTAGAAGGAAGCAGACAGGAAATAACAAGTGTCAGAGAGGAGGTGGAGAGAAGGGAAGCCTCCTGCACTGCTGGTGGGAGTGTAACCCGGTGCAGCCACGATGCCAAAGGTGTGGAACTGCCTCAGAAATTTAAGTATCCATGTCCCCTATGACCCAGCTATTAATCTGCCGCTTGCTTATCCAAAAAAGTCAGAAAGACTACCGCATAAAGACATGTGCATGGCTGTGTTCACCACAGTCTTACTCCGGATATCCAAGACTTGGAAAGCACCCTGGTGTCCAGCAAGGGATGATTGGAGAAGGAAGATGGGCTATAGCCACACAATGGTATACCACTCAGCCGGAACAAATGATGCAATCCAGCCATTTGTGACCACCAGAATGGCTGTGAGGGTTTTAGGGGAAGTGTAACAAGCCCCAGTGAGAAATTCAAATACCATAGAATCTCACTTACAAGGAGAAGAAAAAGCAAGCACTAACCAACAGGTGGCACTGAACATTTGTATGCGGGCTCCCAGAGGCAAAGAGGGGCGGTGACGGAGGGTGAAAGAGAAGATTAGGCACAAGTGTGTGGTGAGGGCCTGTGATTAGTCTTACACTGGTGAAGATGATGTAAGCTACACAGAAGTCTAAAGCAATGAGGATGTGAATCTGGAAGTTATAGTACGTTCTAATGCAGGGTCATGGCTATAAATTCACCTCAAATCAAAAATCCAAAAAGGGGTCCAGAATGATGTCATAAAGCTTTGGGGGCGGAAAGAGTTTACGGAAGGTGAACTTCCAAGGATGGAAAATCACCTCCAAATGCTTACAGATGCTACAGAAAGGCAGACCATTCCAAATAGGTGAAGAGGAATACTACGAAGAGAACATGATCAGTCCTAAACCCATGAACGAACGGAAAATGTTACCGTCCATGATGTTATTACTAATCACCTTCACGAATAATCCAAACAGGCCCACGTCTTCCCAAGTTCAGGCAAAAGGTTGGTCCAAAAGTACAATTCAGGGCCGGCCCTGTGGTGGAGCAGGTAAGTGCCCACATTCCGCTTGGGCGGCCCGGGCCTCACTGTTTCACATTACGAGTGCATATCACATTAGTAGTGTTAGGAAATATAGATTTCATGGTATGGTGCGGGCAGAGATCATAAATAAGCAGCAATTGTGAGGATACGTTATCAATACGCACAAGAAAAGGAACCATAAGAATATTACAATCTATGGAAGTATCTGGTACACTTCCCAAAGGCAGAAGGAAGGAAAACTTGTGACCTGCCAAGGTGGAATTGGCAGAGTGCCACGAGATGACACCATCATTGGGCATCAGAACATTCCCTGGGCAACTTCAACTTGTGAGGGAGTCCAGGACTTTTTCTGGGTAAGGTCCACCCATTTTGCCATCTACCCAAGATATAAGAGATAAAACCCAGGATAATCTTACAGGAGTGACACCAGTGTCTAGAGAGAATGTAGGAGCCCTTTCGAAGTTCAAGGAGAAAGATAGAAACTGACAACAATTGCAGAAAAAGGAAAACTATCCTACCTAGACAGGGTGAGGAGTCAGACTGGTCTGAGATGGCTGTGAAACTCTGTGTGCACGGAGGTTGTCAGGACAACTTCGAATTTTGAGGTCGCTTATGACATCACGGTGAACATGTCCCCCAGGGTGGCCGCATGGTTACAATCTGAGGATTGGCCTAGGCTAGGCTATTAAAGGGACAGATACCCAGAAACAGGTTTGGCAAACAGAAAGCAGGCACAGAAACTAGAAGAGATAAAACAGAGTCTGATGCAAGGGATAAGAAAGGAACCCTAGGCCACAAGTGAGAATAGAGGGACAGGCACGGAGAGGAGAACATTGTCATCTATTCAAGTCTATGGGGAGGTCATGCTGATTCAAGCTTGCAACTTCATTGGAAACAAGTGGCCGGACTTGGCGTTCATCACACCTACAGTGCCCTTGTGCCTTAAGCATAATGCAAAGTCAAGAAAGATGTCTTGAGGACATTGAAGAGAAGAATCGATGCCTCCTTTCCAAGGCCCATAGCATTCTTTGCAGGTCAGTCTCTTTTTCCGAAGCTCTGGTGTCACGTGGGCCCACTGGGCACATGGTAATGTGTCCCAAGAGATGTCTTGGAAGCCTTGAAGGAATGGAGCCCTGTCACGCTTGGGGTATGTCTCTTTGTTTGGAAGTGCTCTACAAGGGTGCTGAAAAGCACCCTCTTCCACAGGGCTTCGTTCCTTCGTGAAGGCTGCCCTCCCAGGCTAGTGTGCTCTGTTTGCCTCCATCGAAATTCTCTCCCCCTACCTCTTGCCGTAGAAGGATTATTGATTATGTGTTTTGACACCACATGTAAGGAAGTTGCACGAAAATTAGAACTTTACAGTTGTGTTTCAAGAAAAATAAACAGGCCAGGGTAGAGGATGTAGGGCAAACAAATGGCACACCCTATAAAAAGTAAGTAAGCCCGTATCTGGACGGAATCTAGGGGAACGTTCAAGGATCAGGGGTCAAGTTCGAAACTTCCCAAATCCGGAAAAGAGACAGAAAAATATCTTTCCTGGAGAGTGGAATTCATCCGATTTCTCTAAGTTGTCTTGGAAACATTGTGTCCGTGAAGGGGGTTGCCAGGACCACCTCGAATTTGGAGTTTCTGATCTCAGGATGTCAAACCAACCCACATGACCACGTGTTCTCAGTGCTTAGTTTGACCTAGGCTAGGGTAGCCAAGAGTCCTACAAGTGACCGGTGCAAATTCAAGGACAACAACCAAGAGTCACGAAAGCACTCACACCTCACCCTAGAGAACATACAGCGATTAACGAAATACAAACTAATCCCTTGGAATGAAGGAGAACGGACTGATAAGCATGTCTAAGGGAGATAGCTGAGAAAGACCATGACGAGTATACTATGGAAAAGAAAAAGAGGACCCAGAAAATGGAAGGTGAACAGAAATCACACCTGAATTATCCACAATGAAAGATGATGTCCGTCTTTAGACAGACTCTGCTGGAACGTTTGAAAGTCAGAGAAATGCACAAGGCAAAAAACGGCAGCGAAGGTCAAGCATGGGCTAACTGGGAAGGGTGAGTTATGAGACTGCTCCAAGCAGGCTCTGAAACCTGTATCCAGGAAGCATGCTGGACCTCAGAGACACAATTATGACAAATCCTCTGACATCACAATGGACCCGAAAAACAACCTAGCCTCATCTACACAGTGCTAGAGTTGGGCTCACTAGTATATTTAACTCCCGTTGCACTCAACTGCACGTTGCCACTGAACATGTAAGTGGCCGGCCGGTGGTGCAGTGGTGAGGTCCGCACCTTCTGGGTCTGTGGCCCAGGATGGGCTGGGTGGAATCCTCGGTTTGGGCCTCCTCACCACTGCTTCAGTTGTTCTGGTGCAGGCGTCCGAGGTAGAGTAGAGGCAGATGGGAAGGGACGTTGGACAGGGCCAGACTTCCACAGCAAATACAGGAGCATTGCCAGCAGATGTGAGCACAGCAATGCACTTGTGCCAAAACAAAACCAATTAAAAGTTGCAAAGAATAGAAAAACTGAAGCTAAGGAAAAAAAAAACAAAAAAACAGGAGCTTGCCATTACGAAGAATAGGATCTCTGAGAATAACCTTAGCAAAACAGGTGAATTCTATGTTAATTCAAAAACTAGCAAACCTTTGGGGAAAGAAACTCAAGAAGACACAAGAAAAAAAAAAGATATCGAGGGATCTAGGAATGGAAGGATTAACACACTTGAAAGGTTCATACCGCAGTAAGGAATCTCTGGATTCCATGCAATCCCAGTCAAAGTTGCAGCAGTATTTGCCACAGAGAAGAAGAGAGAATCCTGAAGTTTCTAGCCAGCAACACGAGACCCTGACTAGGCAAAGGAATCCTCAGGAAAACGAACAAAGCAGCACGTGTCACAATTTCTGATTTCAACATAGAGGACGAAGCGCTAGGTACCGAAACGGCACAGTCTGGGCCCCAAAACAGGCATGAAGACCCATGCAAAACAATTGAGAGCCCAGAGCCCAACTCAAACTTACATGGACAGCCCATTTTGGACCAGGGAGCCAAGTGGAGACAGCGGAGAAAGGAGAGTCTCTACAATAAACGGTGCTGGGAAGCCTGCACAGCCACATGGAACACAACGAGAGTACACCATGATGTTACACCTGGCACACACACCACCTGAAATGGATTAAAGCCTTGAATGGCAGACTTGAAACCGTGAACCTTGCAGGAGAAGACCTAGGCAGAGTGCTCTTTGCCATCTGTCTGAGCCGCCTATTTGGAAGAAGCATGTCTGACTGGGCAATGGCAACAAAGGAAACAAGAAACAAACGGGACCACATCAAATGCACACACTTCTGCCCACTCAAGGAAACCATCAACTGAATACTAAGACACCACAACAATTGGGAGAGGATGTTTGCAAACCACACATCGGACAAGGGGTGAAAAGCCCAAAGATACAATCAACTCGCACGTCTCCACAAGAAAAAAAACAAGCCAATGAAAACCTGGTCAAAAGATGGAAGCAGAGATTTCTCCGAAGAAGACAGAAAGAGGGCCAGTAGGTGCATGAAAACTTGTTCACCATCATGAAGTCTCAGGAAAATGCAAATCCAAACTGCAAGGCCATGGCAGCTCACTGTGGTCAGCATGGCTAGAAGGAAGCAGACAGGAAATAACAAGTGTCAGAGAGGAGGTGGAGAGAAGGGAAGCCTCCTGCACTGCTGGTGGGAGTGTAACCCGGTGCAGCCACGATGCCAAAGGTGTGGAACTGCCTCAGAAATTTAAGTATCCATGTCCCCTATGACCCAGCTATTAATCTGCCGCTTGCTTATCCAAAAAAGTCAGAAAGACTACCGCATAAAGACATGTGCATGGCTGTGTTCACCACAGTCTTACTCCGGATATCCAAGACTTGGAAAGCACCCTGGTGTCCAGCAAGGGATGATTGGAGAAGGAAGATGGGCTATAGCCACACAATGGTATACCACTCAGCCGGAACAAATGATGCAATCCAGCCATTTGTGACCACCAGAATGGCTGTGAGGGTTTTAGGGGAAGTGTAACAAGCCCCAGTGAGAAATTCAAATACCATAGAATCTCACTTACAAGGAGAAGAAAAAGCAAGCACTAACCAACAGGTGGCACTGAACATTTGTATGCGGGCTCCCAGAGGCAAAGAGGGGCGGTGACGGAGGGTGAAAGAGAAGATTAGGCACAAGTGTGTGGTGAGGGCCTGTGATTAGTCTTACACTGGTGAAGATGATGTAAGCTACACAGAAGTCTAAAGCAATGAGGATGTGAATCTGGAAGTTATAGTACGTTCTAATGCAGGGTCATGGCTATAAATTCACCTCAAATCAAAAATCCAAAAAGGGGTCCAGAATGATGTCATAAAGCTTTGGGGGCGGAAAGAGTTTACGGAAGGTGAACTTCCAAGGATGGAAAATCACCTCCAAATGCTTACAGATGCTACAGAAAGGCAGACCATTCCAAATAGGTGAAGAGGAATACTACGAAGAGAACATGATCAGTCCTAAACCCATGAACGAACGGAAAATGTTACCGTCCATGATGTTATTACTAATCACCTTCACGAATAATCCAAACAGGCCCACGTCTTCCCAAGTTCAGGCAAAAGGTTGGTCCAAAAGTACAATTCAGGGCCGGCCCTGTGGTGGAGCAGGTAAGTGCCCACATTCCGCTTGGGCGGCCCGGGCCTCACTGTTTCACATTACGAGTGCATATCACATTAGTAGTGTTAGGAAATATAGATTTCATGGTATGGTGCGGGCAGAGATCATAAATAAGCAGCAATTGTGAGGATACGTTATCAATACGCACAAGAAAAGGAACCATAAGAATATTACAATCTATGGAAGTATCTGGTACACTTCCCAAAGGCAGAAGGAAGGAAAACTTGTGACCTGCCAAGGTGGAATTGGCAGAGTGCCACGAGATGACACCATCATTGGGCATCAGAACATTCCCTGGGCAACTTCAACTTGTGAGGGAGTCCAGGACTTTTTCTGGGTAAGGTCCACCCATTTTGCCATCTACCCAAGATATAAGAGATAAAACCCAGGATAATCTTACAGGAGTGACACCAGTGTCTAGAGAGAATGTAGGAGCCCTTTCGAAGTTCAAGGAGAAAGATAGAAACTGACAACAATTGCAGAAAAAGGAAAACTATCCTACCTAGACAGGGTGAGGAGTCAGACTGGTCTGAGATGGCTGTGAAACTCTGTGTGCACGGAGGTTGTCAGGACAACTTCGAATTTTGAGGTCGCTTATGACATCACGGTGAACATGTCCCCCAGGGTGGCCGCATGGTTACAGTCTGAGGATTGGCCTAGGCTAGGCTATTAAAGGGACAGATACCCAGAAACAGGTTTGGCAAACAGAAAGCAGGCACAGAAACTAGAAGAGATAAAACAGAGTCTGATGCAAGGGATAAGAAAGGAACCCTAGGCCACAAGTGAGAATAGAGGGACAGGCACGGAGAGGAGAACATTGTCATCTATTCAAGTCTATGGGGAGGTCATGCTGATTCAAGCTTGCAACTTCATTGGAAACAAGTGGCCGGACTTGGCGTTCATCACACCTACAGTGCCCTCGTGCCTTAAGCATATTGCAAAGTCAAGAAAGATGTCTTGAGGACATTGAAGAGAAGAATCGATGCCTCCTTTCCAAGGCCCATAGCATTCTTTGCAGGTCAGTCTCTTTTTCCGAAGCTCTGGTGTCACGTGGGCCCACTGGGCACATGGTAATGTGTCCCAAGAGATGTCTTGGAAGCCTTGAAGGAATGGAGCCCTGTCACGCTTGGGGTATGTCTCTTTGTTTGGAAGTGCTCTACAAGGGTGCTGAAAAGCACCCTCTTCCACAGGGCTTCGTTCCTTCGTGAAGGCTGCCCTCCCAGGCTAGTGTGCTCTGTTTGCCTCCATCGAAATTCTCTCCCCCTACCTCTTGCCGTAGAAGGATTATTGATTATGTGTTTTGACACCACATGTAAGGAAGTTGCACGAAAATTAGAACTTTACAGTTGTGTTTCAAGAAAAATAAACAGGCCAGGGTAGAGGATGTAGGGCAAACAAATGGCACACCCTATAAAAATTAAGTAAGCCCGTATCTGGACGGAATCTAGGGGAACGTTCAAGGATCAGGGGTCAAGTTCGAAACTTCCCAAATCCGGAAAAGAGACAGAAAAATATCTTTCCTGGAGAGTGGAATTCATCCGATTTGTCTAAGTTGTCTTGGAAACATTGTGTCCGTGAAGGGGGTTGCCAGGACCACCTCGAATTTGGAGTTTCTGATCTCAGGATGTCAAACCAACCCACATGACCACGTGTTCTCAGTGCTTAGTTTGACCTAGGCTAGGGTAGCCAAGAGTCCTACAAGTGACCGGTGCAAATTCAAGGACAACAACCAAGAGTCACGAAAGCACTCACACCTCACCCTAGAGAACATACAGCGATTAAAGAAATACAAACTAATCCCTCGGAATGAAGGAGAACGGACTGATAAGCATGTCTAAGGGAGATAGCTGAGAAAGACCATGACGAGTATACTATGGAAAAGAAAAAGAGGACCCAGAAAATGGAAGGTGAACAGAAATCACACCTGAATTATCCACAATGAAAGATGATGTCCGTCTTTAGACAGACTCTGCTGGAACGTTTGAAAGTCAGAGAAATGCACAAGGCAAAAAACGGCAGCGAAGGTCAAGCATGGGCTAACTGGGAAGGGTGAGTTATGAGACTGCTCCAAGCAGGCTCTGAAACCTGTATCCAGGAAGCATGCTGGACCTCAGAGACACAATTATGACAAATCCTCTGACATCACAATGGACCCGAAAAACAACCTAGCCTCATCTACACAGTGCTAGAGTTGGGCTCACTAGTATATTTAACTCCCGTTGCACTCAACTGCACGTTGCCACTGAACATGTAAGTGGCCGGCCGGTGGTGCAGTGGTGAGGTCCGCACCTTCTGGGTCTGTGGCCCAGTATGGGCTGGGTGGAATCCTCGGTTTGGGCCTCCTCACCACTGCTTCAGTTGTTCAGGCGCAGGCGTCCGAGGTAGAGTAGAGGCAGATGGGAAGGGACGTTGGACAGGGCCAGACTTCCACAGCAAATACAGGAGCATTGCCAGCAGATGTGAGCACAGCAATGCACTTGTGCCAAAACAAAACCAATTAAAAGTTGCAAAGAATAGGGGCTGGCCCCGTGGCCGAGTGGTTAAGTTCGCGCGCTCCGCTGCAGGCGGCCCAGTGTTTCGTCGGTTCGAATCCTGGGTGCGGACATGGCACTGCTTGTCAGACCACGCTGAGGCAGCGTCCCACATGCCACAACTAGAGGAACCCACAACGAAGAATACACAACTATCTACCGGGGGGCTTTGGGGAGAAAAAGGAAAAAATAAAATCTTAAAAAAAAAAAAAAAAAAAAAAAAAAAGTTGCAAAGAATAGAAAACCTGAAGCTAAGGAAAAAAAAAACAAAAAAACAGGAGCTTGCCATTACGAAGAATAGGATCTCTGTGAATAACCTTAGCAAAACAGGTGAATTCTATGTTAATTCAAAAACTAGCAAACCTTTGGGGAAAGAAACTCAAGAAGACACAAGAAAAAAAAAGATATCGAGGGATCTAGGAATGGAAGGATTAACACACTTGAAAGGTTCATACCGCAGTAAGGAATCTCTGGATTCCATGCAATCCCAGTCAAAGTTGCAGCAGTATTTGCCACAGAGAAGAAGAGAGAATCCTGAAGTTTCTAGCCAGCAACACGAGACCCTGACTAGGCAAAGGAATCCTCAGGAAAACGAACAAAGCAGCACGTGTCACAATTTCTGATTTCAACATAGAGGACGAAGCGCTAGGTACCGAAACGGCACAGTCTGGGCCCCAAAACAGGCATGAAGACCCATGCAAAACAATTGAGAGCCCAGAGCCCAACTCAAACTTACATGGACAGCCCATTTTGGACCAGGGAGCCAAGTGGAGACAGCGGAGAAAGGAGAGTCTCTACAATAAACGGTGCTGGGAAGCCTGCACAGCCACATGGAACACAACGAGAGTACACCATGATGTTACACCTGGCACACACACCACCTGAAATGGATTAAAGCCTTGAATGGCAGACTTGAAACCGTGAACCTTGTAGGAGAAGACCTAGGCAGAGTGCTCTTTGCCATCTGTCTGAGCCGCCTATTTGGAAGAAGCATGTCTGACTGGGCAAGGGCAACAAAGGAAACAAGAAACAAACGGGACCACATCAAATGCACACACTTCTGCCCACTCAAGGAAACCATCAACTGAATACTAAGACACCACAACAATTGGGAGAGGATGTTTGCAAACCACACATCGGACAAGGGGTGAAAAGCCCAAAGATACAATCAACTCGCACGTCTCCACAAGAAAAAAAACAAGCCAATGAAAACCTGGTCAAAAGATGGAAGCAGAGATTTCTCCGAAGAAGACAGAAAGAGGGCCAGTAGGTGCATGAAAACTTGTTCACCATCATGAAGTCTCAGGAAAATGCAAATCCAAATTGCAAGGCCATGGCAGCTCACTGTGGTCAGCATGGCTAGAAGGAAGCAGACAGGAAATAACAAGTGTCAGAGAGGAGGTGCAGAGAAGGGAAGCCTCCTGCACTGCTGGTGGGAGTGTAACCCGGTGCAGCCACGATGCCAAAGGTGTGGAACTGCCTCAGAAATTTAAGTATCCATGTCCCGTATGACCCAGCTATTAATCTGCCGCTTGCTTATCCAAAAAAGTCAGAAAGACTACCGCATAAAGACATGTGCATGGCTGTGTTCACCACAGTCTTACTCCTGATATCCAAGACTTGGAAAGCACCCTGGTGTCCAGCAAGGGATGATTGGAGAAGGAAGATGGGCTATAGCCACACAATGGTATACCACTCAGCCGGAACAAATGATGCAATCCAGCCATTTGTGACCACCAGAATGGCTGTGAGGGTTTTAGGGGAAGTGTAACAAGCCCCAGTGAGAAATTCAAATACCATAGAATCTCACTTACAAGGAGAAGAAAAAGCAAGCACTAACCAACAGGTGGCACTGAACATTTGTATGCGGGCTCCCAGAGGCAAAGAGGGGCGGTGACGGAGGGTGAAAGAGAAGATTAGGCACAAGTGTGTGGTGAGGGCCTGTGATTAGTCTTACACTGGTGAAGATGATGTAAGCTACACAGAAGTCTAAAGCAATGAGGATGTGAATCTGGAAGTTATAGTACGTTCTAATGCAGGGTCATGGCTATAAATTCACCTCAAATCAAAAATCCAAAAAGGGGTCCAGAATGATGTCATAAAGCTTTGGGGGCGGAAAGAGTTTACGGAAGGTGAACTTCCAAGGATGGAAAATCACCTCCAAATGCTTACAGATGCTACAGAAAGGCAGACCATTCCAAATAGGTGAAGAGGAATACTACGAAGAGAACATGATCAGTCCTAAACCCATGAACGAACGGAAAATGTTACCGTCCATGATGTTATTACTAATCACCTTCACGAATAATCCAAACAGGCCCACGTCTTCCCAAGTTCAGGCAAAAGGTTGGTCCAAAAGTACAATTCAGGGCCGGCCCTGTGGTGGAGCAGGTAAGTGCCCACATTCCGCTTGGGCGGCCCGGGCCTCACTGTTTCACATTACGAGTGCATATCACATTAGTAGTGTTAGGAAATATAGATTTCATGGTATGGTGCGGGCAGAGATCATAAATAAGCAGCAATTGTGAGGATACGTTATCAATACGCACAAGAAAAGGAACCATAAGAATATTACAATCTATGGAAGTATCTGGTACACTTCCCAAAGGCAGAAGGAAGGAAATCTTGTGACCTGCCAAGGTGGAATTGGCAGAGTGCCACGAGATGACACCATCATCGTGCATCAGAACATTCCCTGGGCAACTTCAACTTGTGAGGGAGTCCAGGACTTTTTCTGGGTAAGGTCCACCCATTTTGCCATCTACCCAAGATATAAGAGATAAAACCCAGGATAATCTTACAGGAGTGACACCAGTGTCTAGAGAGAATGTAGGAGCCCTTTCGAAGTTCAAGGAGAAAGATAGAAACTGACAACAATTGCAGAAAAAGGAAAACTATCCTACCTAGACAGGGTGAGGAGTCAGACTGGTCTGAGATGGCTGTGAAACTCTGTGTGCACGGAGGTTGTCAGGACAACTTCGAATTTTGAGGTCGCTTATGACATCACGGTGAACATGTCCCCCAGGGTGGCCGCATGGTTACAGTCTGAGGATTGGCCTAGGCTAGGCTATTAAAGGGACAGATACCCAGAAACAGGTTTGGCAAACAGAAAGCAGGCACAGAAACTAGAAGAGATAAAACAGAGTCTGATGCAAGGGATAAGAAAGGAACCCTAGGCCACAAGTGAGAATAGAGGGACAGGCACGGAGAGGAGAACATTGTCATCTATTCAAGTCTATGGGGAGGTCATGCTGATTCAAGCTTGCAACTTCATTGGAAACAAGTGGCCGGACTTGGCGTTCATCACACCTACAGTGCCCTTGTGCCTTAAGCATAATGCAAAGTCAAGAAAGATGTCTTGAGGACATTGAAGAGAAGAATCGATGCCTCCTTTCCAAGGCCCATAGCATTCTTTGCAGGTCAGTCTCTTTTTCCGAAGCTCTGGTGTCACGTGGGCCCACTGGGCACATGGTAATGTGTCCCAAGAGATGTCTTGGAAGCCTTGAAGGAATGGAGCCCTGTCACGCTTGGGGTATGTCTCTTTGTTTGGAAGTGCTCTACAAGGGTGCTGAAAAGCACCCTCTTCCACAGGGCTTCGTTCCTTCGTGAAGGCTGCCCTCCCAGGCTAGTGTGCTCTGTTTGCCTCCATCGAAATTCTCTCCCCCTACCTCCTGCCGTAGAAGGATTATTGATTATGTGTTTTGACACCACATGAAAGGAAGTTGCACGAAAATTAGAACTTTACAGTTGTGTTTCAAGAAAAATAAACAGGCCAGGGTAGAGGATGTAGGGCAAACAAATGGCACACCCTATAAAAATTAAGTAAGCCCGTATCTGGACGGAATCTAGGGGAACGTTCAAGGATCAGGGGTCAAGTTCGAAACTTCCCAAATCCGGAAAAGAGACAGAAAAATATCTTTCCTGGAGAGTGGCATTCATCCGATTTGTCTAAGTTGTCTTGGAAACATTGTGTCCGTGAAGGGGGTTGCCAGGACCACCTCGAATTTGGAGTTTCTGATCTCAGGATGTCAAACCAACCCACATGACCACGTGTTCTCAGTGCTTAGTTTGACCTAGGCTAGGGTAGCCAAGAGTCCTACAAGTGACCGGTGCAAATTCAAGGACAACAACCAAGAGTCACGAAAGCACTCACACCTCACCCTAGAGAACATACAGCGATTAAAGAAATACAAACTAATCCCTCGGAATGAAGGAGAACGGACTGATAAGCATGTCTAAGGGAGATAGCTGAGAAAGACCATGACGAGTATACTATGGAAAAGAAAAAGAGGACCCAGAAAATGGAAGGTGAACAGAAATCACACCTGAATTATCCACAATGAAAGATGATGTCCGTCTTTAGACAGACTCTGCTGGAACGTTTGAAAGTCAGAGAAATTCACAAGCCAAAAAACGGCAGCGAAGGTCAAGCATGGGCTAACTGGGAAGGGTGAGTTATGAGACTGCTCCAAGCAGGCTCTGAAACCTGTATCCAGGAAGCATGCTGGACCTCAGAGACACAATTATGACAAATCCTCTGACATCACAATGGACCCGAAAAACAACCTAGCCTCATCTACACAGTGCTAGAGTTGGGCTCACTAGTATATTTAACTCCCGTTGCACTCAACTGCACGTTGCCACTGAACATGTAAGTGGCCGGCCGGTGGTGCAGTGGTGAGGTCCGCACCTTCTGGGTCTGTGGCCCAGTATGGGCTGGGTGGAATCCTCGGTTTGGGCCTCCTCACCACTGCTTCAGTTGTTCTGGTGCAGGCGTCCGAGGTAGAGTAGAGGCAGATGGGAAGGGACGTTGGACAGGGCCAGACTTCCACAGCAAATACAGGAGCATTGCCAGCAGATGTGAGCACAGCAATGCACTTGTGCCAAAACAAAACCAATTAAAAGTTGCAAAGAACAGAAAAACTGAAGCTAAGGAAAAAAAAAACAAAAAAACAGGAGCTTCCCATTACGAAGAATAGGATCTCTGTGAATAACCTTAGCAAAACAGGTGAATTCTATGTTAATTCAAAAACTAGCAAACCTTTGGGGAAAGAAACTCAAGAAGACACAAGAAAAAAAAAGATATCGAGGGATGTAGGAATGGAAGGATTAACACACTTGAAAGGTTCATACCGCAGTAAGGAATCTCTGGATTCCATGCAATCCCAGTCAAAGTTGCAGCAGTATTTGCCACAGAGAAGAAGAGAGAATCCTAAAGTTTCTAGCCAGCAACACGAGACCCTGACTAGGCAAAGGAATCCTCAGGAAAACGAACAAAGCAGCACGTGTCACAATTTCTGATTTCAACATAGAGGACGAAGCGCTAGGTACCGAAACGGCACAGTCTGGGCCCCAAAACAGGCATGAAGACCCGTGCAAAACAATTGAGAGCCCAGAGCCCAACTCAAACTTACATGGACAGCCCATTTTGGACCAGGGAGCCAAGTGGAGACAGCGGAGAAAGGAGAGTCTCTACAATAAACGGTGCTGGGAAGCCTGCACAGCCACATGGAACACAACGAGAGTACACCATGATGTTACACCTGGCACACACACCACCTGAAATGGATTAAAGCCTTGAATGGCAGACTTGAAACCGTGAACCTTGTAGGAGAAGACCTAGGCAGAGTGCTCTTTGCCATCTGTCTGAGCCGCCTATTTGGAAGAAGCATGTCTGACTGGGCAAGGGCAACAAAGGAAACAAGAAACAAACGGGACCACATCAAATGCACACACTTCTGCCCACTCAAGGAAACCATCAACTGAATACTAAGACACCACAACAATTGGGAGAGGATGTTTGCAAACCACACATCGGACAAGGGGTGAAAAGCCCAAAGATACAATCAACTCGCACGTCTCCACAAGAAAAAAAACAAGCCAATGAAAACCTGGTCAAAAGATGGAAGCAGAGATTTCTCCGAAGAAGACAGAAAGAGGGCCAGTAGGTGCATGAAAACTTGTTCACCATCATGAAGTCTCAGGAAAATGCAAATCCAAACTGCAAGGCCATGGCAGCTCACTGTGGTCAGCATGGCTAGAAGGAAGCAGACAGGAAATAACAAGTGTCAGAGAGGAGGTGGAGAGAAGGGAAGCCTCCTGCACTGCTGGTGGGAGTGTAACCCGGTGCAGCCACGATGCCAAAGGTGTGGAACTGCCTCAGAAATTTAAGTATCCATGTCCCGTATGACCCAGCTATTAATCTGCCGCTTGCTTATCCAAAAAAGTCAGAAAGACTACCGCATAAAGACATGTGCATGGCTGTGTTCACCACAGTCTTACTCCTGATATCCAAGACTTGGAAAGCACCCTGGTGTCCAGCAAGGGATGATTGGAGAAGGAAGATGGGCTATAGCCACACAATGGTATACCACTCAGCCGGAACAAATGATGCAATCCAGCCATTTGTGACCACCAGAATGGCTGTGAGGGTTTTAGGGGAAGTGTAACAAGCCCCAGTGAGAAATTCAAATACCATAGAATCTCACTTACAAGGAGAAGAAAAAGCAAGCACTAACCAACAGGTGGCACTGAACATTTGTATGCGGGCTCCCAGAGGCAAAGAGGGGCGGTGACGGAGGGTGAAAGAGAAGATTAGGCACAAGTGTGTGGTGAGGGCCTGTGATTAGTCTTACACTGGTGAAGATGATGTAAGCTACACAGAAGTCTAAAGCAATGAGGATGTGAATCTGGAAGTTATAGTACGTTCTAATGCAGGGTCATGGCTATAAATTCACCTCAAATCAAAAATCCAAAAAGGGGTCCAGAATGATGTCATAAAGCTTTGGGGGCGGAAAGAGTTTACGGAAGGTGAACTTCCAAGGATGGAAAATCACCTCCAAATGCTTACAGATGCTACAGAAAGGCAGACCATTCCAAATAGGTGAAGAGGAATACTACGAAGAGAACATGATCAGTCCTAAACCCATGAACGAACGGAAAATGTTACCGTCCATGATGTTATTACTAATCACCTTCACGAATAATCCAAACAGGCCCACGTCTTCCCAAGTTCAGGCAAAAGGTTGGTCCAAAAGTACAATTCAGGGCCGGCCCTGTGGTGGAGCAGGTAAGTGCCCACATTCCGCTTGGGCGGCCCGGGCCTCACTGTTTCACATTACGAGTGCATATCACATTAGTAGTGTTAGGAAATATAGATTTCATGGTATGGTGCGGGCAGAGATCATAAATAAGCAGCAATTGTGAGGATACGTTATCAATACGCACAAGAAAAGGAACCATAAGAATATTGCAATCTATGGAAGTATCTGGTACACTTCCCAAAGGCAGAAGGAAGGAAATCTTGTGACCTGCCAAGGTGGAATTGGCAGAGTGCCACGAGATGACACCATCATTGTGCATCAGAACATTCCCTGGGCAACTTCAACTTGTGAGGGAGTCCAGGACTTTTTCTGGGTAAGGTCCACCCATTTTGCCATCTACCCAAGATATAAGAGATAAAACCCAGGATAATCTTACAGGAGTGACACCAGTGTCTAGAGAGAATGTAGGAGCCCTTTCGAAGTTCAAGGAGAAAGATAGAAACTGACAACAATTGCAGAAAAAGGAAAACTATCCTACCTAGACAGGGTGAGGAGTCAGACTGGTCTGAGATGGCTGTGAAACTCTGTGTGCACGGAGGTTGTCAGGACAACTTCGAATTTTGAGGTCGCTTATGACATCACGGTGAACATGTCCCCCAGGGTGGCCGCATGGTTACAGTCTGAGGATTGGCCTAGGCTAGGCTATTAAAGGGACAGATACCCAGAAACAGGTTTGGCAAACAGAAAGCAGGCACAGAAACTAGAAGAGATAAAACAGAGTCTGATGCAAGGGATAAGAAAGGAACCCTAGGCCACAAGTGAGAATAGAGGGACAGGCACGGAGAGGAGAACATTGTCATCTATTCAAGTCTATGGGGAGGTCATGCTGATTCAAGCTTGCAACTTCATTGGAAACAAGTGGCCGGACTTGGCGTTCATCACACCTACAGTGCCCTCGTGCCTTAAGCATAATGCAAAGTCAAGAAAGATGTCTTGAGGACATTGAAGAGAAGAATCGATGCCTCCTTTCCAAGGCCCATAGCATTCTTTGCAGGTCAGTCTCTTTTTCCGAAGCTCTGGTGTCACGTGGGCCCACTGGGCACATGGTAATGTGTCCCAAGAGATGTCTTGGAAGCCTTGAAGGAATGGAGCCCTGTCACGCTTGGGGTATGTCTCTTTGTTTGGAAGTGCTCTACAAGGGTGCTGAAAAGCACCCTCTTCCACAGGGCTTCGTTCCTTCGTGAAGGCTGCCCTCCCAGGCTAGTGTGCTCTGTTTGCCTCCATCGAAATTCTCTCCCCCTACCTCTTGCCGTAGAAGGATTATTGATTATGTGTTTTGACACCATATGTAAGGAAGTTGCACGAAAATTAGAACTTTACAGTTGTGTTTCAAGAAAAATAAACAGGCCAGGGTAGAGGATGTAGGGCAAACAAATGGCACACCCTATAAAAATTAAGTAAGCCCGTATCTGGACGGAATCTAGGGGAACGTTCAAGGATCAGGGGTCAAGTTCGAAACTTCCCAAATCCGGAAAAGAGACAGAAAAATATCTTTCCTGGAGAGTGGAATTCATCCGATTTGTCTAAGTTGTCTTGGAAACATTGTGTCCGTGAAGGGGGTTGCCAGGACCACCTCGAATTTGGAGTTTCTGATCTCAGGATGTCAAACCAACCCACATGACCACGTGTTCTCAGTGCTTAGTTTGACCTTGGCTAGGGTAGCCAAGAGTCCTACAAGTGACCGGTGCAAATTCAAGGACAACAACCAAGAGTCACGAAAGCACTCACACCTCACCCTAGAGAACATACAGCGATTAACGAAATACAAACTAATCCCTTGGAATGAAGGAGAACGGACTGATAAGCATGTCTAAGGGAGATAGCTGAGAAAGACCATGACGAGTATACTATGGAAAAGAAAAAGAGGACCCAGAAAATGGAAGGTGAACAGAAATCACACCTGAATTATCCACAATGAAAGATGATGTCCGTCTTTAGACAGACTCTGCTGGAACGTTTGAAAGTCAGAGAAATTCACAAGCCAAAAAACGGCAGCGAAGGTCAAGCATGGGCTAACTGGGAAGGGTGAGTTATGAGACTGCTCCAAGCAGGCTCTGAAACCTGTATCCAGGAAGCATGCTGGACCTCAGAGACACAATTATGACAAATCCTCTGACATCACAATGGACCCGAAAAACAACCTAGCCTCATCTACACAGTGCTAGAGTTGGGCTCACTAGTATATTTAACTCCCGTTGCACTCAACTGCACGTTGCCACTGAACATGTAAGTGGCCGGCCGGTGGTGCAGTGGTGAGGTCCGCACCTTCTGGGTCTGTGGCCCAGTATGGGCTGGGTGGAATCCTCGGTTTGGGCCTCCTCACCACTGCTTCAGTTGTTCTGGTGCAGGCGTCCGAGGTAGAGTAGAGGCAGATGGGAAGGGACGTTGGACAGGGCCACACTTCCACAGCAAATACAGGAGCATTGCCAGCAGATGTGAGCACAGCAATGCACTTGTGCCAAAACAAAACCAATTAAAAGTTGCAAAGAATAGAAAAACTGAAGCTAAGGAAAAAAAAAACAAAAAAACAGGAGCTTGCCATTACGAAGAATAGGATCTCTGTGAATAACCTTAGCAAAACAGGTGAATTCTATGTTAATTCAAAAACTAGCAAACCTTTGGCGAAAGAAACTCAAGAAGACACAAGAAAAAAAAAGATATCGAGGGATCTAGGAATGGAAGGATTAACACACTTGAAAGGTTCATACCGCAGTAAGGAATCTCTGGATTCCATGCAATCCCAGTCAAAGTTGCAGCAGTATTTGCCACAGAGAAGAAGAGAGAATCCTAAAGTTTCTAGCCAGCAACACGAGACCCTGACTAGGCAAAGGAATCCTCAGGAAAACGAACAAAGCAGCACGTGTCACAATTTCTGATTTCAACATAGAGGACGAAGCGCTAGGTACCGAAACGGCACAGTCTGGGCCCCAAAACAGGCATGAAGACCCATGCAAAACAATTGAGAGCCCAGAGCCCAACTCAAACTTACATGGACAGCCCATTTTGGACCAGGGAGCCAAGTGGAGACAGCGGAGAAAGGAGAGTCTCTACAATAAACGGTGCTGGGAAGCCTGCACAGCCACATGGAACACAACGAGAGTACACCATGATGTTACACCTGGCACACACACCACCTGAAATGGATTAAAGCCTTGAATGGCAGACTTGAAACCGTGAACCTTGTAGGAGAAGACCTAGGCAGAGTGCTCTTTGCCATCTGTCTGAGCCGCCTATTTGGAAGAAGCATGTCTGACTGGGCAAGGGCAACAAAGGAAACAAGAAACAAACGGGACCACATCAAATGCACACACTTCTGCCCACTCAAGGAAACCATCAACTGAATACTAAGACACCACAACAATTGGGAGAGGATGTTTGCAAACCACACATCGGACAAGGGGTGAAAAGCCCAAAGATACAATCAACTCGCACGTCTCCACAAGAAAAAAAACAAGCCAATGAAAACCTGGTCAAAAGATGGAAGCAGAGATTTCTCCGAAGAAGACAGAAAGAGGGCCAGTAGGTGCATGAAAACTTGTTCACCATCATGAAGTCTCAGGAAAATGCAAATCCAAACTGCAAGGCCATGGCAGCTCACTGTGGTCAGCATGGCTAGAAGGAAGCAGACAGGAAATAACAAGTGTCAGAGAGGAGGTGCAGAGAAGGGAAGCCTCCTGCACTGCTGGTGGGAGTGTAACCCGGTGCAGCCACGATGCCAAAGGTGTGGAACTGCCTCAGAAATTTAAGTATCCATGTCCCGTATGACCCAGCTATTAATCTGCCGCTTGCTTATCCAAAAAAGTCAGAAAGACTACCGCATAAAGACATGTGCATGGCTGTGTTCACCACAGTCTTACTCCTGATATCCAAGACTTGGAAAGCACCCTGGTGTCCAGCAAAGGATGATTGGAGAAGGAAGATGGGCTATAGCCACACAATGGTATACCACTCAGCCGGAACAAATGATGCAATCCAGCCATTTGTGACCACCAGAATGGCTGTGAGGGTTTTAGGGGAAGTGTAACAAGCCCCAGTGAGAAATTCAAATACCATAGAATCTCACTTACAAGGCGAAGAAAAAGCAAGCACTAACCAACAGGTGGCACTGAACATTTGTATGCGGGCTCCCAGAGGCAAAGAGGGGCGGTGACGGAGGGTGAAAGAGAAGATTAGGCACAAGTGTGTGGTGAGGGCCTGTGATTAGTCTTACACTGGTGAAGATGATGTAAGCTACACAGAAGTCTAAAGCAATGAGGATGTGAATCTGGAAGTTATAGTACGTTCTAATGCAGGGTCATGGCTATAAATTCACCTCAAATCAAAAATCCAAAAAGGGGTCCAGAATGATGTCATAAAGCTTTGGGGGCGGAAAGAGTTTACGGAAGGTGAACTTCCAAGGATGGAAAATCACCTCCAAATGCTTACAGATGCTACAGAAAGGCAGACCATTCCAAATAGGTGAAGAGGAATACTACGAAGAGAACATGATCAGTCCTAAACCCATGAACGAACGGAAAATGTTACCGTCCATGATGTTATTACTAATCACCTTCACGAATAATCCAAACAGGCCCACGTCTTCCCAAGTTCAGGCAAAAGGTTGGTCCAAAAGTACAATTCAGGGCTGGCCCTGTGGTGGAGCAGGTAAGTGCCCACATTCCGCTTGGGCGGCCCGGGCCTCACTGTTTCACATTACGAGTGCATATCACATTAGTAGTGTTAGGAAATATAGATTTCATGGTATGGTGCGGGCAGAGATCATAAATAAGCAGCAATTGTGAGGATACGTTATCAATACGCACAAGAAAAGGAACCATAAGAATATTGCAATCTATGGAAGTATCTGGTACACTTCCCAAAGGCAGAAGGAAGGAAATCTTGTGACCTGCCAAGGTGGAATTGGCAGAGTGCCACGAGATGACACCATCATCGTGCATCAGAACATTCCCTGGGCAACTTCAACTTGTGAGGGAGTCCAGGACTTTTTCTGGGTAAGGTCCACCCATTTTGCCATCTACCCAAGATATAAGAGATAAAACCCAGGATAATCTTACAGGAGTGAAACCAGTGTCTAGAGAGAATGTAGGAGCCCTTTCGAAGTTCAAGGAGAAAGATAGAAACTGACAACAATTGCAGAAAAAGGAAAACTATCCTACCTAGACAGGGTGAGGAGTCAGACTGGTCTGAGATGGCTGTGAAACTCTGTGTGCACGGAGGTTGTCAGGACAACTTCGAATTTTGAGGTCGCTTATGACATCACGGTGAACATGTCCCCCAGGGTGGCCGCATGGTTACAGTCTGAGGATTGGCCTAGGCTAGGCTATTAAAGGGACAGATACCCAGAAACAGGTTTGGCAAACAGAAAGCAGGCACAGAAACTAGAAGAGATAAAACAGAGTCTGATGCAAGGGATAAGAAAGGAACCCTAGGCCACAAGTGAGAATAGAGGGACAGGCACGGAGAGGAGAACATTGTCATCTATTCAAGTCTATGGGGAGGTCATGCTGATTCAAGCTTGCAACTTCATTGGAAACAAGTGGCCGGACTTGGCGTTCATCACACCTACAGTGCCCTCGTGCCTTAAGCATAATGCAAAGTCAAGAAAGATGTCTTGAGGACATTGAAGAGAAGAATCGATGCCTCCTTTCCAAGGCCCATAGCATTCTTTGCAGGTCAGTCTCTTTTTCCGAAGCTCTGGTGTCACGTGGGCCCACTGGGCACATGGTAATGTGTCCCAAGAGATGTCTTGGAAGCCTTGAAGGAATGGAGCCCTGTCACGCTTGGGGTATGTCTCTTTGTTTGGAAGTGCTCTACAAGGGTGCTGAAAAGCACCCTCTTCCACAGGGCTTCGTTCCTTCGTGAAGGCTGCCCTCCCAGGCTAGTGTGCTCTGTTTGCCTCCATCGAAATTCTCTCCCCCTACCTCTTGCCGTAGAAGGATTATTGATTATGTGTTTTGACACCATATGTAAGGAAGTTGCACGAAAATTAGAACTTTACAGTTGTGTTTCAAGAAAAATAAACAGGCCAGGGTAGAGGATGTAGGGCAAACAAATGGCACACCCTATAAAAATTAAGTAAGCCCGTATCTGGACGGAATCTAGGGGAACGTTCAAGGATCAGGGGTCAAGTTCGAAACTTCCCAAATCCGGAAAAGAGACAGAAAAATATCTTTCCTGGAGAGTGGAATTCATCCGATTTGTCTAAGTTGTCTTGGAAACATTGTGTCCGTGAAGGGGGTTGCCAGGACCACCTCGAATTTGGAGTTTCTGATCTCAGGATGTCAAACCAACCCACATGACCACGTGTTCTCAGTGCTTAGTTTGACCTAGGGTAGGATAGCCAAGAGTCCTACAAGTGACCGGTGCAAATTCAAGGACAACAACCAAGAGTCACGAAAGCACTCACACCTCACCCTAGAGAACATACAGCGATTAAAGAAATACAAACTAATCACTCGGAATGAAGGAGAACGGACTGATAAGCATGTCTAAGGGAGATAGCTGAGAAAGACCATGACGAGTATACTATGGAAAAGAAAAAGAGGACCCAGAAAATGGAAGGTGAACAGAAATCACACCTGAATTATCCACAATGAAAGATGATGTCCGTCTTTAGACAGACTCTGCTGGAACGTTTGAAAGTCAGAGAAATTCACAAGGCAAAAAACGGCAGCGAAGGTCAAGCATGGGCTAACTGGGAAGGGTGAGTTATGAGACTGCTCCAAGCAGGCTCTGAAACCTGTATCCAGGAAGCATGCTGGACCTCAGAGACACAATTATGACAAATCCTCTGACATCACAATGGACCCGAAAAACAACCTAGCCTCATCTACACAGTGCTAGAGTTGGGCTCACTAGTATATTTAACTCCCATTGCACTCAACTGCACGTTGCCACTGAACATGTAAGTGGCCGGCCGGTGGTGCAGTGGTGAGGTCCGCACCTTCTGGGTCTGTGGCCCAGTATGGGCTGGGTGGAATCCTCGGTTTGGGCCTCCTCACCACTGCTTCAGTTGTTCTGGTGCAGGCGTCCGAGGTAGAGTAGAGGCAGATGGGAAGGGACGTTGGACAGGGCCAGACTTCCACAGCAAATACAGGAGCATTGCCAGCAGATGTGAGCACAGCAATGCACTTGTGCCAAAACAAAACCAATTAAAAGTTGCAAAGAACAGAAAAACTGAAGCTAAGGAAAAAAAAAACAAAAAAACAGGAGCTTCCCATTACGAAGAATAGGATCTCTGTGAATAACCTTAGCAAAACAGGTGAATTCTATGTTAATTCAAAAACTAGCAAACCTTTGGGGAAAGAAACTCAAGAAGACACAAGAAAAAAAAAGATATCGAGGGATCTAGGAATGGAAGGATTAACACACTTGAAAGGTTCATACCGCAGTAAGGAATCTCTGGATTCCATGCAATCCCAGTCAAAGTTGCAGCAGTATTTGCCACAGAGAAGAAGAGAGAATCCTGAAGTTTCTAGCCAGCAACACGAGACCCTGACTAGGCAAAGGAATCCTCAGGAAAACGAACAAAGCAGCACGTGTCACAATTTCTGATTTCAACATAGAGGACGAAGCGCTAGGTACCGAAACGGCACAGTCTGGGCCCCAAAACAGGCATGAAGACCCGTGCAAAACAATTGAGAGCCCAGAGCCCAACTCAAACTTACATGGACAGCCCATTTTGGACCAGGGAGCCAAGTGGAGACAGCGGAGAAAGGAGAGTCTCTACAATAAACGGTGCTGGGAAGCCTGCACAGCCACATGGAACACAACGAGAGTACACCATGATGTTACACCTGGCACACACACCACCTGAAATGGATTAAAGCCTTGAATGGCAGACTTGAAACCGTGAACCTTGTAGGAGAAGACCTAGGCAGAGTGCTCTTTGCCATCTGTCTGAGCCGCCTATTTGGAAGAAGCATGTCTGACTGGGCAAGGGCAACAAAGGAAACAAGAAACAAACGGGACCACATCAAATGCACACACTTCTGCCCACTCAAGGAAACCATCAACTGAATACTAAGACACCACAACAATTGGGAGAGGATGTTTGCAAACCACACATCGGACAAGGGGTGAAAAGCCCAAAGATACAATCAACTCGCACGTCTCCACAAGAAAAAAAACAAGCCAATGAAAACCTGGTCAAAAGATGGAAGCAGAGATTTCTCCGAAGAAGACAGAAAGAGGGCCAGTAGGTGCATGAAAACTTGTTCACCATCATGAAGTCTCAGGAAAATGCAAATCCAAACTGCAAGGCCATGGCAGCTCACTGTGGTCAGCATGGCTAGAAGGAAGCAGACAGGAAATAACAAGTGTCAGAGAGGAGGTGCAGAGAAGGGAAGCCTCCTGCACTGCTGGTGGGAGTGTAACCCGGTGCAGCCACGATGCCAAAGGTGTGGAACTGCCTCAGAAATTTAAGTATCCATGTCCCGTATGACCCAGCTATTAATCTGCCGCTTGCTTATCCAAAAAAGTCAGAAAGACTACCGCATAAAGACATGTGCATGGCTGTGTTCACCACAGTCTTACTCCTGATATCCAAGACTTGGAAAGCACCCTGGTGTCCAGCAAGGGATGATTGGAGAAGGAAGATGGGCTATAGCCACACAATGGTATACCACTCAGCCGGAACAAATGATGCAATCCAGCCATTTGTGACCACCAGAATGGCTGTGAGGGTTTTAGGGGAAGTGTAACAAGCCCCAGTGAGAAATTCAAATACCATAGAATCTCACTTACAAGGAGAAGAAAAAGCAAGCACTAACCAACAGGTGGCACTGAACATTTGTATGCGGGCTCCCAGAGGCAAAGAGGGGCGGTGACGGAGGGTGAAAGAGAAGATTAGGCACAAGTGTGTGGTGAGGGCCTGTGATTAGTCTTACACTGGTGAAGATGATGTAAGCTACACAGAAGTCTAAAGCAATGAGGATGTGAATCTGGAAGTTATAGTACGTTCTAATGCAGGGTCATGGCTATAAATTCACCTCAAATCAAAAATCCAAAAAGGGGTCCAGAATGATGTCCTAAAGCTTTGGGGGCGGAAAGAGTTTACGGAAGGTGAACTTCCAAGGATGGAAAATCACCTCCAAATGCTTACAGATGCTACAGAAAGGCAGACCATTCCAAATAGGTGAAGAGGAATACTACGAAGAGAACATGATCAGTCCTAAACCCATGAACGAACGGAAAATGTTACCGTCCATGATGTTATTACTAATCACCTTCACGAATAATCCAAACAGGCCCACGTCTTCCCAAGTTCAGGCAAAAGGTTGGTCCAAAAGTACAATTCAGGGCCGGCCCTGTGGTGGAGCAGGTAAGTGCCCACATTCCGCTTGGGCGGCCCGGGCCTCACTGTTTCACATTACGAGTGCATATCACATTAGTAGTGTTAGGAAATATAGATTTCATGGTATGGTGCGGGCAGAGATCATAAATAAGCAGCAATTGTGAGGATACGTTATCAATACGCACAAGAAAAGGAACCATAAGAATATTGCAATCTATGGAAGTATCTGGTACACTTCCCAAAGGCAGAAGGAAGGAAAACTTGTGACCTGCCAAGGTGGAATTGGCAGAGTGCCACGAGATGACACCATCATCGTGCATCAGAACATTCCCTGGGCAACTTCAACTTGTGAGGGAGTCCAGGACTTTTTCTGGGTAAGGTCCACCCATTTTGCCATCTACCCAAGATATAAGAGATAAAACCCAGGATAATCTTACAGGAGTGACACCAGTGTCTAGAGAGAATGTAGGAGCCCTTTCGAAGTTCAAGGAGAAAGATAGAAACTGACAACAATTGCAGAAAAAGGAAAACTATCCTACCTAGACAGGGTGAGGAGTCAGACTGGTCTGAGATGGCTGTGAAACTCTGTGTGCACGGAGGTTGTCAGGACAACTTCGAATTTTGAGGTCGCTTATGACATCACGGTGAACATGTCCCCCAGGGTGGCCGCATGGTTACAGTCTGAGGATTGGCCTAGGCTAGGCTATTAAAGGGACAGATACCCAGAAACAGGTTTGGCAAACAGAAAGCAGGCACAGAAACTAGAAGAGATAAAACAGAGTCTGATGCAAGGGATAAGAAAGGAACCCTAGGCCACAAGTGAGAATAGAGGGACAGGCACGGAGAGGAGAACATTGTCATCTATTCAAGTCTATGGGGAGGTCATGCTGATTCAAGCTTGCAACTTCATTGGAAACAAGTGGCCGGACTTGGCGTTCATCACACCTACAGTGCCCTCGTGCCTTAAGCATAATGCAAAGTCAAGAAAGATGTCTTGAGGACATTGAAGAGAAGAATCGATGCCTCCTTTCCAAGGCCCATAGCATTCTTTGAAGGTCAGTCTCTTTTTCCGAAGCTCTGGTGTCACGTGGGCCCACTGGGCACATGGTAATGTGTCCCAAGAGATGTCTTGGAAGCCTTGAAGGAATGGAGCCCTGTCACGCTTGGGGTATGTCTCTTTGTTTGGAAGTGCTCTACAAGGGTGCTGAAAAGCACCCTCTTCCACAGGGCTTCGTTCCTTCGTGAAGGCTGCCCTCCCAGGCTAGTGTGCTCTGTTTGCCTCCATCGAAATTCTCTCCCCCTACCTCTTGCCGTAGAAGGATTATTGATTATGTGTTTTGACACCATATGTAAGGAAGTTGCGCGAAAATTAGAACTTTACAGTTGTGTTTCAAGAAAAATAAACAGGCCAGGGTAGAGGATGTAGGGCAAACAAATGGCACACCCTATAAAAATTAAGTAAGCCCGTATCTGGACGGAATCTAGGGGAACGTTCAAGGATCAGGGGTCAAGTTCGAAACTTCCCAAATCCGGAAAAGAGACAGAAAAATATCTCTCCTGGAGAGTGGAATTCATCCGATTTGTCTAAGTTGTCTTGGAAACATTGTGTCCGTGAAGGGGGTTGCCAGGACCACCTCGAATTTGGAGTTTCTGATCTCAGGATGTCAAAGCAACCCACATGACCACGTGTTCTCAGTGCTTAGTTTGACCTAGGCTAGGATAGCCAAGAGTCCTACAAGTGACCGGTGCAAATTCAAGGACAACAACCAAGAGTCACGAAAGCACTCACACCTCACCCTAGAGAACATACAGCGATTAAAGAAATACAAACTAATCACTCGGAATGAAGGAGAACGGACTGATAAGCATGTCTAAGGGAGATAGCTGAGAAAGACCATGACGAGTATACTATGGAAAAGAAAAAGAGGACCCAGAAAATGGAAGGTGAACAGAAATCACACCTGAATTATCCACAATGAAAGATGATGTCCGTCTTTAGACAGACTCTGCTGGAACGTTTGAAAGTCAGAGAAATTCACAAGGCAAAAAACGGCAGCGAAGGTCAAGCATGGGCTAACTGGGAAGGGTGAGTTATGAGACTGCTCCAAGCAGGCTCTGAAACCTGTATCCAGGAAGCATGCTGGACCTCAGAGACACAATTATGACAAATCCTCTGACATCACAATGGACCCGAAAAACAACCTAGCCTCATCTACACAGTGCTAGAGTTGGGCTCACTAGTATATTTAACTCCCATTGCACTCAACTGCACGTTGCCACTGAACATGTAAGTGGCCGGCCGGTGGTGCAGTGGTGAGGTCCGCACCTTCTGGGTCTGTGGCCCAGTATGGGCTGGGTGGAATCCTCGGTTTGGGCCTCCTCACCACTGCTTCAGTTGTTCTGGTGCAGGCGTCCGAGGTAGAGTAGAGGCAGATGGGAAGGGACGTTGGACAGGGCCAGACTTCCACAGCAAATACAGGAGCATTGCCAGCAGATGTGAGCACAGCAATGCACTTGTGCCAAAACAAAACCAATTAAAAGTTGCAAAGAACAGAAAAACTGAAGCTAAGGAAAAAAAAAACAAAAAAACAGGAGCTTCCCATTACGAAGAATAGGATCTCTGTGAATAACCTTAGCAAAACAGGTGAATTCTATGTTAATTCAAAAACTAGCAAACCTTTGGGGAAAGAAACTCAAGAAGACACAAGAAAAAAAAAGATATCGAGGGATCTAGGAATGGAAGGATTAACACACTTGAAAGGTTCATACCGCAGTAAGGAATCTCTGGATTCCATGCAATCCCAGTCAAAGTTGCAGCAGTATTTGCCACAGAGAAGAAGAGAGAATCCTGAAGTTTCTAGCCAGCAACACGAGACCCTGACTAGGCAAAGGAATCCTCAGGAAAACGAACAAAGCAGCACGTGTCACAATTTCTGATTTCAACATAGAGGACGAAGCGCTAGGTACCGAAACGGCACAGTCTGGGCCCCAAAACAGGCATGAAGACCCGTGCAAAACAATTGAGAGCCCAGAGCCCAACTCAAACTTACATGGACAGCCCATTTTGGACCAGGGAGCCAAGTGGAGACAGCGGAGAAAGGAGAGTCTCTACAATAAACGGTGCTGGGAAGCCTGCACAGCCACATGGAACACAACGAGAGTACACCATGATGTTACACCTGGCACACACACCACCTGAAATGGATTAAAGCCTTGAATGGCAGACTTGAAACCGTGAACCTTGTAGGAGAAGACCTAGGCAGAGTGCTCTTTGCCATCTGTCTGAGCCGCCTATTTGGAAGAAGCATGTCTGACTGGGCAAGGGCAACAAAGGAAACAAGAAACAAACGGGACCACATCAAATGCACACACTTCTGCCCACTCAAGGAAACCATCAACTGAATACTAAGACACCACAACAATTGGGAGAGGATGTTTGCAAACCACACATCGGACAAGGGGTGAAAAGCCCAAAGATACAATCAACTCGCACGTCTCCACAAGAAAAAAAACAAGCCAATGAAAACCTGGTCAAAAGATGGAAGCAGAGATTTCTCCGAAGAAGACAGAAAGAGGGCCAGTAGGTGCATGAAAACTTGTTCACCATCATGAAGTCTCAGGAAAATGCAAATCCAAACTGCAAGGCCATGGCAGCTCACTGTGGTCAGCATGGCTAGAAGGAAGCAGACAGGAAATAACAAGTGTCAGAGAGGAGGTGCAGAGAAGGGAAGCCTCCTGCACTGCTGGTGGGAGTGTAACCCGGTGCAGCCACGATGCCAAAGGTGTGGAACTGCCTCAGAAATTTAAGTATCCATGTCCCGTATGACCCAGCTATTAATCTGCCGCTTGCTTATCCAAAAAAGTCAGAAAGACTACCGCATAAAGACATGTGCATGGCTGTGTTCACCACAGTCTTACTCCTGATATCCAAGACTTGGAAAGCACCCTGGTGTCCAGCAAGGGATGATTGGAGAAGGAAGATGGGCTATAGCCACACAATGGTATACCACTCAGCCGGAACAAATGATGCAATCCAGCCATTTGTGACCACCAGAATGGCTGTGAGGGTTTTAGGGGAAGTGTAACAAGCCCCAGTGAGAAATTCAAATACCATAGAATCTCACTTACAAGGAGAAGAAAAAGCAAGCACTAACCAACAGGTGGCACTGAACATTTGTATGCGGGCTCCCAGAGGCAAAGAGGGGCGGTGACGGAGGGTGAAAGAGAAGATTAGGCACAAGTGTGTGGTGAGGGCCTGTGATTAGTCTTACACTGGTGAAGATGATGTAAGCTACACAGAAGTCTAAAGCAATGAGGATGTGAATCTGGAAGTTATAGTACGTTCTAATGCAGGGTCATGGCTATAAATTCACCTCAAATCAAAAATCCAAAAAGGGGTCCAGAATGATGTCCTAAAGCTTTGGGGGCGGAAAGAGTTTACGGAAGGTGAACTTCCAAGGATGGAAAATCACCTCCAAATGCTTACAGATGCTACAGAAAGGCAGACCATTCCAAATAGGTGAAGAGGAATACTACGAAGAGAACATGATCAGTCCTAAACCCATGAACGAACGGAAAATGTTACCGTCCATGATGTTATTACTAATCACCTTCACGAATAATCCAAACAGGCCCACGTCTTCCCAAGTTCAGGCAAAAGGTTGGTCCAAAAGTACAATTCAGGGCCGGCCCTGTGGTGGAGCAGGTAAGTGCCCACATTCCGCTTGGGCGGCCCGGGCCTCACTGTTTCACATTACGAGTGCATATCACATTAGTAGTGTTAGGAAATATAGATTTCATGGTATGGTGCGGGCAGAGATCATAAATAAGCAGCAATTGTGAGGATACGTTATCAATACGCACAAGAAAAGGAACCATAAGAATATTGCAATCTATGGAAGTATCTGGTACACTTCCCAAAGGCAGAAGGAAGGAAGACTTGTGACCTGCCAAGGTGGAATTGGCAGAGTGACACGAGATGACACCATCATCGTGCATCAGAACATTCCCTGGGCAACTTCAACTTGTGAGGGAGTCCAGGACTTTTTCTGGGTAAGGTCCACCCATTTTGCCATCTACCCAAGATATAAGAGATAAAACCCAGGATAATCTTACAGGAGTGACACCAGTGTCTAGAGAGAATGTAGGAGCCCTTTCGAAGTTCAAGGAGAAAGATAGAAACTGACAACAATTGCAGAAAAAGGAAAACTATCCTACCTAGACAGGGTGAGGAGTCAGACTGGTCTGAGATGGCTGTGAAACTCTGTGTGCACGGAGGTTGTCAGGACAACTTCGAATTTTGAGGTCGCTTATGACATCACGGTGAACATGTCCCCCAGGGTGGCCGCATGGTTACAGTCTGAGGATTGGCCTAGGCTAGGCTATTAAAGGGACAGATACCCAGAAACAGGTTTGGCAAACAGAAAGCAGGCACAGAAACTAGAAGAGATAAAACAGAGTCTGATGCAAGGGATAAGAAAGGAACCCTAGGCCACAAGTGAGAATAGAGGGACAGGCACGGAGAGGAGAACATTGTCATCTATTCAAGTCTATGGGGAGGTCATGCTGATTCAAGCTTGCAACTTCATTGGAAACAAGTGGCCGGACTTGGCGTTCATCACACCTACAGTGCCCTCGTGCCTTAAGCATAATGCAAAGTCAAGAAAGATGTCTTGAGGACATTGAAGAGAAGAATCGATGCCTCCTTTCCAAGGCCCATAGCATTCTTTGCAGGTCAGTCTCTTTTTCCGAAGCTCTGGTGTCACGTGGGCCCACTGGGCACATGGTAATGTGTCCCAAGAGATGTCTTGGAAGCCTTGAAGGAATGGAGCCCTGTCACGCTTGGGGTATGTCTCTTTGTTTGGAAGTGCTCTACAAGGGTGCTGAAAAGCACCCTCTTCCACAGGGCTTCGTTCCTTCGTGAAGGCTGCCCTCCCAGGCTAGTGTGCTCTGTTTGCCTCCATCGAAATTCTCTCCCCCTACCTCTTGCCATAGAAGGATTATTGATTATGTGTTTTGACACCATATGTAAGGAAGTTGCGCGAAAATTAGAACTTTACAGTTGTGTTTCAAGAAAAATAAACAGGCCAGGGTAGAGGATGTAGGGCAAACAAATGGCACACCCTATAAAAATTAAGTAAGCCCGTATCTGGACGGAATCTAGGGGAACGTTCAAGGATCAGGGGTCAAGTTCGAAACTTCCCAAATCCGGAAAAGAGACAGAAAAATATCTCTCCTGGAGAGTGGAATTCATCCGATTTGTCTAAGTTGTCTTGGAAACATTGTGTCCGTGAAGGGGGTTGCCAGGACCACCTCGAATTTGGAGTTTCTGATCTCAGGATGTCAAACCAACCCACATGACCACGTGTTCTCAGTGCTTAGTTTGACCTAGGCTAGGATAGCCAAGAGTCCTACAAGTGACCGGTGCAAATTCAAGGACAACAACCAAGAGTCACGAAAGCACTCACACCTCACCCTAGAGAACATACAGCGATTAAAGAAATACAAACTAATCCCTCGGAATGAAGGAGAACGGACTGATAAGCATGTCTAAGGGAGATAGCTGAGAAAGACCATGACGAGTATACTATGGAAAAGAAAAAGAGGACCCAGAAAATGGAAGGTGAACAGAAATCACACCTGAATTATCCACAATGAAAGATGATGTCCGTCTTTAGACAGACTCTGCTGGAACGTTTGAAAGTCAGAGAAATTCACAAGCCAAAAAACGGCAGCGAAGGTCAAGCATGGGCTAACTGGGAAGGGTGAGTTATGAGACTGCTCCAAGCAGGCTCTGAAACCTGTATCCAGGAAGCATGCTGGACCTCAGAGACACAATTATGACAAATCCTCTGACATCACAATGGACCCGAAAAACAACCTAGCCTCATCTACACAGTGCTAGAGTTGGGCTCACTAGTATATTTAACTCCCGTTGCACTCAACTGCACGTTGCCACTGAACATGTAAGTGGCCGGCCGGTGGTGCAGTGGTGAGGTCCGCACCTTCTGGGTCTGTGGCCCAGTATGGGCTGGGTGGAATCCTCGGTTTGGGCCTCCTCACCACTGCTTCAGTTGTTCTGGTGCAGGCGTCCGAGGTAGAGTAGAGGCAGATGGGAAGGGACGTTGGACAGGGCCAGACTTCCACAGCAAATACAGGAGCATTGCCAGCAGATGTGAGCACAGCAATGCACTTGTGCCAAAACAAAACCAATTAAAAGTTGCAAAGAATAGAAAAACTGAAGCTAAGGAAAAAAAAAACAAAAAAACAGGAGCTTGCCATTACGAAGAATAGGATCTCTGTGAATAACCTTAGCAAAACAGGTGAATTCTATGTTAATTCAAAAACTAGCAAACCTTTGGCGAAAGAAACTCAAGAAGACACAAGAAAAAAAAAGATATCGAGGGATCTAGGAATGGAAGGATTAACACACTTGAAAGGTTCATACCGCAGTAAGGAATCTCTGGATTCCATGCAATCCCAGTCAAAGTTGCAGCAGTATTTGCCACAGAGAAGAAGAGAGAATCCTGAAGTTTCTAGCCAGCAACACGAGACCCTGACTAGGCAAAGGAATCCTCAGGAAAACGAACAAAGCAGCACGTGTCACAATTTCTGATTTCAACATAGAGGACGAAGCGCTAGGTACCGAAACGGCACAGTCTGGGCCCCAAAACAGGCATGAAGACCCGTGCAAAACAATTGAGAGCCCAGAGCCCAACTCAAACTTACATGGACAGCCCATTTTGGACCAGGGAGCCAAGTGGAGACAGCGGAGAAAGGAGAGTCTCTACAATAAACGGTGCTGGGAAGCCTGCACAGCCACATGGAACACAACGAGAGTACACCATGATGTTACACCTGGCACACACACCACCTGAAATGGATTAAAGCCTTGAATGGCAGACTTGAAACCGTGAACCTTGTAGGAGAAGACCTAGGCAGAGTGCTCTTTGCCATCTGTCTGAGCCGCCTATTTGGAAGAAGCATGTCTGACTGGGCAAGGGCAACAAAGGAAACAAGAAACAAACGGGACCACATCAAATGCACACACTTCTGCCCACTCAAGGAAACCATCAACTGAATACTAAGACACCACAACAATTGGGAGAGGATGTTTGCAAACCACACATCGGACAAGGGGTGAAAAGCCCAAAGATACAATCAACTCGCACGTCTCCACAAGAAAAAAAACAAGCCAATGAAAACCTGGTCAAAAGATGGAAGCAGAGATTTCTCCGAAGAAGACAGAAAGAGGGCCAGTAGGTGCATGAAAACTTGTTCACCATCATGAAGTCTCAGGAAAATGCAAATCCAAACTGCAAGGCCATGGCAGCTCACTGTGGTCAGCATGGCTAGAAGGAAGCAGACAGGAAATAACAAGTGTCAGAGAGGAGGTGCAGAGAAGGGAAGCCTCCTGCACTGCTGGTGGGAGTGTAACCCGGTGCAGCCACGATGCCAAAGGTGTGGAACTGCCTCAGAAATTTAAGTATCCATGTCCCGTATGACCCAGCTATTAATCTGCCGCTTGCTTATCCAAAAAAGTCAGAAAGACTACCGCATAAAGACATGTGCATGGCTGTGTTCACCACAGTCTTACTCCTGATATCCAAGACTTGGAAAGCACCCTGGTGTCCAGCAAGGGATGATTGGAGAAGGAAGATGGGCTATAGCCACACAATGGTATACCACTCAGCCGGAACAAATGATGCAATCCAGCCATTTGTGACCACCAGAATGGCTGTGAGGGTTTTAGGGGAAGTGTAACAAGCCCCAGTGAGAAATTCAAATACCATAGAATCTCACTTACAAGGAGAAGAAAAAGCAAGCACTAACCAACAGGTGGCACTGAACATTTGTATGCGGGCTCCCAGAGGCAAAGAGGGGCGGTGACGGAGGGTGAAAGAGAAGATTAGGCACAAGTGTGTGGTGAGGGCCTGTGATTAGTCTTACACTGGTGAAGATGATGTAAGCTACACAGAAGTCTAAAGCAATGAGGATGTGAATCTGGAAGTTATAGTACGTTCTAATGCAGGGTCATGGCTATAAATTCACCTCAAATCAAAAATCCAAAAAGGGGTCCAGAATGATGTCATAAAGCTTTGGGGGCGGAAAGAGTTTACGGAAGGTGAACTTCCAAGGATGGAAAATCACCTCCAAATGCTTACAGATGCTACAGAAAGGCAGACCATTCCAAATAGGTGAAGAGGAATACTACGAAGAGAACATGATCAGTCCTAAACCCATGAACGAACGGAAAATGTTACCGTCCATGATGTTATTACTAATCACCTTCACGAATAATCCAAACAGGCCCACGTCTTCCCAAGTTCAGGCAAAAGGTTGGTCCAAAAGTACAATTCAGGGCCGGCCCTGTGGTGGAGCAGGTAAGTGCCCACATTCCGCTTGGGCGGCCCGGGCCTCACTGTTTCACATTACGAGTGCATATCACATTAGTAGTGTTAGGAAATATAGATTTCATGGTATGGTGCGGGCAGAGATCATAAATAAGCAGCAATTGTGAGGATACGTTATCAATACGCACAAGAAAAGGAACCATAAGAATATTACAATCTATGGAAGTATCTGGTACACTTCCCAAAGGCAGAAGGAAGGAAAACTTGTGACCTGCCAAGGTGGAATTGGCAGAGTGCCACGAGATGACACCATCATCGTGCATCAGAACATTCCCTGGGCAACTTCAACTTGTGAGGGAGTCCAGGACTTTTTCTGGGTAAGGTCCACCCATTTTGCCATCTACCCAAGATATAAGAGATAAAACCCAGGATAATCTTACAGGAGTGACACCAGTGTCTAGAGAGAATGTAGGAGCCCTTTCGAAGTTCAAGGAGAAAGATAGAAACTGACAACAATTGCAGAAAAAGGAAAACTATCCTACCTAGACAGGGTGAGGAGTCAGACTGGTCTGAGATGGCTGTGAAACTCTGTGTGCACGGAGGTTGTCAGGACAACTTCGAATTTTGAGGTCGCTTAAGACATCACGGTGAACATGTCCCCCAGGGTGGCCGCATGGTTACAGTCTGAGGATTGGCCTAGGCTAGGCTATTAAAGGGACAGATACCCAGAAACAGGTTTGGCAAACAGAAAGCAGGCACAGAAACTAGAAGAGATAAAACAGAGTCTGATGCAAGGGATAAGAAAGGAACCCTAGGCCACAAGTGAGAATAGAGGGACAGGCACGGAGAGGAGAACATTGTCATCTATTCAAGTCTATGGGGAGGTCATGCTGATTCAAGCTTGCAACTTCATTGGAAACAAGTGGCCGGACTTGGCGTTCATCACACCTACAGTGCCCTCGTGCCTTAAGCATAATGCAAAGTCAAGAAAGATGTCTTGAGGACATTGAAGAGAAGAATCGATGCCTCCTTTCCAAGGCCCATAGCATTCTTTGCAGGTCAGTCTCTTTTTCCGAAGCTCTGGTGTCACGTGGGCCCACTGGGCACATGGTAATGTGTCCCAAGAGATGTCTTGGAAGCCTTGAAGGAATGGAGCCCTGTCACGCTTGGGGTATGTCTCTTTGTTTGGAAGTGCTCTACAAGGGTGCTGAAAAGCACCCTCTTCCACAGGGCTTCGTTCCTTCGTGAAGGCTGCCCTCCCAGGCTAGTGTGCTCTGTTTGCCTCCATCGAAATTCTCTCCCCCTACCTCTTGCCGTAGAAGGATTATTGATTATGTGTTTTGACACCATATGTAAGGAAGTTGCGCGAAAATTAGAACTTTACAGTTGTGTTTCAAGAAAAATAAACAGGCCAGGGTAGAGGATGTAGGGCAAACAAATGGCACACCCTATAAAAATTAAGTAAGCCCGTATCTGGACGGAATCTAGGGGAACGTTCAAGGATCAGGGGTCAAGTTCGAAACTTCCCAAATCCGGAAAAGAGACAGAAAAATATCTTTCCTGGAGAGTGGAATTCATCCGATTTGTCTAAGTTGTCTTGGAAACATTGTGTCCGTGAAGGGGGTTGCCAGGACCACCTCGAATTTGGAGTTTCTGATCTCAGGATGTCAAACCAACCCACATGACCACGTGTTCTCAGTGCATAGTTTGACCTAGGCTAGGATAGACAAGAGTCCTACAAGTGACCGGTGCAAATTCAAGGACAACAACCAAGAGTCACGAAAGCACTCACACCTCACCCTAGAGAACATACAGCGATTAAAGAAATACAAACTAATCCCTCGGAATGAAGGAGAACGGACTGATAAGCATGTCTAAGGGAGATAGCTGAGAAAGACCATGACGAGTATACTATGGAAAAGAAAAAGAGGACCCAGAAAATGGAAGGTGAACAGAAATCACACCTGAATTATCCACAATGAAAGATGATGTCCGTCTTTAGACAGACTCTGCTGGAACGTTTGAAAGTCAGAGAAATTCACAAGCCAAAAAACGGCAGCGAAGGTCAAGCATGGGCTAACTGGGAAGGGTGAGTTATGAGACTGCTCCAAGCAGGCTCTGAAACCTGTATCCAGGAAGCATGCTGGACCTCAGAGACACAATTATGACAAATCCTCTGACATCACAATGGACCCGAAAAACAACCTAGCCTCATCTACACAGTGCTAGAGTTGGGCTCACTAGTATATTTAACTCCCGTTGCACTCAACTGCACGTTGCCACTGAACATGTAAGTGGCCGGCCGGTGGTGCAGTGGTGAGGTCCGCACCTTCTGGGTCTGTGGCCCAGTATGGGCTGGGTGGAATCCTCGGTTTGGGCCTCCTCACCACTGCTTCAGTTGTTCTGGTGCAGGCGTCCGAGGTAGAGTAGAGGCAGATGGGAAGGGACGTTGGACAGGGCCACACTTCCACAGCAAATACAGGAGCATTGCCAGCAGATGTGAGCACAGCAATGCACTTGTGCCAAAACAAAACCAATTAAAAGTTGCAAAGAATAGAAAAACTGAAGCTAAGGAAAAAAAAAACAAAAAAACAGGAGCTTGCCATTACGAAGAATAGGATCTCTGTGAATAACCTTAGCAAAACAGGTGAATTCTATGTTAATTCAAAAACTAGCAAACCTTTGGGGAAAGAAACTCAAGAAGACACAAGAAAAAAAAAGATATCGAGGGATCTAGGAATGGAAGGATTAACACACTTGAAAGGTTCATACCGCAGTAAGGAATCTCTGGATTCCATGCAATCCCAGTCAAAGTTGCAGCAGTATTTGCCACAGAGAAGAAGAGAGAATCCTGAAGTTTCTAGCCAGCAACACGAGACCCTGACTAGGCAAAGGAATCCTCAGGAAAACGAACAAAGCAGCACGTGTCACAATTTCTGATTTCAACATAGAGGACGAAGCGCTAGGTACCGAAACGGCACAGTCTGGGCCCCAAAACAGGCATGAAGACCCATGCAAAACAATTGAGAGCCCAGAGCCCAACTCAAACTTACATGGACAGCCCATTTTGGACCAGGGAGCCAAGTGGAGACAGCGGAGAAAGGAGAGTCTCTACAATAAACGGTGCTGGGAAGCCTGCACAGCCACATGGAACACAACGAGAGTACACCATGATGTTACACCTGGCACACACACCACCTGAAGTGGATTAAAGCCTTGAATGGCAGACTTGAAACCGTGAACCTTGTAGGAGAAGACCTAGGCAGAGTGCTCTTTGCCATCTGTCTGAGCCGCCTATTTGGAAGAAGCATGTCTGACTGGGCAAGGGCAACAAAGGAAACAAGAAACAAACGGGACCACATCAAATGCACACACTTCTGCCCACTCAAGGAAACCATCAACTGAATACTAAGACACCACAACAATTGGGAGAGGATGTTTGCAAACCACACATCGGACAAGGGGTGAAAAGCCCAAAGATACAATCAACTCGCACGTCTCCACAAGAAAAAAAACAAGCCAATGAAAACCTGGTCAAAAGATGGAAGCAGAGATTTCTCCGAAGAAGACAGAAAGAGGGCCAGTAGGTGCATGAAAACTTGTTCACCATCATGAAGTCTCAGGAAAATGCAAATCCAAACTGCAAGGCCATGGCAGCTCACTGTGGTCAGCATGGCTAGAAGGAAGCAGACAGGAAATAACAAGTGTCAGAGAGGAGGTGCAGAGAAGGGAAGCCTCCTGCACTGCTGGTGGGAGTGTAACCCGGTGCAGCCACGATGCCAAAGGTGTGGAACTGCCTCAGAAATTTAAGTATCCATGTCCCGTATGACCCAGCTATTAATCTGCCGCTTGCTTATCCAAAAAAGTCAGAAAGACTACCGCATAAAGACATGTGCATGGCTGTGTTCACCACAGTCTTACTCCTGATATCCAAGACTTGGAAAGCACCCTGGTGTCCAGCAAGGGATGATTGGAGAAGGAAGATGGGCTATAGCCACACAATGGTATACCACTCAGCCGGAACAAATGATGCAATCCAGCCATTTGTGACCACCAGAATGGCTGTGAGGGTTTTAGGGGAAGTGTAACAAGCCCCAGTGAGAAATTCAAATACCATAGAATCTCACTTACAAGGAGAAGAAAAAGCAAGCACTAACCAACAGGTGGCACTGAACATTTGTATGCGGGCTCCCAGAGGCAAAGAGGGGCGGTGACGGAGGGTGAAAGAGAAGATTAGGCACAAGTGTGTGGTGAGGGCCTGTGATTAGTCTTACACTGGTGAAGATGATGTAAGCTACACAGAAGTCTAAAGCAATGAGGATGTGAATCTGGAAGTTATAGTACGTTCTAATGCAGGGTCATGGCTATAAATTCACCTCAAATCAAAAATCCAAAAAGGGGTCCAGAATGATGTCATAAAGCTTTGGGGGCGGAAAGAGTTTACGGAAGGTGAACTTCCAAGGATGGAAAATCACCTCCAAATGCTTACAGATGCTACAGAAAGGCAGACCATTCCAAATAGGTGAAGAGGAATACTACGAAGAGAACATGATCAGTCCTAAACCCATGAACGAACGGAAAATGTTACCGTCCATGATGTTATTACTAATCACCTTCACGAATAATCCAAACAGGCCCACGTCTTCCCAAGTTCAGGCAAAAGGTTGGTCCAAAAGTACAATTCAGGGCCGGCCCTGTGGTGGAGCAGGTAAGTGCCCACATTCCGCTTGGGCGGCCCGGGCCTCACTGTTTCACATTACGAGTGCATATCACATTAGTAGTGTTAGGAAATATAGATTTCATGGTATGGTGCTGGCAGAGATCATAAATAAGCAGCAATTGTGAGGATACGTTATCAATACGCACAAGAAAAGGAACCATAAGAATATTACAATCTATGGAAGTATCTGGTACACTTCCCAAAGGCAGAAGGAAGGAAAACTTGTGACCTGCCAAGGTGGAATTGGCAGAGTGCCACGAGATGACACCATCATCGTGCATCAGAACATTCCCTGGGCAACTTCAACTTGTGAGGGAGTCCAGGACTTTTTCTGGGTAAGGTCCACCCATTTTGCCATCTACCCAAGATATAAGAGATAAAACCCAGGATAATCTTACAGGAGTGACACCAGTGTCTAGAGAGAATGTAGGAGCCCTTTCGAAGTTCAAGGAGAAAGATAGAAACTGACAACAATTGCAGAAAAAGGAAAACTATCCTACCTAGACAGGGTGAGGAGTCAGACTGGTCTGAGATGGCTGTGAAACTCTGTGTGCACGGAGGTTGTCAGGACAACTTCGAATTTTGAGGTCGCTTATGACATCACGGTGAACATGTCCCCCAGGGTGGCCGCATGGTTACAGTCTGAGGATTGGCCTAGGCTAGGCTATTAAAGGGACAGATACCCAGAAACAGGTTTGGCAAACAGAAAGCAGGCACAGAAACTAGAAGAGATAAAACAGAGTCTGATGCAAGGGATAAGAAAGGAACCCTAGGCCACAAGTGAGAATAGAGGGACAGGCACGGAGAGGAGAACATTGTCATCTATTCAAGTCTATGGGGAGGTCATGCTGATTCAAGCTTGCAACTTCATTGGAAACAAGTGGCCGGACTTGGCGTTCATCACACCTACAGTGCCCTCGTGCCTTAAGCATAATGCAAAGTCAAGAAAGATGTCTTGAGGACATTGAAGAGAAGAATCGATGCCTCCTTTCCAAGGCCCATAGCATTCTTTGCAGGTCAGTCTCTTTTTCCGAAGCTCTGGTGTCACGTGGGCCCACTGGGCACATGGTAATGTGTCCCAAGAGATGTCTTGGAAGCCTTGAAGGAATGGAGCCCTGTCACGCTTGGGGTATGTCTCTTTGTTTGGAAGTGCTCTACAAGGGTGCTGAAAAGCACCCTCTTCCACAGGGCTTCGTTCCTTCGTGAAGGCTGCCCTCCCAGGCTAGTGTGCTCTGTTTGCCTCCATCGAAATTCTCTCCCCCTACCTCTTGCCGTAGAAGGATTATTGATTATGTGTTTTGACACCATATGTAAGGAAGTTGCGCGAAAATTAGAACTTTACAGTTGTGTTTCAAGAAAAATAAACAGGCCAGGGTAGAGGATGTAGGGCAAACAAATGGCACACCCTATAAAAATTAAGTAAGCCCGTATCTGGACGGAATCTAGGGGAACGTTCAAGGATCAGGGGTCAAGTTCGAAACTTCCCAAATCCGGAAAAGAGACAGAAAAATATCTTTCCTGGAGAGTGGAATTCATCCGATTTGTCTAAGTTGTCTTGGAAACATTGTGTCCGTGAAGGGGGTTGCCAGGACCACCTCGAATTTGGAGTTTCTGATCTCAGGATGTCAAACCAACCCACATGACCACGTGTTCTCAGTGCATAGTTTGACCTAGGCTAGGATAGACAAGAGTCCTACAAGTGACCGGTGCAAATTCAAGGACAACAACCAAGAGTCACGAAAGCACTCACACCTCACCCTAGAGAACATACAGCGATTAAAGAAATACAAACTAATCCCTCGGAATGAAGGAGAACGGACTGATAAGCATGTCTAAGGGAGATAGCTGAGAAAGACCATGACGAGTATACTATGGAAAAGAAAAAGAGGACCCAGAAAATGGAAGGTGAACAGAAATCACACCTGAATTATCCACAATGAAAGATGATGTCCGTCTTTAGACAGACTCTGCTGGAACGTTTGAAAGTCAGAGAAATTCACAAGCCAAAAAACGGCAGCGAAGGTCAAGCATGGGCTAACTGGGAAGGGTGAGTTATGAGACTGCTCCAAGCAGGCTCTGAAACCTGTATCCAGGAAGCATGCTGGACCTCAGAGACACAATTATGACAAATCCTCTGACATCACAATGGACCCGAAAAACAACCTAGCCTCATCTACACAGTGCTAGAGTTGGGCTCACTAGTATATTTAACTCCCGTTGCACTCAACTGCACGTTGCCACTGAACATGTAAGTGGCCGGCCGGTGGTGCAGTGGTGAGGTCCGCACCTTCTGGGTCTGTGGCCCAGTATGGGCTGGGTGGAATCCTCGGTTTGGGCCTCCTCACCACTGCTTCAGTTGTTCTGGCGCAGGCGTCCGAGGTAGAGTAGAGGCAGATGGGAAGGGACGTTGGACAGGGCCACACTTCCACAGCAAATACAGGAGCATTGCCAGCAGATGTGAGCACAGCAATGCACTTGTGCCAAAACAAAACCAATTAAAAGTTGCAAAGAACAGAAAAACTGAAGCTAAGGAAAAAAAAAACAAAAAAACAGGAGCTTGCCATTACGAAGAATAGGATCTCTGTGAATAACCTTAGCAAAACAGGTGAATTCTATGTTAATTCAAAAACTAGCAAACCTTTGGCGAAAGAAACTCAAGAAGACACAAGAAAAAAAAAGATATCGAGGGATCTAGGAATGGAAGGATTAACACACTTGAAAGGTTCATACCGCAGTAAGGAATCTCTGGATTCCATGCAATCCCAGTCAAAGTTGCAGCAGTATTTGCCACAGAGAAGAAGAGAGAATCCTGAAGTTTCTAGCCAGCAACACGAGACCCTGACTAGGCAAAGGAATCCTCAGGAAAACGAACAAAGCAGCACGTGTCACAATTTCTGATTTCAACATAGAGGACGAAGCGCTAGGTACCGAAACGGCACAGTCTGGGCCCCAAAACAGGCATGAAGACCCGTGCAAAACAATTGAGAGCCCAGAGCCCAACTCAAACTTACATGGACAGCCCATTTTGGACCAGGGAGCCAAGTGGAGACAGCGGAGAAAGGAGAGTCTCTACAATAAACGGTGCTGGGAAGCCTGCACAGCCACATGGAACACAACGAGAGTACACCATGATGTTACACCTGGCACACACACCACCTGAAATGGATTAAAGCCTTGAATGGCAGACTTGAAACCGTGAACCTTGTAGGAGAAGACCTAGGCAGAGTGCTCTTTGCCATCTGTCTGAGCCGCCTATTTGGAAGAAGCATGTCTGACTGGGCAAGGGCAACAAAGGAAACAAGAAACAAACGGGACCACATCAAATGCACACACTTCTGCCCACTCAAGGAAACCATCAACTGAATACTAAGACACCACAACAATTGGGAGAGGATGTTTGCAAACCACACATCGGACAAGGGGTGAAAAGCCCAAAGATACAATCAACTCGCACGTCTCCACAAGAAAAAAAACAAGCCAATGAAAACCTGGTCAAAAGATGGAAGCAGAGATTTCTCCGAAGAAGACAGAAAGAGGGCCAGTAGGTGCATGAAAACTTGTTCACCATCATGAAGTCTCAGGAAAATGCAAATCCAAACTGCAAGGCCATGGCAGCTCACTGTGGTCAGCATGGCTAGAAGGAAGCAGACAGGAAATAACAAGTGTCAGAGAGGAGGTGCAGAGAAGGGAAGCCTCCTGCACTGCTGGTGGGAGTGTAACCCGGTGCAGCCACGATGCCAAAGGTGTGGAACTGCCTCAGAAATTTAAGTATCCATGTCCCGTATGACCCAGCTATTAATCTGCCGCTTGCTTATCCAAAAAAGTCAGAAAGACTACCGCATAAAGACATGTGCATGGCTGTGTTCACCACAGTCTTACTCCTGATATCCAAGACTTGGAAAGCACCCTGGTGTCCAGCAAGGGATGATTGGAGAAGGAAGATGGGCTATAGCCACACAATGGTATACCACTCAGCCGGAACAAATGATGCAATCCAGCCATTTGTGACCACCAGAATGGCTGTGAGGGTTTTAGGGGAAGTGTAACAAGCCCCAGTGAGAAATTCAAATACCATAGAATCTCACTTACAAGGAGAAGAAAAAGCAAGCACTAACCAACAGGTGGCACTGAACATTTGTATGCGGGCTCCCAGAGGCAAAGAGGGGCGGTGACGGAGGGTGAAAGAGAAGATTAGGCACAAGTGTGTGGTGAGGGCCTGTGATTAGTCTTACACTGGTGAAGATGATGTAAGCTACACAGAAGTCTAAAGCAATGAGGATGTGAATCTGGAAGTTATAGTACGTTCTAATGCAGGGTCATGGCTATAAATTCACCTCAAATCAAAAATCCAAAAAGGGGTCCAGAATGATGTCATAAAGCTTTGGGGGCGGAAAGAGTTTACGGAAGGTGAACTTCCAAGGATGGAAAATCACCTCCAAATGCTTACAGATGCTACAGAAAGGCAGACCATTCCAAATAGGTGAAGAGGAATACTACGAAGAGAACATGATCAGTCCTAAACCCATGAACGAACGGAAAATGTTACCGTCCATGATGTTATTACTAATCACCTTCACGAATAATCCAAACAGGCCCACGTCTTCCCAAGTTCAGGCAAAAGGTTGGTCCAAAAGTACAATTCAGGGCCGGCCCTGTGGTGGAGCAGGTAAGTGCCCACATTCCGCTTGGGCGGCCCGGGCCTCACTGTTTCACATTACGAGTGCATATCACATTAGTAGTGTTAGGAAATATAGATTTCATGGTATGGTGCGGGCAGAGATCATAAATAAGCAGCAATTGTGAGGATACGTTATCAATACGCACAAGAAAAGGAACCATAAGAATATTACAATCTATGGAAGTATCTGGTACACTTCCCAAAGGCAGAAGGAAGGAAAACTTGTGACCTGCCAAGGTGGAATTGGCAGAGTGCCACGAGATGACACCATCATTGTGCATCAGAACATTCCCTGGGCAACTTCAACTTGTGAGGGAGTCCAGGACTTTTTCTGGGTAAGGTCCACCCATTTTGCCATCTACCCAAGATATAAGAGATAAAACCCAGGATAATCTTACAGGAGTGACACCAGTGTCTAGAGAGAATGTAGGAGCCCTTTCGAAGTTCAAGGAGAAAGATAGAAACTGACAACAATTGCAGAAAAAGGAAAACTATCCTACCTAGACAGGGTGAGGAGTCAGACTGGTCTGAGATGGCTGTGAAACTCTGTGTGCACGGAGGTTGTCAGGACAACTTCGAATTTTGAGGTCGCTTACGACATCACGGTGAACATGTCCCCCAGGGTGGCCGCATGGTTACAGTCTGAGGATTGGCCTAGGCTAGGCTATTAAAGGGACAGATACCCAGAAACAGGTTTGGCAAACAGAAAGCAGGCACAGAAACTAGAAGAGATAAAACAGAGTCTGATGCAAGGGATAAGAAAGGAACCCTAGGCCACAAGTGAGAATAGAGGGACAGGCACGGAGAGGAGAACATTGTCATCTATTCAAGTCTATGGGGAGGTCATGCTGATTCAAGCTTGCAACTTCATTGGAAACAAGTGGCCGGACTTGGCGTTCATCACACCTACAGTGCCCTTGTGCCTTAAGCATAATGCAAAGTCAAGAAAGATGTCTTGAGGACATTGAAGAGAAGAATCGATGCCTCCTTTCCAAGGCCCATAGCATTCTTTGCAGGTCAGTCTCTTTTTCCGAAGCTCTGGTGTCACGTGGGCCCACTGGGCACATGGTAATGTGTCCCAAGAGATGTCTTGGAAGCCTTGAAGGAATGGAGCCCTGTCACGCTTGGGGTATGTCTCTTTGTTTGGAAGTGCTCTACAAGGGTGCTGAAAAGCACCCTCTTCCACAGGGCTTCGTTCCTTCGTGAAGGCTGCCCTCCCAGGCTAGTGTGCTCTGTTTGCCTCCATCGAAATTCTCTCCCCCTACCTCTTGCCGTAGAAGGATTATTGATTATGTGTTTTGACACCATATGTAAGGAAGTTGCACGAAAATTAGAACTTTACAGTTGTGTTTCAAGAAAAATAAACAGGCCAGGGTAGAGGATGTAGGGCAAACAAATGGCACACCCTATAAAAATTAAGTAAGCCCGTATCTGGACGGAATCTAGGGGAACGTTCAAGGATCAGGGGTCAAGTTCGAAACTTCCCAAATCCGGAAAAGAGACAGAAAAATATCTTTCCTGGAGAGTGGAATTCATCCGATTTGTCTAAGTTGTCTTGGAAACATTGTGTCCGTGAAGGGGGTTGCCAGGACCACCTCGAATTTGGAGTTTCTGATCTCAGGATGTCAAACCAACCCACATGACCACGTGTTCTCAGTGCATAGTTTGACCTAGGCTAGGATAGACAAGAGTCCTACAAGTGACCGGTGCAAATTCAAGGACAACAACCAAGAGTCACGAAAGCACTCACACCTCACCCTAGAGAACATACAGCGATTAAAGAAATACAAACTAATCCCTCGGAATGAAGGAGAACGGACTGATAAGCATGTCTAAGGGAGATAGCTGAGAAAGACCATGACGAGTATACTATGGAAAAGAAAAAGAGGACCCAGAAAATGGAAGGTGAACAGAAATCACACCTGAATTATCCACAATGAAAGATGATGTCCGTCTTTAGACAGACTCTGCTGGAACGTTTGAAAGTCAGAGAAATTCACAAGCCAAAAAACGGCAGCGAAGGTCAAGCATGGGCTAACTGGGAAGGGTGAGTTATGAGACTGCTCCAAGCAGGCTCTGAAACCTGTATCCAGGAAGCATGCTGGACCTCAGAGACACAATTATGACAAATCCTCTGACATCACAATGGACCCGAAAAACAACCTAGCCTCATCTACACAGTGCTAGAGTTGGGCTCACTAGTATATTTAACTCCCGTTGCACTCAACTGCACGTTGCCACTGAACATGTAAGTGGCCGGCCGGTGGTGCAGTGGTGAGGTCCGCACCTTCTGGGTCTGTGGCCCAGTATGGGCTGGGTGGAATCCTCGGTTTGGGCCTCCTCACCACTGCTTCAGTTGTTCTGGTGCAGGCGTCCGAGGTAGAGTAGAGGCAGATGGGAAGGGACGTTGGACAGGGCCACACTTCCACAGCAAATACAGGAGCATTGCCAGCAGATGTGAGCACAGCAATGCACTTGTGCCAAAACAAAACCAATTAAAAGTTGCAAAGAATAGAAAAACTGAAGCTAAGGAAAAAAAAAACAAAAAAACAGGAGCTTGCCATTACGAAGAATAGGATCTCTGTGAATAACCTTAGCAAAACAGGTGAATTCTATGTTAATTCAAAAACTAGCAAACCTTTGGCGAAAGAAACTCAAGAAGACACAAGAAAAAAAAAGATATCGAGGGATCTAGGAATGGAAGGATTAACACACTTGAAAGGTTCATACCGCAGTAAGGAATCTCTGGATTCCATGCAATCCCAGTCAAAGTTGCAGCAGTATTTGCCACAGAGAAGAAGAGAGAATCCTGAAGTTTCTAGCCAGCAACACGAGACCCTGACTAGGCAAAGGAATCCTCAGGAAAACGAACAAAGCAGCACGTGTCACAATTTCTGATTTCAACATAGAGGACGAAGCGCTAGGTACCGAAACGGCACAGTCTGGGCCCCAAAACAGGCATGAAGACCCGTGCAAAACAATTGAGAGCCCAGAGCCCAACTCAAACTTACATGGACAGCCCATTTTGGACCAGGGAGCCAAGTGGAGACAGCGGAGAAAGGAGAGTCTCTACAATAAACGGTGCTGGGAAGCCTGCACAGCCACATGGAACACAACGAGAGTACACCATGATGTTACACCTGGCACACACACCACCTGAAATGGATTAAAGCCTTGAATGGCAGACTTGAAACCGTGAACCTTGTAGGAGAAGACCTAGGCAGAGTGCTCTTTGCCATCTGTCTGAGCCGCCTATTTGGAAGAAGCATGTCTGACTGGGCAAGGGCAACAAAGGAAACAAGAAACAAACGGGACCACATCAAATGCACACACTTCTGCCCACTCAAGGAAACCATCAACTGAATACTAAGACACCACAACAATTGGGAGAGGATGTTTGCAAACCACACATCGGACAAGGGGTGAAAAGCCCAAAGATACAATCAACTCGCACGTCTCCACAAGAAAAAAAACAAGCCAATGAAAACCTGGTCAAAAGATGGAAGCAGAGATTTCTCCGAAGAAGACAGAAAGAGGGCCAGTAGGTGCATGAAAACTTGTTCACCATCATGAAGTCTCAGGAAAATGCAAATCCAAACTGCAAGGCCATGGCAGCTCACTGTGGTCAGCATGGCTAGAAGGAAGCAGACAGGAAATAACAAGTGTCAGAGAGGAGGTGCAGAGAAGGGAAGCCTCCTGCACTGCTGGTGGGAGTGTAACCCGGTGCAGCCACGATGCCAAAGGTGTGGAACTGCCTCAGAAATTTAAGTATCCATGTCCCGTATGACCCAGCTATTAATCTGCCGCTTGCTTATCCAAAAAAGTCAGAAAGACTACCGCATAAAGACATGTGCATGGCTGTGTTCACCACAGTCTTACTCCTGATATCCAAGACTTGGAAAGCACCCTGGTGTCCAGCAAGGGATGATTGGAGAAGGAAGATGGGCTATAGCCACACAATGGTATACCACTCAGCCGGAACAAATGATGCAATCCAGCCATTTGTGACCACCAGAATGGCTGTGAGGGTTTTAGGGGAAGTGTAACAAGCCCCAGTGAGAAATTCAAATACCATAGAATCTCACTTACAAGGAGAAGAAAAAGCAAGCACTAACCAACAGGTGGCACTGAACATTTGTATGCGGGCTCCCAGAGGCAAAGAGGGGCGGTGACGGAGGGTGAAAGAGAAGATTAGGCACAAGTGTGTGGTGAGGGCCTGTGATTAGTCTTACACTGGTGAAGATGATGTAAGCTACACAGAAGTCTAAAGCAATGAGGATGTGAATCTGGAAGTTATAGTACGTTCTAATGCAGGGTCATGGCTATAAATTCACCTCAAATCAAAAATCCAAAAAGGGGTCCAGAATGATGTCATAAAGCTTTGGGGGCGGAAAGAGTTTACGGAAGGTGAACTTCCAAGGATGGAAAATCACCTCCAAATGCTTACAGATGCTACAGAAAGGCAGACCATTCCAAATAGGTGAAGAGGAATACTACGAAGAGAACATGATCAGTCCTAAACCCATGAACGAACGGAAAATGTTACCGTCCATGATGTTATTACTAATCACCTTCACGAATAATCCAAACAGGCCCACGTCTTCCCAAGTTCAGGCAAAAGGTTGGTCCAAAAGTACAATTCAGGGCCGGCCCTGTGGTGGAGCAGGTAAGTGCCCACATTCCGCTTGGGCGGCCCGGGCCTCACTGTTTCACATTACGAGTGCATATCACATTAGTAGTGTTAGGAAATATAGATTTCATGGTATGGTGCGGGCAGAGATCATAAATAAGCAGCAATTGTGAGGATACGTTATCAATACGCACAAGAAAAGGAACCATAAGAATATTACAATCTATGGAAGTATCTGGTACACTTCCCAAAGGCAGAAGGAAGGAAAACTTGTGACCTGCCAAGGTGGAATTGGCAGAGTGCCACGAGATGACACCATCATCGTGCATCAGAACATTCCCTGGGCAACTTCAACTTGTGAGGGAGTCCAGGACTTTTTCTGGGTAAGGTCCACCCATTTTGCCATCTACCCAAGATATAAGAGATAAAACCCAGGATAATCTTACAGGAGTGACACCAGTGTCTAGAGAGAATGTAGGAGCCCTTTCGAAGTTCAAGGAGAAAGATAGAAACTGACAACAATTGCAGAAAAAGGAAAACTATCCTACCTAGACAGGGTGAGGAGTCAGACTGGTCTGAGATGGCTGTGAAACTCTGTGTGCACGGAGGTTGTCAGGACAACTTCGAATTTTGAGGTCGCTTACGACATCACGGTGAACATGTCCCCCAGGGTGGCCGCATGGTTACAGTCTGAGGATTGGCCTAGGCTAGGCTATTAAAGGGACAGATACCCAGAAACAGGTTTGGCAAACAGAAAGCAGGCACAGAAACTAGAAGAGATAAAACAGAGTCTGATGCAAGGGATAAGAAAGGAACCCTAGGCCACAAGTGAGAATAGAGGGACAGGCACGGAGAGGAGAACATTGTCATCTATTCAAGTCTATGGGGAGGTCATGCTGATTCAAGCTTGCAACTTCATTGGAAACAAGTGGCCGGACTTGGCGTTCATCACACCTACAGTGCCCTTGTGCCTTAAGCATAATGCAAAGTCAAGAAAGATGTCTTGAGGACATTGAAGAGAAGAATCGATGCCTCCTTTCCAAGGCCCATAGCATTCTTTGCAGGTCAGTCTCTTTTTCCGAAGCTCTGGTGTCACGTGGGCCCACTGGGCACATGGTAATGTGTCCCAAGAGATGTCTTGGAAGCCTTGAAGGAATGGAGCCCTGTCACGCTTGGGGTATGTCTCTTTGTTTGGAAGTGCTCTACAAGGGTGCTGAAAAGCACCCTCTTCCACAGGGCTTCGTTCCTTCGTGAAGGCTGCCCTCCCAGGCTAGTGTGCTCTGTTTGCCTCCATCGAAATTCTCTCCCCCTACCTCTTGCCGTAGAAGGATTATTGATTATGTGTTTTGACACCATATGTAAGGAAGTTGCACGAAAATTAGAACTTTACAGTTGTGTTTCAAGAAAAATAAACAGGCCAGGGTAGAGGATGTAGGGCAAACAAATGGCACACCCTATAAAAATTAAGTAAGCCCGTATCTGGACGGAATCTAGGGGAACGTTCAAGGATCAGGGGTCAAGTTCGAAACTTCCCAAATCCGGAAAAGAGACAGAAAAATATCTTTCCTGGAGAGTGGAATTCATCCGATTTGTCTAAGTTGTCTTGGAAACATTGTGTCCGTGAAGGGGGTTGCCAGGACCACCTCGAATTTGGAGTTTCTGATCTCAGGATGTCAAACCAACCCACATGACCACGTGTTCTCAGTGCATAGTTTGACCTAGGCTAGGATAGACAAGAGTCCTACAAGTGACCGGTGCAAATTCAAGGACAACAACCAAGAGTCACGAAAGCACTCACACCTCACCCTAGAGAACATACAGCGATTAAAGAAATACAAACTAATCCCTCGGAATGAAGGAGAACGGACTGATAAGCATGTCTAAGGGAGATAGCTGAGAAAGACCATGACGAGTATACTATGGAAAAGAAAAAGAGGACCCAGAAAATGGAAGGTGAACAGAAATCACACCTGAATTATCCACAATGAAAGATGATGTCCGTCTTTAGACAGACTCTGCTGGAACGTTTGAAAGTCAGAGAAATTCACAAGCCAAAAAACGGCAGCGAAGGTCAAGCATGGGCTAACTGGGAAGGGTGAGTTATGAGACTGCTCCAAGCAGGCTCTGAAACCTGTATCCAGGAAGCATGCTGGACCTCAGAGACACAATTATGACAAATCCTCTGACATCACAATGGACCCGAAAAACAACCTAGCCTCATCTACACAGTGCTAGAGTTGGGCTCACTAGTATATTTAACTCCCGTTGCACTCAACTGCACGTTGCCACTGAACATGTAAGTGGCCGGCCGGTGGTGCAGTGGTGAGGTCCGCACCTTCTGGGTCTGTGGCCCAGTATGGGCTGGGTGGAATCCTCGGTTTGGGCCTCCTCACCACTGCTTCAGTTGTTCTGGTGCAGGCGTCCGAGGTAGAGTAGAGGCAGATGGGAAGGGACGTTGGACAGGGCCAGACTTCCACAGCAAATACAGGAGCATTGCCAGCAGATGTGAGCACAGCAATGCACTTGTGCCAAAACAAAACCAATTAAAAGTTGCAAAGAATAGAAAAACTGAAGCTAAGGAAAAAAAAAACAAAAAAACAGGAGCTTGCCATTACGAAGAATAGGATCTCTGTGAATAACCTTAGCAAAACAGGTGAATTCTATGTTAATTCAAAAACTAGCAAACCTTTGGCGAAAGAAACTCAAGAAGACACAAGAAAAAAAAAGATATCGAGGGATCTAGGAATGGAAGGATTAACACACTTGAAAGGTTCATACCGCAGTAAGGAATCTCTGGATTCCATGCAATCCCAGTCAAAGTTGCAGCAGTATTTGCCACAGAGAAGAAGAGAGAATCCTGAAGTTTCTAGCCAGCAACACGAGACCCTGACTAGGCAAAGGAATCCTCAGGAAAACGAACAAAGCAGCACGTGTCACAATTTCTGATTTCAACATAGAGGACGAAGCGCTAGGTACCGAAACGGCACAGTCTGGGCCCCAAAACAGGCATGAAGACCCGTGCAAAACAATTGCGAGCCCAGAGCCCAACTCAAACTTACATGGACAGCCCATTTTGGACCAGGGAGCCAAGTGGAGACAGCGGAGAAAGGAGAGTCTCTACAATAAACGGTGCTGGGAAGCCTGCACAGCCACATGGAACACAACGAGAGTACACCATGATGTTACACCTGGCACACACACCACCTGAAATGGATTAAAGCCTTGAATGGCAGACTTGAAACCGTGAACCTTGTAGGAGAAGACCTAGGCAGAGTGCTCTTTGCCATCTGTCTGAGCCGCCTATTTGGAAGAAGCATGTCTGACTGGGCAAGGGCAACAAAGGAAACAAGAAACAAACGGGACCACATCAAATGCACACACTTCTGCCCACTCAAGGAAACCATCAACTGAATACTAAGACACCACAACAATTGGGAGAGGATGTTTGCAAACCACACATCGGACAAGGGGTGAAAAGCCCAAAGATACAATCAACTCGCACGTCTCCACAAGAAAAAAAACAAGCCAATGAAAACCTGGTCAAAAGATGGAAGCAGAGATTTCTCCGAAGAAGACAGAAAGAGGGCCAGTAGGTGCATGAAAACTTGTTCACCATCATGAAGTCTCAGGAAAATGCAAATCCAAACTGCAAGGCCATGGCAGCTCACTGTGGTCAGCATGGCTAGAAGGAAGCAGACAGGAAATAACAAGTGTCAGAGAGGAGGTGCAGAGAAGGGAAGCCTCCTGCACTGCTGGTGGGAGTGTAACCCAGTGCAGCCACGATGCCAAAGGTGTGGAACTGCCTCAGAAATTTAAGTATCCATGTCCCGTATGACCCAGCTATTAATCTGCCGCTTGCTTATCCAAAAAAGTCAGAAAGACTACCGCATAAAGACATGTGCATGGCTGTGTTCACCACAGTCTTACTCCGGATATCCAAGACTTGGAAAGCACCCTGGTGTCCAGCAAGGGATGATTGGAGAAGGAAGATGGGCTATAGCCACACAATGGTATACCACTCAGCCGGAACAAATGATGCAATCCAGCCATTTGTGACCACCAGAATGGCTGTGAGGGTTTTAGGGGAAGTGTAACAAGCCCCAGTGAGAAATTCAAATACCATAGAATCTCACTTACAAGGAGAAGAAAAAGCAAGCACTAACCAACAGGTGGCACTGAACATTTGTATGCGGGCTCCCAGAGGCAAAGAGGGGCGGTGACGGAGGGTGAAAGAGAAGATTAGGCACAAGTGTGTGGTGAGGGCCTGTGATTAGTCTTACACTGGTGAAGATGATGTAAGCTACACAGAAGTCTAAAGCAATGAGGATGTGAATCTGGAAGTTATAGTACGTTCTAATGCAGGGTCATGGCTATAAATTCACCTCAAATCAAAAATCCAAAAAGGGGTCCAGAATGATGTCATAAAGCTTTGGGGGCGGAAAGAGTTTACGGAAGGTGAACTTCCAAGGATGGAAAATCACCTCCAAATGCTTACAGATGCTACAGAAAGGCAGACCATTCCAAATAGGTGAAGAGGAATACTACGAAGAGAACATGATCAGTCCTAAACCCATGAACGAACGGAAAATGTTACCGTCCATGATGTTATTACTAATCACCTTCACGAATAATCCAAACAGGCCCACGTCTTCCCAAGTTCAGGCAAAAGGTTGGTCCAAAAGTACAATTCAGGGCCGGCCCTGTGGTGGAGCAGGTAAGTGCCCACATTCCGCTTGGGCGGCCCGGGCCTCACTGTTTCACATTACGAGTGCATATCACATTAGTAGTGTTAGGAAATATAGATTTCATGGTATGGTGCGGGCAGAGATCATAAATAAGCAGCAATTGTGAGGATACGTTATCAATACGCACAAGAAAAGGAACCATAAGAATATTACAATCTATGGAAGTATCTGGTACACTTCCCAAAGGCAGAAGGAAGGAAAACTTGTGACCTGCCAAGGTGGAATTGGCAGAGTGCCACGAGATGACACCATCATTGGGCATCAGAACATTCCCTGGGCAACTTCAACTTGTGAGGGAGTCCAGGACTTTTTCTGGGTAAGGTCCACCCATTTTGCCATCTACCCAAGATATAAGAGATAAAACCCAGGATAATCTTACAGGAGTGACACCAGTGTCTAGAGAGAATGTAGGAGCCCTTTCGAAGTTCAAGGAGAAAGATAGAAACTGACAACAATTGCAGAAAAAGGAAAACTATCCTACCTAGACAGGGTGAGGAGTCAGACTGGTCTGAGATGGCTGTGAAACTCTGTGTGCACGGAGGTTGTCAGGACAACTTCGAATTTTGAGGTCGCTTATGACATCACGGTGAACATGTCCCCCAGGGTGGCCGCATGGTTACAGTCTGAGGATTGGCCTAGGCTAGGCTATTAAAGGGACAGATACCCAGAAACAGGTTTGGCAAACAGAAAGCAGGCACAGAAACTAGAAGAGATAAAACAGAGTCTGATGCAAGGGATAAGAAAGGAACCCTAGGCCACAAGTGAGAATAGAGGGACAGGCACGGAGAGGAGAACATTGTCATCTATTCAAGTCTATGGGGAGGTCATGCTGATTCAAGCTTGCAACTTCATTGGAAACAAGTGGCCGGACTTGGCGTTCATCACACCTACAGTGCCCTTGTGCCTTAAGCATAATGCAAAGTCAAGAAAGATGTCTTGAGGACATTGAAGAGAAGAATCGATGCCTCCTTTCCAAGGCCCATAGCATTCTTTGAAGGTCAGTCTCTTTTTCCGAAGCTCTGGTGTCACGTGGGCCCACTGGGCACATGGTAATGTGTCCCAAGAGATGTCTTGGAAGCCTTGAAGGAATGGAGCCCTGTCACGCTTGGGGTATGTCTCTTTGTTTGGAAGTGCTCTACAAGGGTGCTGAAAAGCACCCTCTTCCACAGGGCTTCGTTCCTTCGTGAAGGCTGCCCTCCCAGGCTAGTGTGCTCTGTTTGCCTCCATCGAAATTCTCTCCCCCTACCTCTTGCCGTAGAAGGATTATTGATTATGTGTTTTGACACCACATGTAAGGAAGTTGCACGAAAATTAGAACTTTACAGTTGTGTTTCAAGAAAAATAAACAGGCCAGGGTAGAGGATGTAGGGCAAACAAATGGCACACCCTATAAAAATTAAGTAAGCCCGTATCTGGACGGAATCTAGGGGAACGTTCAAGGATCAGGGGTCAAGTTCGAAACTTCCCAAATCCGGAAAAGAGACAGAAAAATATCTTTCCTGGAGAGTGGAATTCATCCGATTTGTCTAAGTTGTCTTGGAAACATTGTGTCCGTGAAGGGGGTTGCCAGGACCACCTCGAATTTGGAGTTTCTGATCTCAGGATGTCAAACCAACCCACATGACCACGTGTTCTCAGTGCTTAGTTTGACCTAGGCTAGGGTAGCCAAGAGTCCTACAAGTGACCGGTGCAAATTCAAGGACAACAACCAAGAGTCACGAAAGCACTCACACCTCACCCTAGAGAACATACAGCGATTAAAGAAATACAAACTAATCCCTCGGAATGAAGGAGAACGGACTGATAAGCATGTCTAAGGGAGATAGCTGAGAAAGACCATGACGAGTATACTATGGAAAAGAAAAAGAGGACCCAGAAAATGGAAGGTGAACAGAAATCACACCTGAATTATCCACAATGAAAGATGATGTCCGTCTTTAGACAGACTCTGCTGGAACGTTTGAAAGTCAGAGAAATGCACAAGGCAAAAAACGGCAGCGAAGGTCAAGCATGGGCTAACTGGGAAGGGTGAGTTATGAGACTGCTCCAAGCAGGCTCTGAAACCTGTATCCAGGAAGCATGCTGGACCTCAGAGACACAATTATGACAAATCCTCTGACATCACAATGGACCCGAAAAACAACCTAGCCTCATCTACACAGTGCTAGAGTTGGGCTCACTAGTATATTTAACTCCCGTTGCACTCAACTGCACGTTGCCACTGAACATGTAAGTGGCCGGCCGGTGGTGCAGTGGTGAGGTCCGCACCTTCTGGGTCTGTGGCCCAGGATGGGCTGGGTGGAATCCTCGGTTTGGGCCTCCTCACCACTGCTTCAGTTGTTCTGGTGCAGGCGTCCGAGGTAGAGTAGAGGCAGATGGGAAGGGACGTTGGACAGGGCCAGACTTCCACAGCAAATACAGGAGCATTGCCAGCAGATGTGAGCACAGCAATGCACTTGTGCCAAAACAAAACCAATTAAAAGTTGCAAAGAATAGAAAAACTGAAGCTAAGGAAAAAAAAAACAAAAAAACAGGAGCTTGCCATTACGAAGAATAGGATCTCTGAGAATAACCTTAGCAAAACAGGTGAATTCTATGTTAATTCAAAAACTAGCAAACCTTTGGGGAAAGAAACTCAAGAAGACACAAGAAAAAAAAAAGATATCGAGGGATCTAGGAATGGAAGGATTAACACACTTGAAAGGTTCATACCGCAGTAAGGAATCTCTGGATTCCATGCAATCCCAGTCAAAGTTGCAGCAGTATTTGCCACAGAGAAGAAGAGAGAATCCTGAAGTTTCTAGCCAGCAACACGAGACCCTGACTAGGCAAAGGAATCCTCAGGAAAACGAACAAAGCAGCACGTGTCACAATTTCTGATTTCAACATAGAGGACGAAGCGCTAGGTACCGAAACGGCACAGTCTGGGCCCCAAAACAGGCATGAAGACCCATGCAAAACAATTGAGAGCCCAGAGCCCAACTCAAACTTACATGGACAGCCCATTTTGGACCAGGGAGCCAAGTGGAGACAGCGGAGAAAGGAGAGTCTCTACAATAAACGGTGCTGGGAAGCCTGCACAGCCACATGGAACACAACGAGAGTACACCATGATGTTACACCTGGCACACACACCACCTGAAATGGATTAAAGCCTTGAATGGCAGACTTGAAACCGTGAACCTTGCAGGAGAAGACCTAGGCAGAGTGCTCTTTGCCATCTGTCTGAGCCGCCTATTTGGAAGAAGCATGTCTGACTGGGCAATGGCAACAAAGGAAACAAGAAACAAACGGGACCACATCAAATGCACACACTTCTGCCCACTCAAGGAAACCATCAACTGAATACTAAGACACCACAACAATTGGGAGAGGATGTTTGCAAACCACACATCGGACAAGGGGTGAAAAGCCCAAAGATACAATCAACTCGCACGTCTCCACAAGAAAAAAAACAAGCCAATGAAAACCTGGTCAAAAGATGGAAGCAGAGATTTCTCCGAAGAAGACAGAAAGAGGGCCAGTAGGTGCATGAAAACTTGTTCACCATCATGAAGTCTCAGGAAAATGCAAATCCAAACTGCAAGGCCATGGCAGCTCACTGTGGTCAGCATGGCTAGAAGGAAGCAGACAGGAAATAACAAGTGTCAGAGAGGAGGTGGAGAGAAGGGAAGCCTCCTGCACTGCTGGTGGGAGTGTAACCCGGTGCAGCCACGATGCCAAAGGTGTGGAACTGCCTCAGAAATTTAAGTATCCATGTCCCCTATGACCCAGCTATTAATCTGCCGCTTGCTTATCCAAAAAAGTCAGAAAGACTACCGCATAAAGACATGTGCATGGCTGTGTTCACCACAGTCTTACTCCGGATATCCAAGACTTGGAAAGCACCCTGGTGTCCAGCAAGGGATGATTGGAGAAGGAAGATGGGCTATAGCCACACAATGGTATACCACTCAGCCGGAACAAATGATGCAATCCAGCCATTTGTGACCACCAGAATGGCTGTGAGGGTTTTAGGGGAAGTGTAACAAGCCCCAGTGAGAAATTCAAATACCATAGAATCTCACTTACAAGGCGAAGAAAAAGCAAGCACTAACCAACAGGTGGCACTGAACATTTGTATGCGGGCTCCCAGAGGGAAAGAGGGGCGGTGACGGAGGGTGAAAGAGAAGATTAGGCACAAGTGTGTGGTGAGGGCCTGTGATTAGTCTTACACTGGTGAAGATGATGTAAGCTACACAGAAGTCTAAAGCAATGAGGATGTGAATCTGGAAGTTATAGTACGTTCTAATGCAGGGTCATGGCTATAAATTCACCTCAAATCAAAAATCCAAAAAGGGGTCCAGAATGATGTCATAAAGCTTTGGGGGCGGAAAGAGTTTACGGAAGGTGAACTTCCAAGGATGGAAAATCACCTCCAAATGCTTACAGATGCTACAGAAAGGCAGACCATTCCAAATAGGTGAAGAGGAATACTACGAAGAGAACATGATCAGTCCTAAACCCATGAACGAACGGAAAATGTTACCGTCCATGATGTTATTACTAATCACCTTCACGAATAATCCAAACAGGCCCACGTCTTCCCAAGTTCAGGCAAAAGGTTGGTCCAAAAGTACAATTCAGGGCCGGCCCTGTGGTGGAGCAGGTAAGTGCCCACATTCCGCTTGGGCGGCCCGGGCCTCACTGTTTCACATTACGAGTGCATATCACATTAGTAGTGTTAGGAAATATAGATTTCATGGTATGGTGCGGGCAGAGATCATAAATAAGCAGCAATTGTGAGGATACGTTATCAATACGCACAAGAAAAGGAACCATAAGAATATTACAATCTATGGAAGTATCTGGTACACTTCCCAAAGGCAGAAGGAAGGAAATCTTGTGACCTGCCAAGGTGGAATTGGCAGAGTGCCAGGAGATGACACCATCATCGTGCATCAGAACATTCCCTGGGCAACTTCAACTTGTGAGGGAGTCCAGGACTTTTTCTGGGTAAGGTCCACCCATTTTGCCATCTACCCAAGATATAAGAGATAAAACCCAGGATAATCTTACAGGAGTGACACCAGTGTCTAGAGAGAATGTAGGAGCCCTTTCGAAGTTCAAGGAGAAAGATAGAAACTGACAACAATTGCAGAAAAAGGAAAACTATCCTACCTAGACAGGGTGAGGAGTCAGACTGGTCTGAGATGGCTGTGAAACTCTGTGTGCACGGAGGTTGTCAGGACAACTTCGAATTTTGAGGTCGCTTATGACATCACGGTGAACATGTCCCCCAGGGTGGCCGCATGGTTACAGTCTGAGGATTGGCCTAGGCTAGGCTATTAAAGGGACAGATACCCAGAAACAGGTTTGGCAAACAGAAAGCAGGCACAGAAACTAGAAGAGATAAAACAGAGTCTGATGCAAGGGATAAGAAAGGAACCCTAGGCCACAAGTGAGAATAGAGGGACAGGCACGGAGAGGAGAACATTGTCATCTATTCAAGTCTATGGGGAGGTCATGCTGATTCAAGCTTGCAACTTCATTGGAAACAAGTGGCCGGACTTGGCGTTCATCACACCTACAGTGCCCTCGTGCCTTAAGCATAATGCAAAGTCAAGAAAGATGTCTTGAGGACATTGAAGAGAAGAATCGATGCCTCCTTTCCAAGGCCCATAGCATTCTTTGCAGGTCAGTCTCTTTTTCCGAAGCTCTGGTGTCACGTGGGCCCACTGGGCACATGGTAATGTGTCCCAAGAGATGTCTTGGAAGCCTTGAAGGAATGGAGCCCTGTCACGCTTGGGGTATGTCTCTTTGTTTGGAAGTGCTCTACAAGGGTGCTGAAAAGCACCCTCTTCCACAGGGCTTCGTTCCTTCGTGAAGGCTGCCCTCCCAGGCTAGTGTGCTCTGTTTGCCTCCATCGAAATTCTCTCCCCCTACCTCTTGCCGTAGAAGGATTATTGATTATGTGTTTTGACACCACATGTAAGGAAGTTGCACGAAAATTAGAACTTTACAGTTGTGTTTCAAGAAAAATAAACAGGCCAGGGTAGAGGATGTAGGGCAAACAAATGGCACACCCTATAAAAATTAAGTAAGCCCGTATCTGGACGGAATCTAGGGGAACGTTCAAGGATCAGGGGTCAAGTTCGAAACTTCCCAAATCCGGAAAAGAGACAGAAAAATATCTTTCCTGGAGAGTGGAATTCATCCGATTTGTCTAAGTTGTCTTGGAAACATTGTGTCCGTGAAGGGGGTTGCCAGGACCACCTCGAATTTGGAGTTTCTGATCTCAGGATGTCAAACCAACCCACATGACCACGTGTTCTCAGTGCTTAGTTTGACCTAGGCTAGGGTAGCCAAGAGTCCTACAAGTGACCGGTGCAAATTCAAGGACAACAACCAAGAGTCACGAAAGCACTCACACCTCACCCTAGAGAACATACAGCGATTAAAGAAATACAAACTAATCCCTCGGAATGAAGGAGAACGGACTGATAAGCATGTCTAAGGGAGATAGCTGAGAAAGACCATGACGAGTATACTATGGAAAAGAAAAAGAGGACCCAGAAAATGGAAGGTGAACAGAAATCACACCTGAATTATCCACAATGAAAGATGATGTCCGTCTTTAGACAGACTCTGCTGGAACGTTTGAAAGTCAGAGAAATTCACAAGCCAAAAAACGGCAGCGAAGGTCAAGCATGGGCTAACTGGGAAGGGTGAGTTATGAGACTGCTCCAAGCAGGCTCTGAAACCTGTATCCAGGAAGCATGCTGGACCTCAGAGACACAATTATGACAAATCCTCTGACATCACAATGGACCCGAAAAACAACCTAGCCTCATCTACACAGTGCTAGAGTTGGGCTCACTAGTATATTTAACTCCCGTTGCACTCAACTGCACGTTGCCACTGAACATGTAAGTGGCCGGCCGGTGGTGCAGTGGTGAGGTCCGCACCTTCTGGGTCTGTGGCCCAGTATGGGCTGGGTGGAATCCTCGGTTTGGGCCTCCTCACCACTGCTTCAGTTGTTCTGGCGCAGGCGTCCGAGGTAGAGTAGAGGCAGATGGGAAGGGACGTTGGACAGGGCCAGACTTCCACAGCAAATACAGGAGCATTGCCAGCAGATGTGAGCACAGCAATGCACTTGTGCCAAAACAAAACCAATTAAAAGTTGCAAAGAATAGAAAAACTGAAGCTAAGGAAAAAAAAAACAAAAAAACAGGAGCTTGCCATTACGAAGAATAGGATCTCTGTGAATAACCTTAGCAAAACAGGTGAATTCTATGTTAATTCAAAAACTAGCAAACCTTTGGGGAAAGAAACTCAAGAAGACACAAGAAAAAAAAAGATATCGAGGGATCTAGGAATGGAAGGATTAACACACTTGAAAGGTTCATACCGCAGTAAGGAATCTCTGGATTCCATGCAATCCCAGTCAAAGTTGCAGCAGTATTTGCCACAGAGAAGAAGAGAGAATCCTGAAGTTTCTAGCCAGCAACACGAGACCCTGACTAGGCAAAGGAATCCTCAGGAAAACGAACAAAGCAGCACGTGTCACAATTTCTGATTTCAACATAGAGGACGAAGCGCTAGGTACCGAAACGGCACAGTCTGGGCCCCAAAACAGGCATGAAGACCCATGCAAAACAATTGAGAGCCCAGAGCCCAACTCAAACTTACATGGACAGCCCATTTTGGACCAGGGAGCCAAGTGGAGACAGCGGAGAAAGGAGAGTCTCTACAATAAACGGTGCTGGGAAGCCTGCACAGCCACATGGAACACAACGAGAGTACACCATGATGTTACACCTGGCACACACACCACCTGAAATGGATTAAAGCCTTGAATGGCAGACTTGAAACCGTGAACCTTGTAGGAGAAGACCTAGGCAGAGTGCTCTTTGCCATCTGTCTGAGCCGCCTATTTGGAAGAAGCATGTCTGACTGGGCAAGGGCAACAAAGGAAACAAGAAACAAACGGGACCACATCAAATGCACACACTTCTGCCCACTCAAGGAAACCATCAACTGAATACTAAGACACCACAACAATTGGGAGAGGATGTTTGCAAACCACACATCGGACAAGGGGTGAAAAGCCCAAAGATACAATCAACTCGCACGTCTCCACAAGAAAAAAAACAAGCCAATGAAAACCTGGTCAAAAGATGGAAGCAGAGATTTCTCCGAAGAAGACAGAAAGAGGGCCAGTAGGTGCATGAAAACTTGTTCACCATCATGAAGTCTCAGGAAAATGCAAATCCAAACTGCAAGGCCATGGCAGCTCACTGTGGTCAGCATGGCTAGAAGGAAGCAGACAGGAAATAACAAGTGTCAGAGAGGAGGTGGAGAGAAGGGAAGCCTCCTGCACTGCTGGTGGGAGTGTAACCCGGTGCAGCCACGATGCCAAAGGTGTGGAACTGCCTCAGAAATTTAAGTATCCATGTCCCCTATGACCCAGCTATTAATCTGCCGCTTGCTTATCCAAAAAAGTCAGAAAGACTACCGCATAAAGACATGTGCATGGCTGTGTTCACCACAGTCTTACTCCGGATATCCAAGACTTGGAAAGCACCCTGGTGTCCAGCAAGGGATGATTGGAGAAGGAAGATGGGCTATAGCCACACAATGGTATACCACTCAGCCGGAACAAATGATGCAATCCAGCCATTTGTGACCACCAGAATGGCTGTGAGGGTTTTAGGGGAAGTGTAACAAGCCCCAGTGAGAAATTCAAATACCATAGAATCTCACTTACAAGGAGAAGAAAAAGCAAGCACTAACCAACAGGTGGCACTGAACATTTGTATGCGGGCTCCCAGAGGCAAAGAGGGGCGGTGACGGAGGGTGAAAGAGAAGATTAGGCACAAGTGTGTGGTGAGGGCCTGTGATTAGTCTTACACTGGTGAAGATGATGTAAGCTACACAGAAGTCTAAAGCAATGAGGATGTGAATCTGGAAGTTATAGTACGTTCTAATGCAGGGTCATGGCTATAAATTCACCTCAAATCAAAAATCCAAAAAGGGGTCCAGAATGATGTCATAAAGCTTTGGGGGCGGAAAGAGTTTACGGAAGGTGAACTTCCAAGGATGGAAAATCACCTCCAAATGCTTACAGATGCTACAGAAAGGCAGACCATTCCAAATAGGTGAAGAGGAATACTACGAAGAGAACATGATCAGTCCTAAACCCATGAACGAACGGAAAATGTTACCGTCCATGATGTTATTACTAATCACCTTCACGAATAATCCAAACAGGCCCACGTCTTCCCAAGTTCAGGCAAAAGGTTGGTCCAAAAGTACAATTCAGGGCCGGCCCTGTGGTGGAGCAGGTAAGTGCCCACATTCCGCTTGGGCGGCCCGGGCCTCACTGTTTCACATTACGAGTGCATATCACATTAGTAGTGTTAGGAAATATAGATTTCATGGTATGGTGCGGGCAGAGATCATAAATAAGCAGCAATTGTGAGGATACGTTATCAATACGCACAAGAAAAGGAACCATAAGAATATTACAATCTATGGAAGTATCTGGTACACTTCCCAAAGGCAGAAGGAAGGAAAACTTGTGACCTGCCAAGGTGGAATTGGCAGAGTGCCACGAGATGACACCATCATTGGGCATCAGAACATTCCCTGGGCAACTTCAACTTGTGAGGGAGTCCAGGACTTTTTCTGGGTAAGGTCCACCCATTTTGCCATCTACCCAAGATATAAGAGATAAAACCCAGGATAATCTTACAGGAGTGACACCAGTGTCTAGAGAGAATGTAGGAGCCCTTTCGAAGTTCAAGGAGAAAGATAGAAACTGACAACAATTGCAGAAAAAGGAAAACTATCCTACCTAGACAGGGTGAGGAGTCAGACTGGTCTGAGATGGCTGTGAAACTCTGTGTGCACGGAGGTTGTCAGGACAACTTCGAATTTTGAGGTCGCTTATGACATCACGGTGAACATGTCCCCCAGGGTGGCCGCATGGTTACAGTCTGAGGATTGGCCTAGGCTAGGCTATTAAAGGGACAGATACCCAGAAACAGGTTTGGCAAACAGAAAGCAGGCACAGAAACTAGAAGAGATAAAACAGAGTCTGATGCAAGGGATAAGAAAGGAACCCTAGGCCACAAGTGAGAATAGAGGGACAGGCACGGAGAGGAGAACATTGTCATCTATTCAAGTCTATGGGGAGGTCATGCTGATTCAAGCTTGCAACTTCATTGGAAACAAGTGGCCGGACTTGGCGTTCATCACACCTACAGTGCCCTTGTGCCTTAAGCATAATGCAAAGTCAAGAAAGATGTCTTGAGGACATTGAAGAGAAGAATCGATGCCTCCTTTCCAAGGCCCATAGCATTCTTTGAAGGTCAGTCTCTTTTTCCGAAGCTCTGGTGTCACGTGGGCCCACTGGGCACATGGTAATGTGTCCCAAGAGATGTCTTGGAAGCCTTGAAGGAATGGAGCCCTGTCACGCTTGGGGTATGTCTCTTTGTTTGGAAGTGCTCTACAAGGGTGCTGAAAAGCACCCTCTTCCACAGGGCTTCGTTCCTTCGTGAAGGCTGCCCTCCCAGGCTAGTGTGCTCTGTTTGCCTCCATCGAAATTCTCTCCCCCTACCTCTTGCCGTAGAAGGATTATTGATTATGTGTTTTGACACCACATGTAAGGAAGTTGCACGAAAATTAGAACTTTACAGTTGTGTTTCAAGAAAAATAAACAGGCCAGGGTAGAGGATGTAGGGCAAACAAATGGCACACCCTATAAAAATTAAGTAAGCCCGTATCTGGACGGAATCTAGGGGAACGTTCAAGGATCAGGGGTCAAGTTCGAAACTTCCCAAATCCGGAAAAGAGACAGAAAAATATCTTTCCTGGAGAGTGGAATTCATCCGATTTGTCTAAGTTGTCTTGGAAACATTGTGTCCGTGAAGGGGGTTGCCAGGACCACCTCGAATTTGGAGTTTCTGATCTCAGGATGTCAAACCAACCCACATGACCACGTGTTCTCAGTGCTTAGTTTGACCTAGGCTAGGGTAGCCAAGAGTCCTACAAGTGACCGGTGCAAATTCAAGGACAACAACCAAGAGTCACGAAAGCACTCACACCTCACCCTAGAGAACATACAGCGATTAAAGAAATACAAACTAATCCCTCGGAATGAAGGAGAACGGACTGATAAGCATGTCTAAGGGAGATAGCTGAGAAAGACCATGACGAGTATACTATGGAAAAGAAAAAGAGGACCCAGAAAATGGAAGGTGAACAGAAATCACACCTGAATTATCCACAATGAAAGATGATGTCCGTCTTTAGACAGACTCTGCTGGAACGTTTGAAAGTCAGAGAAATGCACAAGGCAAAAAACGGCAGCGAAGGTCAAGCATGGGCTAACTGGGAAGGGTGAGTTATGAGACTGCTCCAAGCAGGCTCTGAAACCTGTATCCAGGAAGCATGCTGGACCTCAGAGACACAATTATGACAAATCCTCTGACATCACAATGGACCCGAAAAACAACCTAGCCTCATCTACACAGTGCTAGAGTTGGGCTCACTAGTATATTTAACTCCCGTTGCACTCAACTGCACGTTGCCACTGAACATGTAAGTGGCCGGCCGGTGGTGCAGTGGTGAGGTCCGCACCTTCTGGGTCTGTGGCCCAGGATGGGCTGGGTGGAATCCTCGGTTTGGGCCTCCTCACCACTGCTTCAGTTGTTCTGGTGCAGGCGTCCGAGGTAGAGTAGAGGCAGATGGGAAGGGACGTTGGACAGGGCCAGACTTCCACAGCAAATACAGGAGCATTGCCAGCAGATGTGAGCACAGCAATGCACTTGTGCCAAAACAAAACCAATTAAAAGTTGCAAAGAATAGAAAAACTGAAGCTAAGGAAAAAAAAAAACAAAAAAACAGGAGCTTGCCATTACGAAGAATAGGATCTCTGAGAATAACCTTAGCAAAACAGGTGAATTCTATGTTAATTCAAAAACTAGCAAACCTTTGGCGAAAGAAACTCAAGAAGACACAAGAAAAAAAAAAGATATCGAGGGATCTAGGAATGGAAGGATTAACACACTTGAAAGGTTCATACCGCAGTAAGGAATCTCTGGATTCCATGCAATCCCAGTCAAAGTTGCAGCAGTATTTGCCACAGAGAAGAAGAGAGAATCCTGAAGTTTCTAGCCAGCAACACGAGACCCTGACTAGGCAAAGGAATCCTCAGGAAAACGAACAAAGCAGCACGTGTCACAATTTCTGATTTCAACATAGAGGACGAAGCGCTAGGTACCGAAACGGCACAGTCTGGGCCCCAAAACAGGCATGAAGACCCATGCAAAACAATTGAGAGCCCAGAGCCCAACTCAAACTTACATGGACAGCCCATTTTGGACCAGGGAGCCAAGTGGAGACAGCGGAGAAAGGAGAGTCTCTACAATAAACGGTGCTGGGAAGCCTGCACAGCCACATGGAACACAACGAGAGTACACCATGATGTTACACCTGGCACACACACCACCTGAAATGGATTAAAGCCTTGAATGGCAGACTTGAAACCGTGAACCTTGCAGGAGAAGACCTAGGCAGAGTGCTCTTTGCCATCTGTCTGAGCCGCCTATTTGGAAGAAGCATGTCTGACTGGGCAATGGCAACAAAGGAAACAAGAAACAAACGGGACCACATCAAATGCACACACTTCTGCCCACTCAAGGAAACCATCAACTGAATACTAAGACACCACAACAATTGGGAGAGGATGTTTGCAAACCACACATCGGACAAGGGGTGAAAAGCCCAAAGATACAATCAACTCGCACGTCTCCACAAGAAAAAAAACAAGCCAATGAAAACCTGGTCAAAAGATGGAAGCAGAGATTTCTCCGAAGAAGACAGAAAGAGGGCCAGTAGGTGCATGAAAACTTGTTCACCATCATGAAGTCTCAGGAAAATGCAAATCCAAACTGCAAGGCCATGGCAGCTCACTGTGGTCAGCATGGCTAGAAGGAAGCAGACAGGAAATAACAAGTGTCAGAGAGGAGGTGGAGAGAAGGGAAGCCTCCTGCACTGCTGGTGGGAGTGTAACCCGGTGCAGCCACGATGCCAAAGGTGTGGAACTGCCTCAGAAATTTAAGTATCCATGTCCCCTATGACCCAGCTATTAATCTGCCGCTTGCTTATCCAAAAAAGTCAGAAAGACTACCGCATAAAGACATGTGCATGGCTGTGTTCACCACAGTCTTACTCCGGATATCCAAGACTTGGAAAGCACCCTGGTGTCCAGCAAGGGATGATTGGAGAAGGAAGATGGGCTATAGCCACACAATGGTATACCACTCAGCCGGAACAAATGATGCAATCCAGCCATTTGTGACCACCAGAATGGCTGTGAGGGTTTTAGGGGAAGTGTAACAAGCCCCAGTGAGAAATTCAAATACCATAGAATCTCACTTACAAGGCGAAGAAAAAGCAAGCACTAACCAACAGGTGGCACTGAACATTTGTATGCGGGCTCCCAGAGGGAAAGAGGGGCGGTGACGGAGGGTGAAAGAGAAGATTAGGCACAAGTGTGTGGTGAGGGCCTGTGATTAGTCTTACACTGGTGAAGATGATGTAAGCTACACAGAAGTCTAAAGCAATGAGGATGTGAATCTGGAAGTTATAGTACGTTCTAATGCAGGGTCATGGCTATAAATTCACCTCAAATCAAAAATCCAAAAAGGGGTCCAGAATGATGTCATAAAGCTTTGGGGGCGGAAAGAGTTTACGGAAGGTGAACTTCCAAGGATGGAAAATCACCTCCAAATGCTTACAGATGCTACAGAAAGGCAGACCATTCCAAATAGGTGAAGAGGAATACTACGAAGAGAACATGATCAGTCCTAAACCCATGAACGAACGGAAAATGTTACCGTCCATGATGTTATTACTAATCACCTTCACGAATAATCCAAACAGGCCCACGTCTTCCCAAGTTCAGGCAAAAGGTTGGTCCAAAAGTACAATTCAGGGCCGGCCCTGTGGTGGAGCAGGTAAGTGCCCACATTCCGCTTGGGCGGCCCGGGCCTCACTGTTTCACATTACGAGTGCATATCACATTAGTAGTGTTAGGAAATATAGATTTCATGGTATGGTGCGGGCAGAGATCATAAATAAGCAGCAATTGTGAGGATACGTTATCAATACGCACAAGAAAAGGAACCATAAGAATATTACAATCTATGGAAGTATCTGGTACACTTCCCAAAGGCAGAAGGAAGGAAATCTTGTGACCTGCCAAGGTGGAATTGGCAGAGTGCCAGGAGATGACACCATCATCGTGCATCAGAACATTCCCTGGGCAACTTCAACTTGTGAGGGAGTCCAGGACTTTTTCTGGGTAAGGTCCACCCATTTTGCCATCTACCCAAGATATAAGAGATAAAACCCAGGATAATCTTACAGGAGTGACACCAGTGTCTAGAGAGAATGTAGGAGCCCTTTCGAAGTTCAAGGAGAAAGATAGAAACTGACAACAATTGCAGAAAAAGGAAAACTATCCTACCTAGACAGGGTGAGGAGTCAGACTGGTCTGAGATGGCTGTGAAACTCTGTGTGCACGGAGGTTGTCAGGACAACTTCGAATTTTGAGGTCGCTTATGACATCACGGTGAACATGTCCCCCAGGGTGGCCGCATGGTTACAGTCTGAGGATTGGCCTAGGCTAGGCTATTAAAGGGACAGATACCCAGAAACAGGTTTGGCAAACAGAAAGCAGGCACAGAAACTAGAAGAGATAAAACAGAGTCTGATGCAAGGGATAAGAAAGGAACCCTAGGCCACAAGTGAGAATAGAGGGACAGGCACGGAGAGGAGAACATTGTCATCTATTCAAGTCTATGGGGAGGTCATGCTGATTCAAGCTTGCAACTTCATTGGAAACAAGTGGCCGGACTTGGCGTTCATCACACCTACAGTGCCCTCGTGCCTTAAGCATAATGCAAAGTCAAGAAAGATGTCTTGAGGACATTGAAGAGAAGAATCGATGCCTCCTTTCCAAGGCCCATAGCATTCTTTGCAGGTCAGTCTCTTTTTCCGAAGCTCTGGTGTCACGTGGGCCCACTGGGCACATGGTAATGTGTCCCAAGAGATGTCTTGGAAGCCTTGAAGGAATGGAGCCCTGTCACGCTTGGGGTATGTCTCTTTGTTTGGAAGTGCTCTACAAGGGTGCTGAAAAGCACCCTCTTCCACAGGGCTTCGTTCCTTCGTGAAGGCTGCCCTCCCAGGCTAGTGTGCTCTGTTTGCCTCCATCGAAATTCTCTCCCCCTACCTCTTGCCGTAGAAGGATTATTGATTATGTGTTTTGACACCACATGTAAGGAAGTTGCACGAAAATTAGAACTTTACAGTTGTGTTTCAAGAAAAATAAACAGGCCAGGGTAGAGGATGTAGGGCAAACAAATGGCACACCCTATAAAAATTAAGTAAGCCCGTATCTGGACGGAATCTAGGGGAACGTTCAAGGATCAGGGGTCAAGTTCGAAACTTCCCAAATCCGGAAAAGAGACAGAAAAATATCTTTCCTGGAGAGTGGAATTCATCCGATTTGTCTAAGTTGTCTTGGAAACATTGTGTCCGTGAAGGGGGTTGCCAGGACCACCTCGAATTTGGAGTTTCTGATCTCAGGATGTCAAACCAACCCACATGACCACGTGTTCTCAGTGCTTAGTTTGACCTAGGCTAGGGTAGCCAAGAGTCCTACAAGTGACCGGTGCAAATTCAAGGACAACAACCAAGAGTCACGAAAGCACTCACACCTCACCCTAGAGAACATACAGCGATTAAAGAAATACAAACTAATCCCTCGGAATGAAGGAGAACGGACTGATAAGCATGTCTAAGGGAGATAGCTGAGAAAGACCATGACGAGTATACTATGGAAAAGAAAAAGAGGACCCAGAAAATGGAAGGTGAACAGAAATCACACCTGAATTATCCACAATGAAAGATGATGTCCGTCTTTAGACAGACTCTGCTGGAACGTTTGAAAGTCAGAGAAATTCACAAGCCAAAAAACGGCAGCGAAGGTCAAGCATGGGCTAACTGGGAAGGGTGAGTTATGAGACTGCTCCAAGCAGGCTCTGAAACCTGTATCCAGGAAGCATGCTGGACCTCAGAGACACAATTATGACAAATCCTCTGACATCACAATGGACCCGAAAAACAACCTAGCCTCATCTACACAGTGCTAGAGTTGGGCTCACTAGTATATTTAACTCCCGTTGCACTCAACTGCACGTTGCCACTGAACATGTAAGTGGCCGGCCGGTGGTGCAGTGGTGAGGTCCGCACCTTCTGGGTCTGTGGCCCAGTATGGGCTGGGTGGAATCCTCGGTTTGGGCCTCCTCACCACTGCTTCAGTTGTTCTGGCGCAGGCGTCCGAGGTAGAGTAGAGGCAGATGGGAAGGGACGTTGGACAGGGCCAGACTTCCACAGCAAATACAGGAGCATTGCCAGCAGATGTGAGCACAGCAATGCACTTGTGCCAAAACAAAACCAATTAAAAGTTGCAAAGAATAGAAAAACTGAAGCTAAGGAAAAAAAAAACAAAAAAACAGGAGCTTGCCATTACGAAGAATAGGATCTCTGTGAATAACCTTAGCAAAACAGGTGAATTCTATGTTAATTCAAAAACTAGCAAACCTTTGGGGAAAGAAACTCAAGAAGACACAAGAAAAAAAAAGATATCGAGGGATCTAGGAATGGAAGGATTAACACACTTGAAAGGTTCATACCGCAGTAAGGAATCTCTGGATTCCATGCAATCCCAGTCAAAGTTGCAGCAGTATTTGCCACAGAGAAGAAGAGAGAATCCTGAAGTTTCTAGCCAGCAACACGAGACCCTGACTAGGCAAAGGAATCCTCAGGAAAACGAACAAAGCAGCACGTGTCACAATTTCTGATTTCAACATAGAGGACGAAGCGCTAGGTACCGAAACGGCACAGTCTGGGCCCCAAAACAGGCATGAAGACCCATGCAAAACAATTGAGAGCCCAGAGCCCAACTCAAACTTACATGGACAGCCCATTTTGGACCAGGGAGCCAAGTGGAGACAGCGGAGAAAGGAGAGTCTCTACAATAAACGGTGCTGGGAAGCCTGCACAGCCACATGGAACACAACGAGAGTACACCATGATGTTACACCTGGCACACACACCACCTGAAATGGATTAAAGCCTTGAATGGCAGACTTGAAACCGTGAACCTTGTAGGAGAAGACCTAGGCAGAGTGCTCTTTGCCATCTGTCTGAGCCGCCTATTTGGAAGAAGCATGTCTGACTGGGCAAGGGCAACAAAGGAAACAAGAAACAAACGGGACCACATCAAATGCACACACTTCTGCCCACTCAAGGAAACCATCAACTGAATACTAAGACACCACAACAATTGGGAGAGGATGTTTGCAAACCACACATCGGACAAGGGGTGAAAAGCCCAAAGATACAATCAACTCGCACGTCTCCACAAGAAAAAAAACAAGCCAATGAAAACCTGGTCAAAAGATGGAAGCAGAGATTTCTCCGAAGAAGACAGAAAGAGGGCCAGTAGGTGCATGAAAACTTGTTCACCATCATGAAGTCTCAGGAAAATGCAAATCCAAACTGCAAGGCCATGGCAGCTCACTGTGGTCAGCATGGCTAGAAGGAAGCAGACAGGAAATAACAAGTGTCAGAGAGGAGGTGGAGAGAAGGGAAGCCTCCTGCACTGCTGGTGGGAGTGTAACCCGGTGCAGCCACGATGCCAAAGGTGTGGAACTGCCTCAGAAATTTAAGTATCCATGTCCCCTATGACCCAGCTATTAATCTGCCGCTTGCTTATCCAAAAAAGTCAGAAAGACTACCGCATAAAGACATGTGCATGGCTGTGTTCACCACAGTCTTACTCCGGATATCCAAGACTTGGAAAGCACCCTGGTGTCCAGCAAGGGATGATTGGAGAAGGAAGATGGGCTATAGCCACACAATGGTATACCACTCAGCCGGAACAAATGATGCAATCCAGCCATTTGTGACCACCAGAATGGCTGTGAGGGTTTTAGGGGAAGTGTAACAAGCCCCAGTGAGAAATTCAAATACCATAGAATCTCACTTACAAGGAGAAGAAAAAGCAAGCACTAACCAACAGGTGGCACTGAACATTTGTATGCGGGCTCCCAGAGGCAAAGAGGGGCGGTGACGGAGGGTGAAAGAGAAGATTAGGCACAAGTGTGTGGTGAGGGCCTGTGATTAGTCTTACACTGGTGAAGATGATGTAAGCTACACAGAAGTCTAAAGCAATGAGGATGTGAATCTGGAAGTTATAGTACGTTCTAATGCAGGGTCATGGCTATAAATTCACCTCAAATCAAAAATCCAAAAAGGGGTCCAGAATGATGTCATAAAGCTTTGGGGGCGGAAAGAGTTTACGGAAGGTGAACTTCCAAGGATGGAAAATCACCTCCAAATGCTTACAGATGCTACAGAAAGGCAGACCATTCCAAATAGGTGAAGAGGAATACTACGAAGAGAACATGATCAGTCCTAAACCCATGAACGAACGGAAAATGTTACCGTCCATGATGTTATTACTAATCACCTTCACGAATAATCCAAACAGGCCCACGTCTTCCCAAGTTCAGGCAAAAGGTTGGTCCAAAAGTACAATTCAGGGCCGGCCCTGTGGTGGAGCAGGTAAGTGCCCACATTCCGCTTGGGCGGCCCGGGCCTCACTGTTTCACATTACGAGTGCATATCACATTAGTAGTGTTAGGAAATATAGATTTCATGGTATGGTGCGGGCAGAGATCATAAATAAGCAGCAATTGTGAGGATACGTTATCAATACGCACAAGAAAAGGAACCATAAGAATATTACAATCTATGGAAGTATCTGGTACACTTCCCAAAGGCAGAAGGAAGGAAAACTTGTGACCTGCCAAGGTGGAATTGGCAGAGTGCCACGAGATGACACCATCATTGGGCATCAGAACATTCCCTGGGCAACTTCAACTTGTGAGGGAGTCCAGGACTTTTTCTGGGTAAGGTCCACCCATTTTGCCATCTACCCAAGATATAAGAGATAAAACCCAGGATAATCTTACAGGAGTGACACCAGTGTCTAGAGAGAATGTAGGAGCCCTTTCGAAGTTCAAGGAGAAAGATAGAAACTGACAACAATTGCAGAAAAAGGAAAACTATCCTACCTAGACAGGGTGAGGAGTCAGACTGGTCTGAGATGGCTGTGAAACTCTGTGTGCACGGAGGTTGTCAGGACAACTTCGAATTTTGAGGTCGCTTATGACATCACGGTGAACATGTCCCCCAGGGTGGCCGCATGGTTACAGTCTGAGGATTGGCCTAGGCTAGGCTATTAAAGGGACAGATACCCAGAAACAGGTTTGGCAAACAGAAAGCAGGCACAGAAACTAGAAGAGATAAAACAGAGTCTGATGCAAGGGATAAGAAAGGAACCCTAGGCCACAAGTGAGAATAGAGGGACAGGCACGGAGAGGAGAACATTGTCATCTATTCAAGTCTATGGGGAGGTCATGCTGATTCAAGCTTGCAACTTCATTGGAAACAAGTGGCCGGACTTGGCGTTCATCACACCTACAGTGCCCTTGTGCCTTAAGCATAATGCAAAGTCAAGAAAGATGTCTTGAGGACATTGAAGAGAAGAATCGATGCCTCCTTTCCAAGGCCCATAGCATTCTTTGAAGGTCAGTCTCTTTTTCCGAAGCTCTGGTGTCACGTGGGCCCACTGGGCACATGGTAATGTGTCCCAAGAGATGTCTTGGAAGCCTTGAAGGAATGGAGCCCTGTCACGCTTGGGGTATGTCTCTTTGTTTGGAAGTGCTCTACAAGGGTGCTGAAAAGCACCCTCTTCCACAGGGCTTCGTTCCTTCGTGAAGGCTGCCCTCCCAGGCTAGTGTGCTCTGTTTGCCTCCATCGAAATTCTCTCCCCCTACCTCTTGCCGTAGAAGGATTATTGATTATGTGTTTTGACACCACATGTAAGGAAGTTGCACGAAAATTAGAACTTTACAGTTGTGTTTCAAGAAAAATAAACAGGCCAGGGTAGAGGATGTAGGGCAAACAAATGGCACACCCTATAAAAATTAAGTAAGCCCGTATCTGGACGGAATCTAGGGGAACGTTCAAGGATCAGGGGTCAAGTTCGAAACTTCCCAAATCCGGAAAAGAGACAGAAAAATATCTTTCCTGGAGAGTGGAATTCATCCGATTTGTCTAAGTTGTCTTGGAAACATTGTGTCCGTGAAGGGGGTTGCCAGGACCACCTCGAATTTGGAGTTTCTGATCTCAGGATGTCAAACCAACCCACATGACCACGTGTTCTCAGTGCTTAGTTTGACCTAGGCTAGGGTAGCCAAGAGTCCTACAAGTGACCGGTGCAAATTCAAGGACAACAACCAAGAGTCACGAAAGCACTCACACCTCACCCTAGAGAACATACAGCGATTAAAGAAATACAAACTAATCCCTCGGAATGAAGGAGAACGGACTGATAAGCATGTCTAAGGGAGATAGCTGAGAAAGACCATGACGAGTATACTATGGAAAAGAAAAAGAGGACCCAGAAAATGGAAGGTGAACAGAAATCACACCTGAATTATCCACAATGAAAGATGATGTCCGTCTTTAGACAGACTCTGCTGGAACGTTTGAAAGTCAGAGAAATGCACAAGGCAAAAAACGGCAGCGAAGGTCAAGCATGGGCTAACTGGGAAGGGTGAGTTATGAGACTGCTCCAAGCAGGCTCTGAAACCTGTATCCAGGAAGCATGCTGGACCTCAGAGACACAATTATGACAAATCCTCTGACATCACAATGGACCCGAAAAACAACCTAGCCTCATCTACACAGTGCTAGAGTTGGGCTCACTAGTATATTTAACTCCCGTTGCACTCAACTGCACGTTGCCACTGAACATGTAAGTGGCCGGCCGGTGGTGCAGTGGTGAGGTCCGCACCTTCTGGGTCTGTGGCCCAGGATGGGCTGGGTGGAATCCTCGGTTTGGGCCTCCTCACCACTGCTTCAGTTGTTCTGGTGCAGGCGTCCGAGGTAGAGTAGAGGCAGATGGGAAGGGACGTTGGACAGGGCCAGACTTCCACAGCAAATACAGGAGCATTGCCAGCAGATGTGAGCACAGCAATGCACTTGTGCCAAAACAAAACCAATTAAAAGTTGCAAAGAATAGAAAAACTGAAGCTAAGGAAAAAAAAAAACAAAAAAACAGGAGCTTGCCATTACGAAGAATAGGATCTCTGAGAATAACCTTAGCAAAACAGGTGAATTCTATGTTAATTCAAAAACTAGCAAACCTTTGGCGAAAGAAACTCAAGAAGACACAAGAAAAAAAAAAGATATCGAGGGATCTAGGAATGGAAGGATTAACACACTTGAAAGGTTCATACCGCAGTAAGGAATCTCTGGATTCCATGCAATCCCAGTCAAAGTTGCAGCAGTATTTGCCACAGAGAAGAAGAGAGAATCCTGAAGTTTCTAGCCAGCAACACGAGACCCTGACTAGGCAAAGGAATCCTCAGGAAAACGAACAAAGCAGCACGTGTCACAATTTCTGATTTCAACATAGAGGACGAAGCGCTAGGTACCGAAACGGCACAGTCTGGGCCCCAAAACAGGCATGAAGACCCATGCAAAACAATTGAGAGCCCAGAGCCCAACTCAAACTTACATGGACAGCCCATTTTGGACCAGGGAGCCAAGTGGAGACAGCGGAGAAAGGAGAGTCTCTACAATAAACGGTGCTGGGAAGCCTGCACAGCCACATGGAACACAACGAGAGTACACCATGATGTTACACCTGGCACACACACCACCTGAAATGGATTAAAGCCTTGAATGGCAGACTTGAAACCGTGAACCTTGCAGGAGAAGACCTAGGCAGAGTGCTCTTTGCCATCTGTCTGAGCCGCCTATTTGGAAGAAGCATGTCTGACTGGGCAATGGCAACAAAGGAAACAAGAAACAAACGGGACCACATCAAATGCACACACTTCTGCCCACTCAAGGAAACCATCAACTGAATACTAAGACACCACAACAATTGGGAGAGGATGTTTGCAAACCACACATCGGACAAGGGGTGAAAAGCCCAAAGATACAATCAACTCGCACGTCTCCACAAGAAAAAAAACAAGCCAATGAAAACCTGGTCAAAAGATGGAAGCAGAGATTTCTCCGAAGAAGACAGAAAGAGGGCCAGTAGGTGCATGAAAACTTGTTCACCATCATGAAGTCTCAGGAAAATGCAAATCCAAACTGCAAGGCCATGGCAGCTCACTGTGGTCAGCATGGCTAGAAGGAAGCAGACAGGAAATAACAAGTGTCAGAGAGGAGGTGGAGAGAAGGGAAGCCTCCTGCACTGCTGGTGGGAGTGTAACCCGGTGCAGCCACGATGCCAAAGGTGTGGAACTGCCTCAGAAATTTAAGTATCCATGTCCCCTATGACCCAGCTATTAATCTGCCGCTTGCTTATCCAAAAAAGTCAGAAAGACTACCGCATAAAGACATGTGCATGGCTGTGTTCACCACAGTCTTACTCCGGATATCCAAGACTTGGAAAGCACCCTGGTGTCCAGCAAGGGATGATTGGAGAAGGAAGATGGGCTATAGCCACACAATGGTATACCACTCAGCCGGAACAAATGATGCAATCCAGCCATTTGTGACCACCAGAATGGCTGTGAGGGTTTTAGGGGAAGTGTAACAAGCCCCAGTGAGAAATTCAAATACCATAGAATCTCACTTACAAGGCGAAGAAAAAGCAAGCACTAACCAACAGGTGGCACTGAACATTTGTATGCGGGCTCCCAGAGGCAAAGAGGGGCGGTGACGGAGGGTGAAAGAGAAGATTAGGCACAAGTGTGTGGTGAGGGCCTGTGATTAGTCTTACACTGGTGAAGATGATGTAAGCTACACAGAAGTCTAAAGCAATGAGGATGTGAATCTGGAAGTTATAGTACGTTCTAATGCAGGGTCATGGCTATAAATTCACCTCAAATCAAAAATCCAAAAAGGGGTCCAGAATGATGTCATAAAGCTTTGGGGGCGGAAAGAGTTTACGGAAGGTGAACTTCCAAGGATGGAAAATCACCTCCAAATGCTTACAGATGCTACAGAAAGGCAGACCATTCCAAATAGGTGAAGAGGAATACTACGAAGAGAACATGATCAGTCCTAAACCCATGAACGAACGGAAAATGTTACCGTCCATGATGTTATTACTAATCACCTTCACGAATAATCCAAACAGGCCCACGTCTTCCCAAGTTCAGGCAAAAGGTTGGTCCAAAAGTACAATTCAGGGCCGGCCCTGTGGTGGAGCAGGTAAGTGCCCACATTCCGCTTGGGCGGCCCGGGCCTCACTGTTTCACATTACGAGTGCATATCACATTAGTAGTGTTAGGAAATATAGATTTCATGGTATGGTGCGGGCAGAGATCATAAATAAGCAGCAATTGTGAGGATACGTTATCAATACGCACAAGAAAAGGAACCATAAGAATATTACAATCTATGGAAGTATCTGGTACACTTCCCAAAGGCAGAAGGAAGGAAATCTTGTGACCTGCCAAGGTGGAATTGGCAGAGTGCCAGGAGATGACACCATCATCGTGCATCAGAACATTCCCTGGGCAACTTCAACTTGTGAGGGAGTCCAGGACTTTTTCTGGGTAAGGTCCACCCATTTTGCCATCTACCCAAGATATAAGAGATAAAACCCAGGATAATCTTACAGGAGTGACACCAGTGTCTAGAGAGAATGTAGGAGCCCTTTCGAAGTTCAAGGAGAAAGATAGAAACTGACAACAATTGCAGAAAAAGGAAAACTATCCTACCTAGACAGGGTGAGGAGTCAGACTGGTCTGAGATGGCTGTGAAACTCTGTGTGCACGGAGGTTGTCAGGACAACTTCGAATTTTGAGGTCGCTTATGACATCACGGTGAACATGTCCCCCAGGGTGGCCGCATGGTTACAGTCTGAGGATTGGCCTAGGCTAGGCTATTAAAGGGACAGATACCCAGAAACAGGTTTGGCAAACAGAAAGCAGGCACAGAAACTAGAAGAGATAAAACAGAGTCTGATGCAAGGGATAAGAAAGGAACCCTAGGCCACAAGTGAGAATAGAGGGACAGGCACGGAGAGGAGAACATTGTCATCTATTCAAGTCTATGGGGAGGTCATGCTGATTCAAGCTTGCAACTTCATTGGAAACAAGTGGCCGGACTTGGCGTTCATCACACCTACAGTGCCCTCGTGCCTTAAGCATAATGCAAAGTCAAGAAAGATGTCTTGAGGACATTGAAGAGAAGAATCGATGCCTCCTTTCCAAGGCCCATAGCATTCTTTGCAGGTCAGTCTCTTTTTCCGAAGCTCTGGTGTCACGTGGGCCCACTGGGCACATGGTAATGTGTCCCAAGAGATGTCTTGGAAGCCTTGAAGGAATGGAGCCCTGTCACGCTTGGGGTATGTCTCTTTGTTTGGAAGTGCTCTACAAGGGTGCTGAAAAGCACCCTCTTCCACAGGGCTTCGTTCCTTCGTGAAGGCTGCCCTCCCAGGCTAGTGTGCTCTGTTTGCCTCCATCGAAATTCTCTCCCCCTACCTCTTGCCGTAGAAGGATTATTGATTATGTGTTTTGACACCACATGTAAGGAAGTTGCACGAAAATTAGAACTTTACAGTTGTGTTTCAAGAAAAATAAACAGGCCAGGGTAGAGGATGTAGGGCAAACAAATGGCACACCCTATAAAAATTAAGTAAGCCCGTATCTGGACGGAATCTAGGGGAACGTTCAAGGATCAGGGGTCAAGTTCGAAACTTCCCAAATCCGGAAAAGAGACAGAAAAATATCTTTCCTGGAGAGTGGAATTCATCCGATTTGTCTAAGTTGTCTTGGAAACATTGTGTCCGTGAAGGGGGTTGCCAGGACCACCTCGAATTTGGAGTTTCTGATCTCAGGATGTCAAACCAACCCACATGACCACATGTTCTCAGTGCTTAGTTTGACCTAGGCTAGGGTAGCCAAGAGTCCTACAAGTGACCGGTGCAAATTCAAGGACAACAACCAAGAGTCACGAAAGCACTCACACCTCACCCTAGAGAACATACAGCGATTAAAGAAATACAAACTAATCCCTTGGAATGAAGGAGAACGGACTGATAAGCATGTCTAAGGGAGATAGCTGAGAAAGACCATGACGAGTATACTATGGAAAAGAAAAAGAGGACCCAGAAAATGGAAGGTGAACAGAAATCACACCTGAATTATCCACAATGAAAGATGATGTCCGTCTTTAGACAGACTCTGCTGGAACGTTTGAAAGTCAGAGAAATTCACAAGCCAAAAAACGGCAGCGAAGGTCAAGCATGGGCTAACTGGGAAGGGTGAGTTATGAGACTGCTCCAAGCAGGCTCTGAAACCTGTATCCAGGAAGCATGCTGGACCTCAGAGACACAATTATGACAAATCCTCTGACATCACAATGGACCCGAAAAACAACCTAGCCTCATCTACACAGTGCTAGAGTTGGGCTCACTAGTATATTTAACTCCCGTTGCACTCAACTGCACGTTGCCACTGAACATGTAAGTGGCCGGCCGGTGGTGCAGTGGTGAGGTCCGCACCTTCTGGGTCTGTGGCCCAGTATGGGCTGGGTGGAATCCTCGGTTTGGGCCTCCTCACCACTGCTTCAGTTGTTCTGGCGCAGGCGTCCGAGGTAGAGTAGAGGCAGATGGGAAGGGACGTTGGACAGGGCCAGACTTCCACAGCAAATACAGGAGCATTGCCAGCAGATGTGAGCACAGCAATGCACTTGTGCCAAAACAAAACCAATTAAAAGTTGCAAAGAATAGAAAAACTGAAGCTAAGGAAAAAAAAAACAAAAAAACAGGAGCTTGCCATTACGAAGAATAGGATCTCTGTGAATAACCTTAGCAAAACAGGTGAATTCTATGTTAATTCAAAAACTAGCAAACCTTTGGGGAAAGAAACTCAAGAAGACACAAGAAAAAAAAAGATATCGAGGGATCTAGGAATGGAAGGATTAACACACTTGAAAGGTTCATACCGCAGTAAGGAATCTCTGGATTCCATGCAATCCCAGTCAAAGTTGCAGCAGTATTTGCCACAGAGAAGAAGAGAGAATCCTGAAGTTTCTAGCCAGCAACACGAGACCCTGACTAGGCAAAGGAATCCTCAGGAAAACGAACAAAGCAGCACGTGTCACAATTTCTGATTTCAACATAGAGGACGAAGCGCTAGGTACCGAAACGGCACAGTCTGGGCCCCAAAACAGGCATGAAGACCCATGCAAAACAATTGAGAGCCCAGAGCCCAACTCAAACTTACATGGACAGCCCATTTTGGACCAGGGAGCCAAGTGGAGACAGCGGAGAAAGGAGAGTCTCTACAATAAACGGTGCTGGGAAGCCTGCACAGCCACATGGAACACAACGAGAGTACACCATGATGTTACACCTGGCACACACACCACCTGAAATGGATTAAAGCCTTGAATGGCAGACTTGAAACCGTGAACCTTGTAGGAGAAGACCTAGGCAGAGTGCTCTTTGCCATCTGTCTGAGCCGCCTATTTGGAAGAAGCATGTCTGACTGGGCAAGGGCAACAAAGGAAACAAGAAACAAACGGGACCACATCAAATGCACACACTTCTGCCCACTCAAGGAAACCATCAACTGAATACTAAGACACCACAACAATTGGGAGAGGATGTTTGCAAACCACACATCGGACAAGGGGTGAAAAGCCCAAAGATACAATCAACTCGCACGTCTCCACAAGAAAAAAAACAAGCCAATGAAAACCTGGTCAAAAGATGGAAGCAGAGATTTCTCCGAAGAAGACAGAAAGAGGGCCAGTAGGTGCATGAAAACTTGTTCACCATCATGAAGTCTCAGGAAAATGCAAATCCAAACTGCAAGGCCATGGCAGCTCACTGTGGTCAGCATGGCTAGAAGGAAGCAGACAGGAAATAACAAGTGTCAGAGAGGAGGTGGAGAGAAGGGAAGCCTCCTGCACTGCTGGTGGGAGTGTAACCCGGTGCAGCCACGATGCCAAAGGTGTGGAACTGCCTCAGAAATTTAAGTATCCATGTCCCCTATGACCCAGCTATTAATCTGCCGCTTGCTTATCCAAAAAAGTCAGAAAGACTACCGCATAAAGACATGTGCATGGCTGTGTTCACCACAGTCTTACTCCGGATATCCAAGACTTGGAAAGCACCCTGGTGTCCAGCAAGGGATGATTGGAGAAGGAAGATGGGCTATAGCCACACAATGGTATACCACTCAGCCGGAACAAATGATGCAATCCAGCCATTTGTGACCACCAGAATGGCTGTGAGGGTTTTAGGGGAAGTGTAACAAGCCCCAGTGAGAAATTCAAATACCATAGAATCTCACTTACAAGGAGAAGAAAAAGCAAGCACTAACCAACAGGTGGCACTGAACATTTGTATGCGGGCTCCCAGAGGCAAAGAGGGGCGGTGACGGAGGGTGAAAGAGAAGATTAGGCACAAGTGTGTGGTGAGGGCCTGTGATTAGTCTTACACTGGTGAAGATGATGTAAGCTACACAGAAGTCTAAAGCAATGAGGATGTGAATCTGGAAGTTATAGTACGTTCTAATGCAGGGTCATGGCTATAAATTCACCTCAAATCAAAAATCCAAAAAGGGGTCCAGAATGATGTCATAAAGCTTTGGGGGCGGAAAGAGTTTACAGAAGGTGAACTTCCAAGGATGGAAAATCACCTCCAAATGCTTACAGATGCTACAGAAAGGCAGACCATTCCAAATAGGTGAAGAGGAATACTACGAAGAGAACATGATCAGTCCTAAACCCATGAACGAACGGAAAATGTTACCGTCCATGATGTTATTACTAATCACCTTCACGAATAATCCAAACAGGCCCACGTCTTCCCAAGTTCAGGCAAAAGGTTGGTCCAAAAGTACAATTCAGGGCCGGCCCTGTGGTGGAGCAGGTAAGTGCCCACATTCCGCTTGGGCGGCCCGGGCCTCACTGTTTCACATTACGAGTGCATATCACATTAGTAGTGTTAGGAAATATAGATTTCATGGTATGGTGCGGGCAGAGATCATAAATAAGCAGCAATTGTGAGGATACGTTATCAATACGCACAAGAAAAGGAACCATAAGAATATTACAATCTATGGAAGTATCTGGTACACTTCCCAAAGGCAGAAGGAAGGAAATCTTGTGACCTGCCAAGGTGGAATTGGCAGAGTGCCAGGAGATGACACCATCATCGTGCATCAGAACATTCCCTGGGCAACTTCAACTTGTGAGGGAGTCCAGGACTTTTTCTGGGTAAGGTCCACCCATTTTGCCATCTACCCAAGATATAAGAGATAAAACCCAGGATAATCTTACAGGAGTGACACCAGTGTCTAGAGAGAATGTAGGAGCCCTTTCGAAGTTCAAGGAGAAAGATAGAAACTGACAACAATTGCAGAAAAAGGAAAACTATCCTACCTAGACAGGGTGAGGAGTCAGACTGGTCTGAGATGGCTGTGAAACTCTGTGTGCACGGAGGTTGTCAGGACAACTTCGAATTTTGAGGTCGCTTATGACATCACGGTGAACATGTCCCCCAGGGTGGCCGCATGGTTACAGTCTGAGGATTGGCCTAGGCTAGGCTATTAAAGGGACAGATACCCAGAAACAGGTTTGGCAAACAGAAAGCAGGCACAGAAACTAGAAGAGATAAAACAGAGTCTGATGCAAGGGATAAGAAAGGAACCCTAGGCCACAAGTGAGAATAGAGGGACAGGCACGGAGAGGAGAACATTGTCATCTATTCAAGTCTATGGGGAGGTCATGCTGATTCAAGCTTGCAACTTCATTGGAAACAAGTGGCCGGACTTGGCGTTCATCACACCTACAGTGCCCTTGTGCCTTAAGCATAATGCAAAGTCAAGAAAGATGTCTTGAGGACATTGAAGGGAAGAATCGATGCCTCCTTTCCAAGGCCCATAGCATTCTTTGCAGGTCAGTCTCTTTTTCCGAAGCTCTGGTGTCACGTGGGCCCACTGGGCACATGGTAATGTGTCCCAAGAGATGTCTTGGAAGCCTTGAAGGAATGGAGCCCTGTCACGCTTGGGGTATGTCTCTTTGTTTGGAAGTGCTCTACAAGGGTGCTGAAAAGCACCCTCTTCCACAGGGCTTCGTTCCTTCGTGAAGGCTGCCCTCCCAGGCTAGTGTGCTCTGTTTGCCTCCATCGAAATTCTCTCCCCCTACCTCTTGCCGTAGAAGGATTATTGATTATGTGTTTTGACACCACATGTAAGGAAGTTGCACGAAAATTAGAACTTTACAGTTGTGTTTCAAGAAAAATAAACAGGCCAGGGTAGAGGATGTAGGGCAAACAAATGGCACACCCTATAAAAATTAAGTAAGCCCGTATCTGGACGGAATCTAGGGGAACGTTCAAGGATCAGGGGTCAAGTTCGAAACTTCCCAAATCCGGAAAAGAGACAGAAAAATATCTTTCCTGGAGAGTGGAATTCATCCGATTTGTCTAAGTTGTCTTGGAAACATTGTGTCCGTGAAGGGGGTTGCCAGGACCACCTCGAATTTGGAGTTTCTGATCTCAGGATGTCAAACCAACCCACATGACCACGTGTTCTCAGTGCTTAGTTTGACCTAGGCTAGGGTAGCCAAGAGTCCTACAAGTGACCGGTGCAAATTCAAGGACAACAACCAAGAGTCACGAAAGCACTCACACCTCACCCTAGAGAACATACAGCGATTAAAGAAATACAAACTAATCCCTCGGAATGAAGGAGAACGGACTGATAAGCATGTCTAAGGGAGATAGCTGAGAAAGACCATGACGAGTATACTATGGAAAAGAAAAAGAGGACCCAGAAAATGGAAGGTGAACAGAAATCACACCTGAATTATCCACAATGAAAGATGATGTCCGTCTTTAGACAGACTCTGCTGGAACGTTTGAAAGTCAGAGAAATTCACAAGCCAAAAAACGGCAGCGAAGGTCAAGCATGGGCTAACTGGGAAGGGTGAGTTATGAGACTGCTCCAAGCAGGCTCTGAAACCTGTATCCAGGAAGCATGCTGGACCTCAGAGACACAATTATGACAAATCCTCTGACATCACAATGGACCCGAAAAACAACCTAGCCTCATCTACACAGTGCTAGAGTTGGGCTCACTAGTATATTTAACTCCCGTTGCACTCAACTGCACGTTGCCACTGAACATGTAAGTGGCCGGCCGGTGGTGCAGTGGTGAGGTCCGCACCTTCTGGGTCTGTGGCCCAGTATGGGCTGGGTGGAATCCTCGGTTTGGGCCTCCTCACCACTGCTTCAGTTGTTCTGGTGCAGGCGTCCGAGGTAGAGTAGAGGCAGATGGGAAGGGACGTTGGACAGGGCCAGACTTCCACAGCAAATACAGGAGCATTGCCAGCAGATGTGAGCACAGCAATGCACTTGTGCCAAAACAAAACCAATTAAAAGTTGCAAAGAATAGAAAAACTGAAGCTAAGGAAAAAAAAAACAAAAAAACAGGAGCTTGCCATTACGAAGAATAGGATCTCTGTGAATAACCTTAGCAAAACAGGTGAATTCTATGTTAATTCAAAAACTAGCAAACCTTTGGGGAAAGAAACTCAAGAAGACACAAGAAAAAAAAAGATATCGAGGGATCTAGGAATGGAAGGATTAACACACTTGAAAGGTTCATACCGCAGTAAGGAATCTCTGGATTCCATGCAATCCCAGTCAAAGTTGCAGCAGTATTTGCCACAGAGAAGAAGAGAGAATCCTAAAGTTTCTAGCCAGCAACACGAGACCCTGACTAGGCAAAGGAATCCTCAGGAAAACGAACAAAGCAGCACGTGTCACAATTTCTGATTTCAACATAGAGGACGAAGCGCTAGGTACCGAAACGGCACAGTCTGGGCCCCAAAACAGGCATGAAGACCCATGCAAAACAATTGAGAGCCCAGAGCCCAACTCAAACTTACATGGACAGCCCATTTTGGACCAGGGAGCCAAGTGGAGACAGCGGAGAAAGGAGAGTCTCTACAATAAACGGTGCTGGGAAGCCTGCACAGCCACATGGAACACAACGAGAGTACACCATGATGTTACACCTGGCACACACACCACCTGAAATGGATTAAAGCCTTGAATGGCAGACTTGAAACCGTGAACCTTGTAGGAGAAGACCTAGGCAGAGTGCTCTTTGCCATCTGTCTGAGCCGCCTATTTGGAAGAAGCATGTCTGACTGGGCAAGGGCAACAAAGGAAACAAGAAACAAACGGGACCACATCAAATGCACACACTTCTGCCCACTCAAGGAAACCATCAACTGAATACTAAGACACCACAACAATTGGGAGAGGATGTTTGCAAACCACACATCGGACAAGGGGTGAAAAGCCCAAAGATACAATCAACTCGCACGTCTCCACAAGAAAAAAAACAAGCCAATGAAAACCTGGTCAAAAGATGGAAGCAGAGATTTCTCCGAAGAAGACAGAAAGAGGGCCAGTAGGTGCATGAAAACTTGTTCACCATCATGAAGTCTCAGGAAAATGCAAATCCAAACTGCAAGGCCATGGCAGCTCACTGTGGTCAGCATGGCTAGAAGGAAGCAGACAGGAAATAACAAGTGTCAGAGAGGAGGTGGAGAGAAGGGAAGCCTCCTGCACTGCTGGTGGGAGTGTAACCCGGTGCAGCCACGATGCCAAAGGTGTGGAACTGCCTCAGAAATTTAAGTATCCATGTCCCCTATGACCCAGCTATTAATCTGCCGCTTGCTTATCCAAAAAAGTCAGAAAGACTACCGCATAAAGACATGTGCATGGCTGTGTTCACCACAGTCTTACTCCGGATATCCAAGACTTGGAAAGCACCCTGGTGTCCAGCAAGGGATGATTGGAGAAGGAAGATGGGCTATAGCCACACAATGGTATACCACTCAGCCGGAACAAATGATGCAATCCAGCCATTTGTGACCACCAGAATGGCTGTGAGGGTTTTAGGGGAAGTGTAACAAGCCCCAGTGAGAAATTCAAATACCATAGAATCTCACTTACAAGGAGAAGAAAAAGCAAGCACTAACCAACAGGTGGCACTGAACATTTGTATGCGGGCTCCCAGAGGCAAAGAGGGGCGGTGACGGAGGGTGAAAGAGAAGATTAGGCACAAGTGTGTGGTGAGGGCCTGTGATTAGTCTTACACTGGTGAAGATGATGTAAGCTACACAGAAGTCTAAAGCAATGAGGATGTGAATCTGGAAGTTATAGTACGTTCTAATGCAGGGTCATGGCTATAAATTCACCTCAAATCAAAAATCCAAAAAGGGGTCCAGAATGATGTCATAAAGCTTTGGGGGCGGAAAGAGTTTACAGAAGGTGAACTTCCAAGGATGGAAAATCACCTCCAAATGCTTACAGATGCTACAGAAAGGCAGACCATTCCAAATAGGTGAAGAGGAATACTACGAAGAGAACATGATCAGTCCTAAACCCATGAACGAACGGAAAATGTTACCGTCCATGATGTTATTACTAATCACCTTCACGAATAATCCAAACAGGCCCACGTCTTCCCAAGTTCAGGCAAAAGGTTGGTCCAAAAGTACAATTCAGGGCCGGCCCTGTGGTGGAGCAGGTAAGTGCCCACATTCCGCTTGGGCGGCCCGGGCCTCACTGTTTCACATTACGAGTGCATATCACATTAGTAGTGTTAGGAAATATAGATTTCATGGTATGGTGCGGGCAGAGATCATAAATAAGCAGCAATTGTGAGGATACGTTATCAATACGCACAAGAAAAGGAACCATAAGAATATTACAATCTATGGAAGTATCTGGTACACTTCCCAAAGGCAGAAGGAAGGAAATCTTGTGACCTGCCAAGGTGGAATTGGCAGAGTGCCAGGAGATGACACCATCATCGTGCATCAGAACATTCCCTGGGCAACTTCAACTTGTGAGGGAGTCCAGGACTTTTTCTGGGTAAGGTCCACCCATTTTGCCATCTACCCAAGATATAAGAGATAAAACCCAGGATAATCTTACAGGAGTGAAACCAGTGTCTAGAGAGAATGTAGGAGCCCTTTCGAAGTTCAAGGAGAAAGATAGAAACTGACAACAATTGCAGAAAAAGGAAAACTATCCTACCTAGACAGGGTGAGGAGTCAGACTGGTCTGAGATGGCTGTGAAACTCTGTGTGCACGGAGGTTGTCAGGACAACTTCGAATTTTGAGGTCGCTTATGACATCACGGTGAACATGTCCCCCAGGGTGGCCGCATGGTTACAGTCTGAGGATTGGCCTAGGCTAGGCTATTAAAGGGACAGATACCCAGAAACAGGTTTGGCAAACAGAAAGCAGGCACAGAAACTAGAAGAGATAAAACAGAGTCTGATGCAAGGGATAAGAAAGGAACCCTAGGCCACAAGTGAGAATAGAGGGACAGGCACGGAGAGGAGAACATTGTCATCTATTCAAGTCTATGGGGAGGTCATGCTGATTCAAGCTTGCAACTTCATTGGAAACAAGTGGCCGGACTTGGCGTTCATCACACCTACAGTGCCCTTGTGCCTTAAGCATAATGCAAAGTCAAGAAAGATGTCTTGAGGACATTGAAGGGAAGAATCGATGCCTCCTTTCCAAGGCCCATAGCATTCTTTGCAGGTCAGTCTCTTTTTCCGAAGCTCTGGTGTCACGTGGGCCCACTGGGCACATGGTAATGTGTCCCAAGAGATGTCTTGGAAGCCTTGAAGGAATGGAGCCCTGTCACGCTTGGGGTATGTCTCTTTGTTTGGAAGTGCTCTACAAGGGTGCTGAAAAGCACCCTCTTCCACAGGGCTTCGTTCCTTCGTGAAGGCTGCCCTCCCAGGCTAGTGTGCTCTGTTTGCCTCCATCGAAATTCTCTCCCCCTACCTCTTGCCGTAGAAGGATTATTGATTATGTGTTTTGACACCACATGTAAGGAAGTTGCACGAAAATTAGAACTTTACAGTTGTGTTTCAAGAAAAATAAACAGGCCAGGGTAGAGGATGTAGGGCAAACAAATGGCACACCCTATAAAAATTAAGTAAGCCCGTATCTGGACGGAATCTAGGGGAACGTTCAAGGATCAGGGGTCAAGTTCGAAACTTCCCAAATCCGGAAAAGAGACAGAAAAATATCTTTCCTGGAGAGTGGAATTCATCCGATTTGTCTAAGTTGTCTTGGAAACATTGTGTCCGTGAAGGGGGTTGCCAGGACCACCTCGAATTTGGAGTTTCTGATCTCAGGATGTCAAACCAACCCACATGACCACGTGTTCTCAGTGCTTAGTTTGACCTAGGCTAGGGTAGCCAAGAGTCCTACAAGTGACCGGTGCAAATTCAAGGACAACAACCAAGAGTCACGAAAGCACTCACACCTCACCCTAGAGAACATACAGCGATTAAAGAAATACAAACTAATCCCTCGGAATGAAGGAGAACGGACTGATAAGCATGTCTAAGGGAGATAGCTGAGAAAGACCATGACGAGTATACTATGGAAAAGAAAAAGAGGACCCAGAAAATGGAAGGTGAACAGAAATCACACCTGAATTATCCACAATGAAAGATGATGTCCGTCTTTAGACAGACTCTGCTGGAACGTTTGAAAGTCAGAGAAATTCACAAGCCAAAAAACGGCAGCGAAGGTCAAGCATGGGCTAACTGGGAAGGGTGAGTTATGAGACTGCTCCAAGCAGGCTCTGAAACCTGTATCCAGGAAGCATGCTGGACCTCAGAGACACAATTATGACAAATCCTCTGACATCACAATGGACCCGAAAAACAACCTAGCCTCATCTACACAGTGCTAGAGTTGGGCTCACTAGTATATTTAACTCCCGTTGCACTCAACTGCACGTTGCCACTGAACATGTAAGTGGCCGGCCGGTGGTGCAGTGGTGAGGTCCGCACCTTCTGGGTCTGTGGCCCAGTATGGGCTGGGTGGAATCCTCGGTTTGGGCCTCCTCACCACTGCTTCAGTTGTTCTGGTGCAGGCGTCCGAGGTAGAGTAGAGGCAGATGGGAAGGGACGTTGGACAGGGCCAGACTTCCACAGCAAATACAGGAGCATTGCCAGCAGATGTGAGCACAGCAATGCACTTGTGCCAAAACAAAACCAATTAAAAGTTGCAAAGAATAGAAAAACTGAAGCTAAGGAAAAAAAAAACAAAAAAACAGGAGCTTGCCATTACGAAGAATAGGATCTCTGTGAATAACCTTAGCAAAACAGGTGAATTCTATGTTAATTCAAAAACTAGCAAACCTTTGGGGAAAGAAACTCAAGAAGACACAAGAAAAAAAAAGATATCGAGGGATCTAGGAATGGAAGGATTAACACACTTGAAAGGTTCATACCGCAGTAAGGAATCTCTGGATTCCATGCAATCCCAGTCAAAGTTGCAGCAGTATTTGCCACAGAGAAGAAGAGAGAATCCTAAAGTTTCTAGCCAGCAACACGAGACCCTGACTAGGCAAAGGAATCCTCAGGAAAACGAACAAAGCAGCACGTGTCACAATTTCTGATTTCAACATAGAGGACGAAGCGCTAGGTACCGAAACGGCACAGTCTGGGCCCCAAAACAGGCATGAAGACCCATGCAAAACAATTGAGAGCCCAGAGCCCAACTCAAACTTACATGGACAGCCCATTTTGGACCAGGGAGCCAAGTGGAGACAGCGGAGAAAGGAGAGTCTCTACAATAAACGGTGCTGGGAAGCCTGCACAGCCACATGGAACACAACGAGAGTACACCATGATGTTACACCTGGCACACACACCACCTGAAATGGATTAAAGCCTTGAATGGCAGACTTGAAACCGTGAACCTTGTAGGAGAAGACCTAGGCAGAGTGCTCTTTGCCATCTGTCTGAGCCGCCTATTTGGAAGAAGCATGTCTGACTGGGCAATGGCAACAAAGGAAACAAGAAACAAACGGGACCACATCAAATGCACACACTTCTGCCCACTCAAGGAAACCATCAACTGAATACTAAGACACCACAACAATTGGGAGAGGATGTTTGCAAACCACACATCGGACAAGGGGTGAAAAGCCCAAAGATACAATCAACTCGCACGTCTCCACAAGAAAAAAAACAAGCCAATGAAAACCTGGTCAAAAGATGGAAGCAGAGATTTCTCCGAAGAAGACAGAAAGAGGGCCAGTAGGTGCATGAAAACTTGTTCACCATCATGAAGTCTCAGGAAAATGCAAATCCAAACTGCAAGGCCATGGCAGCTCACTGTGGTCAGCATGGCTAGAAGGAAGCAGACAGGAAATAACAAGTGTCAGAGAGGAGGTGGAGAGAAGGGAAGCCTCCTGCACTGCTGGTGGGAGTGTAACCCGGTGCAGCCACGATGCCAAAGGTGTGGAACTGCCTCAGAAATTTAAGTATCCATGTCCCCTATGACCCAGCTATTAATCTGCCGCTTGCTTATCCAAAAAAGTCAGAAAGACTACCGCATAAAGACATGTGCATGGCTGTGTTCACCACAGTCTTACTCCGGATATCCAAGACTTGGAAAGCACCCTGGTGTCCAGCAAGGGATGATTGGAGAAGGAAGATGGGCTATAGCCACACAATGGTATACCACTCAGCCGGAACAAATGATGCAATCCAGCCATTTGTGACCACCAGAATGGCTGTGAGGGTTTTAGGGGAAGTGTAACAAGCCCCAGTGAGAAATTCAAATACCATAGAATCTCACTTACAAGGAGAAGAAAAAGCAAGCACTAACCAACAGGTGGCACTGAACATTTGTATGCGGGCTCCCAGAGGCAAAGAGGGGCGGTGACGGAGGGTGAAAGAGAAGATTAGGCACAAGTGTGTGGTGAGGGCCTGTGATTAGTCTTACACTGGTGAAGATGATGTAAGCTACACAGAAGTCTAAAGCAATGAGGATGTGAATCTGGAAGTTATAGTACGTTCTAATGCAGGGTCATGGCTATAAATTCACCTCAAATCAAAAATCCAAAAAGGGGTCCAGAATGATGTCATAAAGCTTTGGGGGCGGAAAGAGTTTACGGAAGGTGAACTTCCAAGGATGGAAAATCACCTCCAAATGCTTACAGATGCTACAGAAAGGCAGACCATTCCAAATAGGTGAAGAGGAATACTACGAAGAGAACATGATCAGTCCTAAACCCATGAACGAACGGAAAATGTTACCGTCCATGATGTTATTACTAATCACCTTCACGAATAATCCAAACAGGCCCACGTCTTCCCAAGTTCAGGCAAAAGGTTGGTCCAAAAGTACAATTCAGGGCCGGCCCTGTGGTGGAGCAGGTAAGTGCCCACATTCCGCTTGGGCGGCCCGGGCCTCACTGTTTCACATTACGAGTGCATATCACATTAGTAGTGTTAGGAAATATAGATTTCATGGTATGGTGCGGGCAGAGATCATAAATAAGCAGCAATTGTGAGGATACGTTATCAATACGCACAAGAAAAGGAACCATAAGAATATTACAATCTATGGAAGTATCTGGTACACTTCCCAAAGGCAGAAGGAAGGAAAACTTGTGACCTGCCAAGGTGGAATTGGCAGAGTGCCACGAGATGACACCATCATTGGGCATCAGAACATTCCCTGGGCAACTTCAACTTGTGAGGGAGTCCAGGACTTTTTCTGGGTAAGGTCCACCCATTTTGCCATCTACCCAAGATATAAGAGATAAAACCCAGGATAATCTTACAGGAGTGACACCAGTGTCTAGAGAGAATGTAGGAGCCCTTTCGAAGTTCAAGGAGAAAGATAGAAACTGACAACAATTGCAGAAAAAGGAAAACTATCCTACCTAGACAGGGTGAGGAGTCAGACTGGTCTGAGATGGCTGTGAAACTCTGTGTGCACGGAGGTTGTCAGGACAACTTCGAATTTTGAGGTCGCTTATGACATCACGGTGAACATGTCCCCCAGGGTGGCCGCATGGTTACAATCTGAGGATTGGCCTAGGCTAGGCTATTAAAGGGACAGATACCCAGAAACAGGTTTGGCAAACAGAAAGCAGGCACAGAAACTAGAAGAGATAAAACAGAGTCTGATGCAAGGGATAAGAAAGGAACCCTAGGCCACAAGTGAGAATAGAGGGACAGGCACGGAGAGGAGAACATTGTCATCTATTCAAGTCTATGGGGAGGTCATGCTGATTCAAGCTTGCAACTTCATTGGAAACAAGTGGCCGGACTTGGCGTTCATCACACCTACAGTGCCCTTGTGCCTTAAGCATAATGCAAAGTCAAGAAAGATGTCTTGAGGACATTGAAGAGAAGAATCGATGCCTCCTTTCCAAGGCCCATAGCATTCTTTGCAGGTCAGTCTCTTTTTCCGAAGCTCTGGTGTCACGTGGGCCCACTGGGCACATGGTAATGTGTCCCAAGAGATGTCTTGGAAGCCTTGAAGGAATGGAGCCCTGTCACGCTTGGGGTATGTCTCTTTGTTTGGAAGTGCTCTACAAGGGTGCTGAAAAGCACCCTCTTCCACAGGGCTTCGTTCCTTCGTGAAGGCTGCCCTCCCAGGCTAGTGTGCTCTGTTTGCCTCCATCGAAATTCTCTCCCCCTACCTCTTGCCGTAGAAGGATTATTGATTATGTGTTTTGACACCACATGTAAGGAAGTTGCACGAAAATTAGAACTTTACAGTTGTGTTTCAAGAAAAATAAACAGGCCAGGGTAGAGGATGTAGGGCAAACAAATGGCACACCCTATAAAAAGTAAGTAAGCCCGTATCTGGACGGAATCTAGGGGAACGTTCAAGGATCAGGGGTCAAGTTCGAAACTTCCCAAATCCGGAAAAGAGACAGAAAAATATCTTTCCTGGAGAGTGGAATTCATCCGATTTCTCTAAGTTGTCTTGGAAACATTGTGTCCGTGAAGGGGGTTGCCAGGACCACCTCGAATTTGGAGTTTCTGATCTCAGGATGTCAAACCAACCCACATGACCACGTGTTCTCAGTGCTTAGTTTGACCTAGGCTAGGGTAGCCAAGAGTCCTACAAGTGACCGGTGCAAATTCAAGGACAACAACCAAGAGTCACGAAAGCACTCACACCTCACCCTAGAGAACATACAGCGATTAAAGAAATACAAACTAATCCCTCGGAATGAAGGAGAACGGACTGATAAGCATGTCTAAGGGAGATAGCTGAGAAAGACCATGACGAGTATACTATGGAAAAGAAAAAGAGGACCCAGAAAATGGAAGGTGAACAGAAATCACACCTGAATTATCCACAATGAAAGATGATGTCCGTCTTTAGACAGACTCTGCTGGAACGTTTGAAAGTCAGAGAAATGCACAAGGCAAAAAACGGCAGCGAAGGTCAAGCATGGGCTAACTGGGAAGGGTGAGTTATGAGACTGCTCCAAGCAGGCTCTGAAACCTGTATCCAGGAAGCATGCTGGACCTCAGAGACACAATTATGACAAATCCTCTGACATCACAATGGACCCGAAAAACAACCTAGCCTCATCTACACAGTGCTAGAGTTGGGCTCACTAGTATATTTAACTCCCGTTGCACTCAACTGCACGTTGCCACTGAACATGTAAGTGGCCGGCCGGTGGTGCAGTGGTGAGGTCCGCACCTTCTGGGTCTGTGGCCCAGGATGGGCTGGGTGGAATCCTCGGTTTGGGCCTCCTCACCACTGCTTCAGTTGTTCTGGTGCAGGCGTCCGAGGTAGAGTAGAGGCAGATGGGAAGGGACGTTGGACAGGGCCAGACTTCCACAGCAAATACAGGAGCATTGCCAGCAGATGTGAGCACAGCAATGCACTTGTGCCAAAACAAAACCAATTAAAAGTTGCAAAGAATAGAAAAACTGAAGCTAAGGAAAAAAAAAACAAAAAAACAGGAGCTTGCCATTACGAAGAATAGGATCTCTGTGAATAACCTTAGCAAAACAGGTGAATTCTATGTTAATTCAAAAACTAGCAAACCTTTGGGGAAAGAAACTCAAGAAGACACAAGAAAAAAAAAGATATCGAGGGATCTAGGAATGGAAGGATTAACACACTTGAAAGGTTCATACCGCAGTAAGGAATCTCTGGATTCCATGCAATCCCAGTCAAAGTTGCAGCAGTATTTGCCACAGAGAAGAAGAGAGAATCCTAAAGTTTCTAGCCAGCAACACGAGACCCTGACTAGGCAAAGGAATCCTCAGGAAAACGAACAAAGCAGCACGTGTCACAATTTCTGATTTCAACATAGAGGACGAAGCGCTAGGTACCGAAACGGCACAGTCTGGGCCCCAAAACAGGCATGAAGACCCATGCAAAACAATTGAGAGCCCAGAGCCCAACTCAAACTTACATGGACAGCCCATTTTGGACCAGGGAGCCAAGTGGAGACAGCGGAGAAAGGAGAGTCTCTACAATAAACGGTGCTGGGAAGCCTGCACAGCCACATGGAACACAACGAGAGTACACCATGATGTTACACCTGGCACACACACCACCTGAAATGGATTAAAGCCTTGAATGGCAGACTTGAAACCGTGAACCTTGTAGGAGAAGACCTAGGCAGAGTGCTCTTTGCCATCTGTCTGAGCCGCCTATTTGGAAGAAGCATGTCTGACTGGGCAATGGCAACAAAGGAAACAAGAAACAAACGGGACCACATCAAATGCACACACTTCTGCCCACTCAAGGAAACCATCAACTGAATACTAAGACACCACAACAATTGGGAGAGGATGTTTGCAAACCACACATCGGACAAGGGGTGAAAAGCCCAAAGATACAATCAACTCGCACGTCTCCACAAGAAAAAAAACAAGCCAATGAAAACCTGGTCAAAAGATGGAAGCAGAGATTTCTCCGAAGAAGACAGAAAGAGGGCCAGTAGGTGCATGAAAACTTGTTCACCATCATGAAGTCTCAGGAAAATGCAAATCCAAACTGCAAGGCCATGGCAGCTCACTGTGGTCAGCATGGCTAGAAGGAAGCAGACAGGAAATAACAAGTGTCAGAGAGGAGGTGGAGAGAAGGGAAGCCTCCTGCACTGCTGGTGGGAGTGTAACCCGGTGCAGCCACGATGCCAAAGGTGTGGAACTGCCTCAGAAATTTAAGTATCCATGTCCCCTATGACCCAGCTATTAATCTGCCGCTTGCTTATCCAAAAAAGTCAGAAAGACTACCGCATAAAGACATGTGCATGGCTGTGTTCACCACAGTCTTACTCCGGATATCCAAGACTTGGAAAGCACCCTGGTGTCCAGCAAGGGATGATTGGAGAAGGAAGATGGGCTATAGCCACACAATGGTATACCACTCAGCCGGAACAAATGATGCAATCCAGCCATTTGTGACCACCAGAATGGCTGTGAGGGTTTTAGGGGAAGTGTAACAAGCCCCAGTGAGAAATTCAAATACCATAGAATCTCACTTACAAGGAGAAGAAAAAGCAAGCACTAACCAACAGGTGGCACTGAACATTTGTATGCGGGCTCCCAGAGGCAAAGAGGGGCGGTGACGGAGGGTGAAAGAGAAGATTAGGCACAAGTGTGTGGTGAGGGCCTGTGATTAGTCTTACACTGGTGAAGATGATGTAAGCTACACAGAAGTCTAAAGCAATGAGGATGTGAATCTGGAAGTTATAGTACGTTCTAATGCAGGGTCATGGCTATAAATTCACCTCAAATCAAAAATCCAAAAAGGGGTCCAGAATGATGTCATAAAGCTTTGGGGGCGGAAAGAGTTTACGGAAGGTGAACTTCCAAGGATGGAAAATCACCTCCAAATGCTTACAGATGCTACAGAAAGGCAGACCATTCCAAATAGGTGAAGAGGAATACTACGAAGAGAACATGATCAGTCCTAAACCCATGAACGAACGGAAAATGTTACCGTCCATGATGTTATTACTAATCACCTTCACGAATAATCCAAACAGGCCCACGTCTTCCCAAGTTCAGGCAAAAGGTTGGTCCAAAAGTACAATTCAGGGCCGGCCCTGTGGTGGAGCAGGTAAGTGCCCACATTCCGCTTGGGCGGCCCGGGCCTCACTGTTTCACATTACGAGTGCATATCACATTAGTAGTGTTAGGAAATATAGATTTCATGGTATGGTGCGGGCAGAGATCATAAATAAGCAGCAATTGTGAGGATACGTTATCAATACGCACAAGAAAAGGAACCATAAGAATATTACAATCTATGGAAGTATCTGGTACACTTCCCAAAGGCAGAAGGAAGGAAAACTTGTGACCTGCCAAGGTGGAATTGGCAGAGTGCCACGAGATGACACCATCATTGGGCATCAGAACATTCCCTGGGCAACTTCAACTTGTGAGGGAGTCCAGGACTTTTTCTGGGTAAGGTCCACCCATTTTGCCATCTACCCAAGATATAAGAGATAAAACCCAGGATAATCTTACAGGAGTGACACCAGTGTCTAGAGAGAATGTAGGAGCCCTTTCGAAGTTCAAGGAGAAAGATAGAAACTGACAACAATTGCAGAAAAAGGAAAACTATCCTACCTAGACAGGGTGAGGAGTCAGACTGGTCTGAGATGGCTGTGAAACTCTGTGTGCACGGAGGTTGTCAGGACAACTTCGAATTTTGAGGTCGCTTATGACATCACGGTGAACATGTCCCCCAGGGTGGCCGCATGGTTACAATCTGAGGATTGGCCTAGGCTAGGCTATTAAAGGGACAGATACCCAGAAACAGGTTTGGCAAACAGAAAGCAGGCACAGAAACTAGAAGAGATAAAACAGAGTCTGATGCAAGGGATAAGAAAGGAACCCTAGGCCACAAGTGAGAATAGAGGGACAGGCACGGAGAGGAGAACATTGTCATCTATTCAAGTCTATGGGGAGGTCATGCTGATTCAAGCTTGCAACTTCATTGGAAACAAGTGGCCGGACTTGGCGTTCATCACACCTACAGTGCCCTTGTGCCTTAAGCATAATGCAAAGTCAAGAAAGATGTCTTGAGGACATTGAAGAGAAGAATCGATGCCTCCTTTCCAAGGCCCATAGCATTCTTTGCAGGTCAGTCTCTTTTTCCGAAGCTCTGGTGTCACGTGGGCCCACTGGGCACATGGTAATGTGTCCCAAGAGATGTCTTGGAAGCCTTGAAGGAATGGAGCCCTGTCACGCTTGGGGTATGTCTCTTTGTTTGGAAGTGCTCTACAAGGGTGCTGAAAAGCACCCTCTTCCACAGGGCTTCGTTCCTTCGTGAAGGCTGCCCTCCCAGGCTAGTGTGCTCTGTTTGCCTCCATCGAAATTCTCTCCCCCTACCTCTTGCCGTAGAAGGATTATTGATTATGTGTTTTGACACCACATGTAAGGAAGTTGCACGAAAATTAGAACTTTACAGTTGTGTTTCAAGAAAAATAAACAGGCCAGGGTAGAGGATGTAGGGCAAACAAATGGCACACCCTATAAAAAGTAAGTAAGCCCGTATCTGGACGGAATCTAGGGGAACGTTCAAGGATCAGGGGTCAAGTTCGAAACTTCCCAAATCCGGAAAAGAGACAGAAAAATATCTTTCCTGGAGAGTGGAATTCATCCGATTTCTCTAAGTTGTCTTGGAAACATTGTGTCCGTGAAGGGGGTTGCCAGGACCACCTCGAATTTGGAGTTTCTGATCTCAGGATGTCAAACCAACCCACATGACCACGTGTTCTCAGTGCTTAGTTTGACCTAGGCTAGGGTAGCCAAGAGTCCTACAAGTGACCGGTGCAAATTCAAGGACAACAACCAAGAGTCACGAAAGCACTCACACCTCACCCTAGAGAACATACAGCGATTAAAGAAATACAAACTAATCCCTCGGAATGAAGGAGAACGGACTGATAAGCATGTCTAAGGGAGATAGCTGAGAAAGACCATGACGAGTATACTATGGAAAAGAAAAAGAGGACCCAGAAAATGGAAGGTGAACAGAAATCACACCTGAATTATCCACAATGAAAGATGATGTCCGTCTTTAGACAGACTCTGCTGGAACGTTTGAAAGTCAGAGAAATGCACAAGGCAAAAAACGGCAGCGAAGGTCAAGCATGGGCTAACTGGGAAGGGTGAGTTATGAGACTGCTCCAAGCAGGCTCTGAAACCTGTATCCAGGAAGCATGCTGGACCTCAGAGACACAATTATGACAAATCCTCTGACATCACAATGGACCCGAAAAACAACCTAGCCTCATCTACACAGTGCTAGAGTTGGGCTCACTAGTATATTTAACTCCCGTTGCACTCAACTGCACGTTGCCACTGAACATGTAAGTGGCCGGCCGGTGGTGCAGTGGTGAGGTCCGCACCTTCTGGGTCTGTGGCCCAGGATGGGCTGGGTGGAATCCTCGGTTTGGGCCTCCTCACCACTGCTTCAGTTGTTCTGGTGCAGGCGTCCGAGGTAGAGTAGAGGCAGATGGGAAGGGACGTTGGACAGGGCCAGACTTCCACAGCAAATACAGGAGCATTGCCAGCAGATGTGAGCACAGCAATGCACTTGTGCCAAAACAAAACCAATTAAAAGTTGCAAAGAATAGAAAAACTGAAGCTAAGGAAAAAAAAAACAAAAAAACAGGAGCTTGCCATTACGAAGAATAGGATCTCTGAGAATAACCTTAGCAAAACAGGTGAATTCTATGTTAATTCAAAAACTAGCAAACCTTTGGGGAAAGAAACTCAAGAAGACACAAGAAAAAAAAAAGATATCGAGGGATCTAGGAATGGAAGGATTAACACACTTGAAAGGTTCATACCGCAGTAAGGAATCTCTGGATTCCATGCAATCCCAGTCAAAGTTGCAGCAGTATTTGCCACAGAGAAGAAGAGAGAATCCTGAAGTTTCTAGCCAGCAACACGAGACCCTGACTAGGCAAAGGAATCCTCAGGAAAACGAACAAAGCAGCACGTGTCACAATTTCTGATTTCAACATAGAGGACGAAGCGCTAGGTACCGAAACGGCACAGTCTGGGCCCCAAAACAGGCATGAAGACCCATGCAAAACAATTGAGAGCCCAGAGCCCAACTCAAACTTACATGGACAGCCCATTTTGGACCAGGGAGCCAAGTGGAGACAGCGGAGAAAGGAGAGTCTCTACAATAAACGGTGCTGGGAAGCCTGCACAGCCACATGGAACACAACGAGAGTACACCATGATGTTACACCTGGCACACACACCACCTGAAATGGATTAAAGCCTTGAATGGCAGACTTGAAACCGTGAACCTTGCAGGAGAAGACCTAGGCAGAGTGCTCTTTGCCATCTGTCTGAGCCGCCTATTTGGAAGAAGCATGTCTGACTGGGCAATGGCAACAAAGGAAACAAGAAACAAACGGGACCACATCAAATGCACACACTTCTGCCCACTCAAGGAAACCATCAACTGAATACTAAGACACCACAACAATTGGGAGAGGATGTTTGCAAACCACACATCGGACAAGGGGTGAAAAGCCCAAAGATACAATCAACTCGCACGTCTCCACAAGAAAAAAAACAAGCCAATGAAAACCTGGTCAAAAGATGGAAGCAGAGATTTCTCCGAAGAAGACAGAAAGAGGGCCAGTAGGTGCATGAAAACTTGTTCACCATCATGAAGTCTCAGGAAAATGCAAATCCAAACTGCAAGGCCATGGCAGCTCACTGTGGTCAGCATGGCTAGAAGGAAGCAGACAGGAAATAACAAGTGTCAGAGAGGAGGTGGAGAGAAGGGAAGCCTCCTGCACTGCTGGTGGGAGTGTAACCCGGTGCAGCCACGATGCCAAAGGTGTGGAACTGCCTCAGAAATTTAAGTATCCATGTCCCCTATGACCCAGCTATTAATCTGCCGCTTGCTTATCCAAAAAAGTCAGAAAGACTACCGCATAAAGACATGTGCATGGCTGTGTTCACCACAGTCTTACTCCGGATATCCAAGACTTGGAAAGCACCCTGGTGTCCAGCAAGGGATGATTGGAGAAGGAAGATGGGCTATAGCCACACAATGGTATACCACTCAGCCGGAACAAATGATGCAATCCAGCCATTTGTGACCACCAGAATGGCTGTGAGGGTTTTAGGGGAAGTGTAACAAGCCCCAGTGAGAAATTCAAATACCATAGAATCTCACTTACAAGGAGAAGAAAAAGCAAGCACTAACCAACAGGTGGCACTGAACATTTGTATGCGGGCTCCCAGAGGCAAAGAGGGGCGGTGACGGAGGGTGAAAGAGAAGATTAGGCACAAGTGTGTGGTGAGGGCCTGTGATTAGTCTTACACTGGTGAAGATGATGTAAGCTACACAGAAGTCTAAAGCAATGAGGATGTGAATCTGGAAGTTATAGTACGTTCTAATGCAGGGTCATGGCTATAAATTCACCTCAAATCAAAAATCCAAAAAGGGGTCCAGAATGATGTCATAAAGCTTTGGGGGCGGAAAGAGTTTACGGAAGGTGAACTTCCAAGGATGGAAAATCACCTCCAAATGCTTACAGATGCTACAGAAAGGCAGACCATTCCAAATAGGTGAAGAGGAATACTACGAAGAGAACATGATCAGTCCTAAACCCATGAACGAACGGAAAATGTTACCGTCCATGATGTTATTACTAATCACCTTCACGAATAATCCAAACAGGCCCACGTCTTCCCAAGTTCAGGCAAAAGGTTGGTCCAAAAGTACAATTCAGGGCCGGCCCTGTGGTGGAGCAGGTAAGTGCCCACATTCCGCTTGGGCGGCCCGGGCCTCACTGTTTCACATTACGAGTGCATATCACATTAGTAGTGTTAGGAAATATAGATTTCATGGTATGGTGCGGGCAGAGATCATAAATAAGCAGCAATTGTGAGGATACGTTATCAATACGCACAAGAAAAGGAACCATAAGAATATTACAATCTATGGAAGTATCTGGTACACTTCCCAAAGGCAGAAGGAAGGAAAACTTGTGACCTGCCAAGGTGGAATTGGCAGAGTGCCACGAGATGACACCATCATTGGGCATCAGAACATTCCCTGGGCAACTTCAACTTGTGAGGGAGTCCAGGACTTTTTCTGGGTAAGGTCCACCCATTTTGCCATCTACCCAAGATATAAGAGATAAAACCCAGGATAATCTTACAGGAGTGACACCAGTGTCTAGAGAGAATGTAGGAGCCCTTTCGAAGTTCAAGGAGAAAGATAGAAACTGACAACAATTGCAGAAAAAGGAAAACTATCCTACCTAGACAGGGTGAGGAGTCAGACTGGTCTGAGATGGCTGTGAAACTCTGTGTGCACGGAGGTTGTCAGGACAACTTCGAATTTTGAGGTCGCTTATGACATCACGGTGAACATGTCCCCCAGGGTGGCCGCATGGTTACAGTCTGAGGATTGGCCTAGGCTAGGCTATTAAAGGGACAGATACCCAGAAACAGGTTTGGCAAACAGAAAGCAGGCACAGAAACTAGAAGAGATAAAACAGAGTCTGATGCAAGGGATAAGAAAGGAACCCTAGGCCACAAGTGAGAATAGAGGGACAGGCACGGAGAGGAGAACATTGTCATCTATTCAAGTCTATGGGGAGGTCATGCTGATTCAAGCTTGCAACTTCATTGGAAACAAGTGGCCGGACTTGGCGTTCATCACACCTACAGTGCCCTCGTGCCTTAAGCATATTGCAAAGTCAAGAAAGATGTCTTGAGGACATTGAAGAGAAGAATCGATGCCTCCTTTCCAAGGCCCATAGCATTCTTTGCAGGTCAGTCTCTTTTTCCGAAGCTCTGGTGTCACGTGGGCCCACTGGGCACATGGTAATGTGTCCCAAGAGATGTCTTGGAAGCCTTGAAGGAATGGAGCCCTGTCACGCTTGGGGTATGTCTCTTTGTTTGGAAGTGCTCTACAAGGGTGCTGAAAAGCACCCTCTTCCACAGGGCTTCGTTCCTTCGTGAAGGCTGCCCTCCCAGGCTAGTGTGCTCTGTTTGCCTCCATCGAAATTCTCTCCCCCTACCTCTTGCCGTAGAAGGATTATTGATTATGTGTTTTGACACCACATGTAAGGAAGTTGCACGAAAATTAGAACTTTACAGTTGTGTTTCAAGAAAAATAAACAGGCCAGGGTAGAGGATGTAGGGCAAACAAATGGCACACCCTATAAAAATTAAGTAAGCCCGTATCTGGACGGAATCTAGGGGAACGTTCAAGGATCAGGGGTCAAGTTCGAAACTTCCCAAATCCGGAAAAGAGACAGAAAAATATCTTTCCTGGAGAGTGGAATTCATCCGATTTGTCTAAGTTGTCTTGGAAACATTGTGTCCGTGAAGGGGGTTGCCAGGACCACCTCGAATTTGGAGTTTCTGATCTCAGGATGTCAAACCAACCCACATGACCACGTGTTCTCAGTGCTTAGTTTGACCTAGGCTAGGGTAGCCAAGAGTCCTACAAGTGACCGGTGCAAATTCAAGGACAACAACCAAGAGTCACGAAAGCACTCACACCTCACCCTAGAGAACATACAGCGATTAAAGAAATACAAACTAATCCCTCGGAATGAAGGAGAACGGACTGATAAGCATGTCTAAGGGAGATAGCTGAGAAAGACCATGACGAGTATACTATGGAAAAGAAAAAGAGGACCCAGAAAATGGAAGGTGAACAGAAATCACACCTGAATTATCCACAATGAAAGATGATGTCCGTCTTTAGACAGACTCTGCTGGAACGTTTGAAAGTCAGAGAAATGCACAAGGCAAAAAACGGCAGCGAAGGTCAAGCATGGGCTAACTGGGAAGGGTGAGTTATGAGACTGCTCCAAGCAGGCTCTGAAACCTGTATCCAGGAAGCATGCTGGACCTCAGAGACACAATTATGACAAATCCTCTGACATCACAATGGACCCGAAAAACAACCTAGCCTCATCTACACAGTGCTAGAGTTGGGCTCACTAGTATATTTAACTCCCGTTGCACTCAACTGCACGTTGCCACTGAACATGTAAGTGGCCGGCCGGTGGTGCAGTGGTGAGGTCCGCACCTTCTGGGTCTGTGGCCCAGTATGGGCTGGGTGGAATCCTCGGTTTGGGCCTCCTCACCACTGCTTCAGTTGTTCAGGCGCAGGCGTCCGAGGTAGAGTAGAGGCAGATGGGAAGGGACGTTGGACAGGGCCAGACTTCCACAGCAAATACAGGAGCATTGCCAGCAGATGTGAGCACAGCAATGCACTTGTGCCAAAACAAAACCAATTAAAAGTTGCAAAGAATAGGGGCTGGCCCCGTGGCCGAGTGGTTAAGTTCGCGCGCTCCGCTGCAGGCGGCCCAGTGTTTCGTCGGTTCGAATCCTGGGTGCGGACATGGCACTGCTTGTCAGACCACGCTGAGGCAGCGTCCCACATGCCACAACTAGAGGAACCCACAACGAAGAATACACAACTATCTACCGGGGGGCTTTGGGGAGAAAAAGGAAAAAATAAAATCTTAAAAAAAAAAAAAAAAAAAAAAAAAAAGTTGCAAAGAATAGAAAACCTGAAGCTAAGGAAAAAAAAAACAAAAAAACAGGAGCTTGCCATTACGAAGAATAGGATCTCTGTGAATAACCTTAGCAAAACAGGTGAATTCTATGTTAATTCAAAAACTAGCAAACCTTTGGGGAAAGAAACTCAAGAAGACACAAGAAAAAAAAAGATATCGAGGGATCTAGGAATGGAAGGATTAACACACTTGAAAGGTTCATACCGCAGTAAGGAATCTCTGGATTCCATGCAATCCCAGTCAAAGTTGCAGCAGTATTTGCCACAGAGAAGAAGAGAGAATCCTGAAGTTTCTAGCCAGCAACACGAGACCCTGACTAGGCAAAGGAATCCTCAGGAAAACGAACAAAGCAGCACGTGTCACAATTTCTGATTTCAACATAGAGGACGAAGCGCTAGGTACCGAAACGGCACAGTCTGGGCCCCAAAACAGGCATGAAGACCCATGCAAAACAATTGAGAGCCCAGAGCCCAACTCAAACTTACATGGACAGCCCATTTTGGACCAGGGAGCCAAGTGGAGACAGCGGAGAAAGGAGAGTCTCTACAATAAACGGTGCTGGGAAGCCTGCACAGCCACATGGAACACAACGAGAGTACACCATGATGTTACACCTGGCACACACACCACCTGAAATGGATTAAAGCCTTGAATGGCAGACTTGAAACCGTGAACCTTGTAGGAGAAGACCTAGGCAGAGTGCTCTTTGCCATCTGTCTGAGCCGCCTATTTGGAAGAAGCATGTCTGACTGGGCAAGGGCAACAAAGGAAACAAGAAACAAACGGGACCACATCAAATGCACACACTTCTGCCCACTCAAGGAAACCATCAACTGAATACTAAGACACCACAACAATTGGGAGAGGATGTTTGCAAACCACACATCGGACAAGGGGTGAAAAGCCCAAAGATACAATCAACTCGCACGTCTCCACAAGAAAAAAAACAAGCCAATGAAAACCTGGTCAAAAGATGGAAGCAGAGATTTCTCCGAAGAAGACAGAAAGAGGGCCAGTAGGTGCATGAAAACTTGTTCACCATCATGAAGTCTCAGGAAAATGCAAATCCAAACTGCAAGGCCATGGCAGCTCACTGTGGTCAGCATGGCTAGAAGGAAGCAGACAGGAAATAACAAGTGTCAGAGAGGAGGTGCAGAGAAGGGAAGCCTCCTGCACTGCTGGTGGGAGTGTAACCCGGTGCAGCCACGATGCCAAAGGTGTGGAACTGCCTCAGAAATTTAAGTATCCATGTCCCGTATGACCCAGCTATTAATCTGCCGCTTGCTTATCCAAAAAAGTCAGAAAGACTACCGCATAAAGACATGTGCATGGCTGTGTTCACCACAGTCTTACTCCGGATATCCAAGACTTGGAAAGCACCCTGGTGTCCAGCAAGGGATGATTGGAGAAGGAAGATGGGCTATAGCCACACAATGGTATACCACTCAGCCGGAACAAATGATGCAATCCAGCCATTTGTGACCACCAGAATGGCTGTGAGGGTTTTAGGGGAAGTGTAACAAGCCCCAGTGAGAAATTCAAATACCATAGAATCTCACTTACAAGGCGAAGAAAAAGCAAGCACTAACCAACAGGTGGCACTGAACATTTGTATGCGGGCTCCCAGAGGCAAAGAGGGGCGGTGACGGAGGGTGAAAGAGAAGATTAGGCACAAGTGTGTGGTGAGGGCCTGTGATTAGTCTTACACTGGTGAAGATGATGTAAGCTACACAGAAGTCTAAAGCAATGAGGATGTGAATCTGGAAGTTATAGTACGTTCTAATGCAGGGTCATGGCTATAAATTCACCTCAAATCAAAAATCCAAAAAGGGGTCCAGAATGATGTCATAAAGCTTTGGGGGCGGAAAGAGTTTACGGAAGGTGAACTTCCAAGGATGGAAAATCACCTCCAAATGCTTACAGATGCTACAGAAAGGCAGACCATTCCAAATAGGTGAAGAGGAATACTACGAAGAGAACATGATCAGTCCTAAACCCATGAACGAACGGAAAATGTTACCGTCCATGATGTTATTACTAATCACCTTCACGAATAATCCAAACAGGCCCACGTCTTCCCAAGTTCAGGCAAAAGGTTGGTCCAAAAGTACAATTCAGGGCCGGCCCTGTGGTGGAGCAGGTAAGTGCCCACATTCCGCTTGGGCGGCCCGGGCCTCACTGTTTCACATTACGAGTGCATATCACATTAGTAGTGTTAGGAAATATAGATTTCATGGTATGGTGCGGGCAGAGATCATAAATAAGCAGCAATTGTGAGGATACGTTATCAATACGCACAAGAAAAGGAACCATAAGAATATTACAATCTATGGAAGTATCTGGTACACTTCCCAAAGGCAGAAGGAAGGAAATCTTGTGACCTGCCAAGGTGGAATTGGCAGAGTGCCACGAGATGACACCATCATCGTGCATCAGAACATTCCCTGGGCAACTTCAACTTGTGAGGGAGTCCAGGACTTTTTCTGGGTAAGGTCCACCCATTTTGCCATCTACCCAAGATATAAGAGATAAAACCCAGGATAATCTTACAGGAGTGACACCAGTGTCTAGAGAGAATGTAGGAGCCCTTTCGAAGTTCAAGGAGAAAGATAGAAACTGACAACAATTGCAGAAAAAGGAAAACTATCCTACCTAGACAGGGTGAGGAGTCAGACTGGTCTGAGATGGCTGTGAAACTCTGTGTGCACGGAGGTTGTCAGGACAACTTCGAATTTTGAGGTCGCTTATGACATCACGGTGAACATGTCCCCCAGGGTGGCCGCATGGTTACAGTCTGAGGATTGGCCTAGGCTAGGCTATTAAAGGGACAGATACCCAGAAACAGGTTTGGCAAACAGAAAGCAGGCACAGAAACTAGAAGAGATAAAACAGAGTCTGATGCAAGGGATAAGAAAGGAACCCTAGGCCACAAGTGAGAATAGAGGGACAGGCACGGAGAGGAGAACATTGTCATCTATTCAAGTCTATGGGGAGGTCATGCTGATTCAAGCTTGCAACTTCATTGGAAACAAGTGGCCGGACTTGGCGTTCATCACACCTACAGTGCCCTTGTGCCTTAAGCATAATGCAAAGTCAAGAAAGATGTCTTGAGGACATTGAAGAGAAGAATCGATGCCTCCTTTCCAAGGCCCATAGCATTCTTTGCAGGTCAGTCTCTTTTTCCGAAGCTCTGGTGTCACGTGGGCCCACTGGGCACATGGTAATGTGTCCCAAGAGATGTCTTGGAAGCCTTGAAGGAATGGAGCCCTGTCACGCTTGGGGTATGTCTCTTTGTTTGGAAGTGCTCTACAAGGGTGCTGAAAAGCACCCTCTTCCACAGGGCTTCGTTCCTTCGTGAAGGCTGCCCTCCCAGGCTAGTGTGCTCTGTTTGCCTCCATCGAAATTCTCTCCCCCTACCTCCTGCCGTAGAAGGATTATTGATTATGTGTTTTGACACCACATGAAAGGAAGTTGCACGAAAATTAGAACTTTACAGTTGTGTTTCAAGAAAAATAAACAGGCCAGGGTAGAGGATGTAGGGCAAACAAATGGCACACCCTATAAAAATTAAGTAAGCCCGTATCTGGACGGAATCTAGGGGAACGTTCAAGGATCAGGGGTCAAGTTCGAAACTTCCCAAATCCGGAAAAGAGACAGAAAAATATCTTTCCTGGAGAGTGGCATTCATCCGATTTGTCTAAGTTGTCTTGGAAACATTGTGTCCGTGAAGGGGGTTGCCAGGACCACCTCGAATTTGGAGTTTCTGATCTCAGGATGTCAAACCAACCCACATGACCACGTGTTCTCAGTGCTTAGTTTGACCTAGGCTAGGGTAGCCAAGAGTCCTACAAGTGACCGGTGCAAATTCAAGGACAACAACCAAGAGTCACGAAAGCACTCACACCTCACCCTAGAGAACATACAGCGATTAAAGAAATACAAACTAATCCCTCGGAATGAAGGAGAACGGACTGATAAGCATGTCTAAGGGAGATAGCTGAGAAAGACCATGACGAGTATACTATGGAAAAGAAAAAGAGGACCCAGAAAATGGAAGGTGAACAGAAATCACACCTGAATTATCCACAATGAAAGATGATGTCCGTCTTTAGACAGACTCTGCTGGAACGTTTGAAAGTCAGAGAAATTCACAAGCCAAAAAACGGCAGCGAAGGTCAAGCATGGGCTAACTGGGAAGGGTGAGTTATGAGACTGCTCCAAGCAGGCTCTGAAACCTGTATCCAGGAAGCATGCTGGACCTCAGAGACACAATTATGACAAATCCTCTGACATCACAATGGACCCGAAAAACAACCTAGCCTCATCTACACAGTGCTAGAGTTGGGCTCACTAGTATATTTAACTCCCGTTGCACTCAACTGCACGTTGCCACTGAACATGTAAGTGGCCGGCCGGTGGTGCAGTGGTGAGGTCCGCACCTTCTGGGTCTGTGGCCCAGTATGGGCTGGGTGGAATCCTCGGTTTGGGCCTCCTCACCACTGCTTCAGTTGTTCTGGTGCAGGCGTCCGAGGTAGAGTAGAGGCAGATGGGAAGGGACGTTGGACAGGGCCAGACTTCCACAGCAAATACAGGAGCATTGCCAGCAGATGTGAGCACAGCAATGCACTTGTGCCAAAACAAAACCAATTAAAAGTTGCAAAGAACAGAAAAACTGAAGCTAAGGAAAAAAAAAACAAAAAAACAGGAGCTTCCCATTACGAAGAATAGGATCTCTGTGAATAACCTTAGCAAAACAGGTGAATTCTATGTTAATTCAAAAACTAGCAAACCTTTGGGGAAAGAAACTCAAGAAGACACAAGAAAAAAAAAGATATCGAGGGATGTAGGAATGGAAGGATTAACACACTTGAAAGGTTCATACCGCAGTAAGGAATCTCTGGATTCCATGCAATCCCAGTCAAAGTTGCAGCAGTATTTGCCACAGAGAAGAAGAGAGAATCCTAAAGTTTCTAGCCAGCAACACGAGACCCTGACTAGGCAAAGGAATCCTCAGGAAAACGAACAAAGCAGCACGTGTCACAATTTCTGATTTCAACATAGAGGACGAAGCGCTAGGTACCGAAACGGCACAGTCTGGGCCCCAAAACAGGCATGAAGACCCGTGCAAAACAATTGAGAGCCCAGAGCCCAACTCAAACTTACATGGACAGCCCATTTTGGACCAGGGAGCCAAGTGGAGACAGCGGAGAAAGGAGAGTCTCTACAATAAACGGTGCTGGGAAGCCTGCACAGCCACATGGAACACAACGAGAGTACACCATGATGTTACACCTGGCACACACACCACCTGAAATGGATTAAAGCCTTGAATGGCAGACTTGAAACCGTGAACCTTGTAGGAGAAGACCTAGGCAGAGTGCTCTTTGCCATCTGTCTGAGCCGCCTATTTGGAAGAAGCATGTCTGACTGGGCAAGGGCAACAAAGGAAACAAGAAACAAACGGGACCACATCAAATGCACACACTTCTGCCCACTCAAGGAAACCATCAACTGAATACTAAGACACCACAACAATTGGGAGAGGATGTTTGCAAACCACACATCGGACAAGGGGTGAAAAGCCCAAAGATACAATCAACTCGCACGTCTCCACAAGAAAAAAAACAAGCCAATGAAAACCTGGTCAAAAGATGGAAGCAGAGATTTCTCCGAAGAAGACAGAAAGAGGGCCAGTAGGTGCATGAAAACTTGTTCACCATCATGAAGTCTCAGGAAAATGCAAATCCAAACTGCAAGGCCATGGCAGCTCACTGTGGTCAGCATGGCTAGAAGGAAGCAGACAGGAAATAACAAGTGTCAGAGAGGAGGTGGAGAGAAGGGAAGCCTCCTGCACTGCTGGTGGGAGTGTAACCCGGTGCAGCCACGATGCCAAAGGTGTGGAACTGCCTCAGAAATTTAAGTATCCATGTCCCGTATGACCCAGCTATTAATCTGCCGCTTGCTTATCCAAAAAAGTCAGAAAGACTACCGCATAAAGACATGTGCATGGCTGTGTTCACCACAGTCTTACTCCTGATATCCAAGACTTGGAAAGCACCCTGGTGTCCAGCAAGGGATGATTGGAGAAGGAAGATGGGCTATAGCCACACAATGGTATACCACTCAGCCGGAACAAATGATGCAATCCAGCCATTTGTGACCACCAGAATGGCTGTGAGGGTTTTAGGGGAAGTGTAACAAGCCCCAGTGAGAAATTCAAATACCATAGAATCTCACTTACAAGGAGAAGAAAAAGCAAGCACTAACCAACAGGTGGCACTGAACATTTGTATGCGGGCTCCCAGAGGCAAAGAGGGGCGGTGACGGAGGGTGAAAGAGAAGATTAGGCACAAGTGTGTGGTGAGGGCCTGTGATTAGTCTTACACTGGTGAAGATGATGTAAGCTACACAGAAGTCTAAAGCAATGAGGATGTGAATCTGGAAGTTATAGTACGTTCTAATGCAGGGTCATGGCTATAAATTCACCTCAAATCAAAAATCCAAAAAGGGGTCCAGAATGATGTCATAAAGCTTTGGGGGCGGAAAGAGTTTACGGAAGGTGAACTTCCAAGGATGGAAAATCACCTCCAAATGCTTACAGATGCTACAGAAAGGCAGACCATTCCAAATAGGTGAAGAGGAATACTACGAAGAGAACATGATCAGTCCTAAACCCATGAACGAACGGAAAATGTTACCGTCCATGATGTTATTACTAATCACCTTCACGAATAATCCAAACAGGCCCACGTCTTCCCAAGTTCAGGCAAAAGGTTGGTCCAAAAGTACAATTCAGGGCCGGCCCTGTGGTGGAGCAGGTAAGTGCCCACATTCCGCTTGGGCGGCCCGGGCCTCACTGTTTCACATTACGAGTGCATATCACATTAGTAGTGTTAGGAAATATAGATTTCATGGTATGGTGCGGGCAGAGATCATAAATAAGCAGCAATTGTGAGGATACGTTATCAATACGCACAAGAAAAGGAACCATAAGAATATTGCAATCTATGGAAGTATCTGGTACACTTCCCAAAGGCAGAAGGAAGGAAATCTTGTGACCTGCCAAGGTGGAATTGGCAGAGTGCCACGAGATGACACCATCATTGTGCATCAGAACATTCCCTGGGCAACTTCAACTTGTGAGGGAGTCCAGGACTTTTTCTGGGTAAGGTCCACCCATTTTGCCATCTACCCAAGATATAAGAGATAAAACCCAGGATAATCTTACAGGAGTGAAACCAGTGTCTAGAGAGAATGTAGGAGCCCTTTCGAAGTTCAAGGAGAAAGATAGAAACTGACAACAATTGCAGAAAAAGGAAAACTATCCTACCTAGACAGGGTGAGGAGTCAGACTGGTCTGAGATGGCTGTGAAACTCTGTGTGCACGGAGGTTGTCAGGACAACTTCGAATTTTGAGGTCGCTTATGACATCACGGTGAACATGTCCCCCAGGGTGGCCGCATGGTTACAGTCTGAGGATTGGCCTAGGCTAGGCTATTAAAGGGACAGATACCCAGAAACAGGTTTGGCAAACAGAAAGCAGGCACAGAAACTAGAAGAGATAAAACAGAGTCTGATGCAAGGGATAAGAAAGGAACCCTAGGCCACAAGTGAGAATAGAGGGACAGGCACGGAGAGGAGAACATTGTCATCTATTCAAGTCTATGGGGAGGTCATGCTGATTCAAGCTTGCAACTTCATTGGAAACAAGTGGCCGGACTTGGCGTTCATCACACCTACAGTGCCCTCGTGCCTTAAGCATAATGCAAAGTCAAGAAAGATGTCTTGAGGACATTGAAGAGAAGAATCGATGCCTCCTTTCCAAGGCCCATAGCATTCTTTGCAGGTCAGTCTCTTTTTCCGAAGCTCTGGTGTCACGTGGGCCCACTGGGCACATGGTAATGTGTCCCAAGAGATGTCTTGGAAGCCTTGAAGGAATGGAGCCCTGTCACGCTTGGGGTATGTCTCTTTGTTTGGAAGTGCTCTACAAGGGTGCTGAAAAGCACCCTCTTCCACAGGGCTTCGTTCCTTCGTGAAGGCTGCCCTCCCAGGCTAGTGTGCTCTGTTTGCCTCCATCGAAATTCTCTCCCCCTACCTCTTGCCGTAGAAGGATTATTGATTATGTGTTTTGACACCATATGTAAGGAAGTTGCACGAAAATTAGAACTTTACAGTTGTGTTTCAAGAAAAATAAACAGGCCAGGGTAGAGGATGTAGGGCAAACAAATGGCACACCCTATAAAAATTAAGTAAGCCCGTATCTGGACGGAATCTAGGGGAACGTTCAAGGATCAGGGGTCAAGTTCGAAACTTCCCAAATCCGGAAAAGAGACAGAAAAATATCTTTCCTGGAGAGTGGAATTCATCCGATTTGTCTAAGTTGTCTTGGAAACATTGTGTCCGTGAAGGGGGTTGCCAGGACCACCTCGAATTTGGAGTTTCTGATCTCAGGATGTCAAACCAACCCACATGACCACGTGTTCTCAGTGCTTAGTTTGACCTTGGCTAGGGTAGCCAAGAGTCCTACAAGTGACCGGTGCAAATTCAAGGACAACAACCAAGAGTCACGAAAGCACTCACACCTCACCCTAGAGAACATACAGCGATTAACGAAATACAAACTAATCCCTTGGAATGAAGGAGAACGGACTGATAAGCATGTCTAAGGGAGATAGCTGAGAAAGACCATGACGAGTATACTATGGAAAAGAAAAAGAGGACCCAGAAAATGGAAGGTGAACAGAAATCACACCTGAATTATCCACAATGAAAGATGATGTCCGTCTTTAGACAGACTCTGCTGGAACGTTTGAAAGTCAGAGAAATTCACAAGCCAAAAAACGGCAGCGAAGGTCAAGCATGGGCTAACTGGGAAGGGTGAGTTATGAGACTGCTCCAAGCAGGCTCTGAAACCTGTATCCAGGAAGCATGCTGGACCTCAGAGACACAATTATGACAAATCCTCTGACATCACAATGGACCCGAAAAACAACCTAGCCTCATCTACACAGTGCTAGAGTTGGGCTCACTAGTATATTTAACTCCCGTTGCACTCAACTGCACGTTGCCACTGAACATGTAAGTGGCCGGCCGGTGGTGCAGTGGTGAGGTCCGCACCTTCTGGGTCTGTGGCCCAGTATGGGCTGGGTGGAATCCTCGGTTTGGGCCTCCTCACCACTGCTTCAGTTGTTCTGGTGCAGGCGTCCGAGGTAGAGTAGAGGCAGATGGGAAGGGACGTTGGACAGGGCCACACTTCCACAGCAAATACAGGAGCATTGCCAGCAGATGTGAGCACAGCAATGCACTTGTGCCAAAACAAAACCAATTAAAAGTTGCAAAGAATAGAAAAACTGAAGCTAAGGAAAAAAAAAACAAAAAAACAGGAGCTTGCCATTACGAAGAATAGGATCTCTGTGAATAACCTTAGCAAAACAGGTGAATTCTATGTTAATTCAAAAACTAGCAAACCTTTGGCGAAAGAAACTCAAGAAGACACAAGAAAAAAAAAGATATCGAGGGATCTAGGAATGGAAGGATTAACACACTTGAAAGGTTCATACCGCAGTAAGGAATCTCTGGATTCCATGCAATCCCAGTCAAAGTTGCAGCAGTATTTGCCACAGAGAAGAAGAGAGAATCCTAAAGTTTCTAGCCAGCAACACGAGACCCTGACTAGGCAAAGGAATCCTCAGGAAAACGAACAAAGCAGCACGTGTCACAATTTCTGATTTCAACATAGAGGACGAAGCGCTAGGTACCGAAACGGCACAGTCTGGGCCCCAAAACAGGCATGAAGACCCATGCAAAACAATTGAGAGCCCAGAGCCCAACTCAAACTTACATGGACAGCCCATTTTGGACCAGGGAGCCAAGTGGAGACAGCGGAGAAAGGAGAGTCTCTACAATAAACGGTGCTGGGAAGCCTGCACAGCCACATGGAACACAACGAGAGTACACCATGATGTTACACCTGGCACACACACCACCTGAAATGGATTAAAGCCTTGAATGGCAGACTTGAAACCGTGAACCTTGTAGGAGAAGACCTAGGCAGAGTGCTCTTTGCCATCTGTCTGAGCCGCCTATTTGGAAGAAGCATGTCTGACTGGGCAAGGGCAACAAAGGAAACAAGAAACAAACGGGACCACATCAAATGCACACACTTCTGCCCACTCAAGGAAACCATCAACTGAATACTAAGACACCACAACAATTGGGAGAGGATGTTTGCAAACCACACATCGGACAAGGGGTGAAAAGCCCAAAGATACAATCAACTCGCACGTCTCCACAAGAAAAAAAACAAGCCAATGAAAACCTGGTCAAAAGATGGAAGCAGAGATTTCTCCGAAGAAGACAGAAAGAGGGCCAGTAGGTGCATGAAAACTTGTTCACCATCATGAAGTCTCAGGAAAATGCAAATCCAAACTGCAAGGCCATGGCAGCTCACTGTGGTCAGCATGGCTAGAAGGAAGCAGACAGGAAATAACAAGTGTCAGAGAGGAGGTGCAGAGAAGGGAAGCCTCCTGCACTGCTGGTGGGAGTGTAACCCGGTGCAGCCACGATGCCAAAGGTGTGGAACTGCCTCAGAAATTTAAGTATCCATGTCCCGTATGACCCAGCTATTAATCTGCCGCTTGCTTATCCAAAAAAGTCAGAAAGACTACCGCATAAAGACATGTGCATGGCTGTGTTCACCACAGTCTTACTCCTGATATCCAAGACTTGGAAAGCACCCTGGTGTCCAGCAAAGGATGATTGGAGAAGGAAGATGGGCTATAGCCACACAATGGTATACCACTCAGCCGGAACAAATGATGCAATCCAGCCATTTGTGACCACCAGAATGGCTGTGAGGGTTTTAGGGGAAGTGTAACAAGCCCCAGTGAGAAATTCAAATACCATAGAATCTCACTTACAAGGCGAAGAAAAAGCAAGCACTAACCAACAGGTGGCACTGAACATTTGTATGCGGGCTCCCAGAGGCAAAGAGGGGCGGTGACGGAGGGTGAAAGAGAAGATTAGGCACAAGTGTGTGGTGAGGGCCTGTGATTAGTCTTACACTGGTGAAGATGATGTAAGCTACACAGAAGTCTAAAGCAATGAGGATGTGAATCTGGAAGTTATAGTACGTTCTAATGCAGGGTCATGGCTATAAATTCACCTCAAATCAAAAATCCAAAAAGGGGTCCAGAATGATGTCATAAAGCTTTGGGGGCGGAAAGAGTTTACGGAAGGTGAACTTCCAAGGATGGAAAATCACCTCCAAATGCTTACAGATGCTACAGAAAGGCAGACCATTCCAAATAGGTGAAGAGGAATACTACGAAGAGAACATGATCAGTCCTAAACCCATGAACGAACGGAAAATGTTACCGTCCATGATGTTATTACTAATCACCTTCACGAATAATCCAAACAGGCCCACGTCTTCCCAAGTTCAGGCAAAAGGTTGGTCCAAAAGTACAATTCAGGGCCGGCCCTGTGGTGGAGCAGGTAAGTGCCCACATTCCGCTTGGGCGGCCCGGGCCTCACTGTTTCACATTACGAGTGCATATCACATTAGTAGTGTTAGGAAATATAGATTTCATGGTATGGTGCGGGCAGAGATCATAAATAAGCAGCAATTGTGAGGATACGTTATCAATACGCACAAGAAAAGGAACCATAAGAATATTGCAATCTATGGAAGTATCTGGTACACTTCCCAAAGGCAGAAGGAAGGAAATCTTGGGACCTGCCAAGGTGGAATTGGCAGAGTGCCACGAGATGACACCATCATCGTGCATCAGAACATTCCCTGGGCAACTTCAACTTGTGAGGGAGTCCAGGACTTTTTCTGGGTAAGGTCCACCCATTTTGCCATCTACCCAAGATATAAGAGATAAAACCCAGGATAATCTTACAGGAGTGAAACCAGTGTCTAGAGAGAATGTAGGAGCCCTTTCGAAGTTCAAGGAGAAAGATAGAAACTGACAACAATTGCAGAAAAAGGAAAACTATCCTACCTAGACAGGGTGAGGAGTCAGACTGGTCTGAGATGGCTGTGAAACTCTGTGTGCACGGAGGTTGTCAGGACAACTTCGAATTTTGAGGTCGCTTATGACATCACGGTGAACATGTCCCCCAGGGTGGCCGCATGGTTACAGTCTGAGGATTGGCCTAGGCTAGGCTATTAAAGGGACAGATACCCAGAAACAGGTTTGGCAAACAGAAAGCAGGCACAGAAACTAGAAGAGATAAAACAGAGTCTGATGCAAGGGATAAGAAAGGAACCCTAGGCCACAAGTGAGAATAGAGGGACAGGCACGGAGAGGAGAACATTGTCATCTATTCAAGTCTATGGGGAGGTCATGCTGATTCAAGCTTGCAACTTCATTGGAAACAAGTGGCCGGACTTGGCGTTCATCACACCTACAGTGCCCTCGTGCCTTAAGCATAATGCAAAGTCAAGAAAGATGTCTTGAGGACATTGAAGAGAAGAATCGATGCCTCCTTTCCAAGGCCCATAGCATTCTTTGCAGGTCAGTCTCTTTTTCCGAAGCTCTGGTGTCACGTGGGCCCACTGGGCACATGGTAATGTGTCCCAAGAGATGTCTTGGAAGCCTTGAAGGAATGGAGCCCTGTCACGCTTGGGGTATGTCTCTTTGTTTGGAAGTGCTCTACAAGGGTGCTGAAAAGCACCCTCTTCCACAGGGCTTCGTTCCTTCGTGAAGGCTGCCCTCCCAGGCTAGTGTGCTCTGTTTGCCTCCATCGAAATTCTCTCCCCCTACCTCTTGCCGTAGAAGGATTATTGATTATGTGTTTTGACACCATATGTAAGGAAGTTGCACGAAAATTAGAACTTTACAGTTGTGTTTCAAGAAAAATAAACAGGCCAGGGTAGAGGATGTAGGGCAAACAAATGGCACACCCTATAAAAATTAAGTAAGCCCGTATCTGGACGGAATCTAGGGGAACGTTCAAGGATCAGGGGTCAAGTTCGAAACTTCCCAAATCCGGAAAAGAGACAGAAAAATATCTTTCCTGGAGAGTGGAATTCATCCGATTTGTCTAAGTTGTCTTGGAAACATTGTGTCCGTGAAGGGGGTTGCCAGGACCACCTCGAATTTGGAGTTTCTGATCTCAGGATGTCAAACCAACCCACATGACCACGTGTTCTCAGTGCTTAGTTTGACCTAGGGTAGGATAGCCAAGAGTCCTACAAGTGACCGGTGCAAATTCAAGGACAACAACCAAGAGTCACGAAAGCACTCACACCTCACCCTAGAGAACATACAGCGATTAAAGAAATACAAACTAATCACTCGGAATGAAGGAGAACGGACTGATAAGCATGTCTAAGGGAGATAGCTGAGAAAGACCATGACGAGTATACTATGGAAAAGAAAAAGAGGACCCAGAAAATGGAAGGTGAACAGAAATCACACCTGAATTATCCACAATGAAAGATGATGTCCGTCTTTAGACAGACTCTGCTGGAACGTTTGAAAGTCAGAGAAATTCACAAGGCAAAAAACGGCAGCGAAGGTCAAGCATGGGCTAACTGGGAAGGGTGAGTTATGAGACTGCTCCAAGCAGGCTCTGAAACCTGTATCCAGGAAGCATGCTGGACCTCAGAGACACAATTATGACAAATCCTCTGACATCACAATGGACCCGAAAAACAACCTAGCCTCATCTACACAGTGCTAGAGTTGGGCTCACTAGTATATTTAACTCCCATTGCACTCAACTGCACGTTGCCACTGAACATGTAAGTGGCCGGCCGGTGGTGCAGTGGTGAGGTCCGCACCTTCTGGGTCTGTGGCCCAGTATGGGCTGGGTGGAATCCTCGGTTTGGGCCTCCTCACCACTGCTTCAGTTGTTCTGGTGCAGGCGTCCGAGGTAGAGTAGAGGCAGATGGGAAGGGACGTTGGACAGGGCCAGACTTCCACAGCAAATACAGGAGCATTGCCAGCAGATGTGAGCACAGCAATGCACTTGTGCCAAAACAAAACCAATTAAAAGTTGCAAAGAACAGAAAAACTGAAGCTAAGGAAAAAAAAAACAAAAAAACAGGAGCTTCCCATTACGAAGAATAGGATCTCTGTGAATAACCTTAGCAAAACAGGTGAATTCTATGTTAATTCAAAAACTAGCAAACCTTTGGGGAAAGAAACTCAAGAAGACACAAGAAAAAAAAAGATATCGAGGGATCTAGGAATGGAAGGATTAACACACTTGAAAGGTTCATACCGCAGTAAGGAATCTCTGGATTCCATGCAATCCCAGTCAAAGTTGCAGCAGTATTTGCCACAGAGAAGAAGAGAGAATCCTGAAGTTTCTAGCCAGCAACACGAGACCCTGACTAGGCAAAGGAATCCTCAGGAAAACGAACAAAGCAGCACGTGTCACAATTTCTGATTTCAACATAGAGGACGAAGCGCTAGGTACCGAAACGGCACAGTCTGGGCCCCAAAACAGGCATGAAGACCCATGCAAAACAATTGAGAGCCCAGAGCCCAACTCAAACTTACATGGACAGCCCATTTTGGACCAGGGAGCCAAGTGGAGACAGCGGAGAAAGGAGAGTCTCTACAATAAACGGTGCTGGGAAGCCTGCACAGCCACATGGAACACAACGAGAGTACACCATGATGTTACACCTGGCACACACACCACCTGAAATGGATTAAAGCCTTGAATGGCAGACTTGAAACCGTGAACCTTGTAGGAGAAGACCTAGGCAGAGTGCTCTTTGCCATCTGTCTGAGCCGCCTATTTGGAAGAAGCATGTCTGACTGGGCAAGGGCAACAAAGGAAACAAGAAACAAACGGGACCACATCAAATGCACACACTTCTGCCCACTCAAGGAAACCATCAACTGAATACTAAGACACCACAACAATTGGGAGAGGATGTTTGCAAACCACACATCGGACAAGGGGTGAAAAGCCCAAAGATACAATCAACTCGCACGTCTCCACAAGAAAAAAAACAAGCCAATGAAAACCTGGTCAAAAGATGGAAGCAGAGATTTCTCCGAAGAAGACAGAAAGAGGGCCAGTAGGTGCATGAAAACTTGTTCACCATCATGAAGTCTCAGGAAAATGCAAATCCAAACTGCAAGGCCATGGCAGCTCACTGTGGTCAGCATGGCTAGAAGGAAGCAGACAGGAAATAACAAGTGTCAGAGAGGAGGTGGAGAGAAGGGAAGCCTCCTGCACTGCTGGTGGGAGTGTAACCCGGTGCAGCCACGATGCCAAAGGTGTGGAACTGCCTCAGAAATTTAAGTATCCATGTCCCGTATGACCCAGCTATTAATCTGCCGCTTGCTTATCCAAAAAAGTCAGAAAGACTACCGCATAAAGACATGTGCATGGCTGTGTTCACCACAGTCTTACTCCTGATATCCAAGACTTGGAAAGCACCCTGGTGTCCAGCAAGGGATGATTGGAGAAGGAAGATGGGCTATAGCCACACAATGGTATACCACTCAGCCGGAACAAATGATGCAATCCAGCCATTTGTGACCACCAGAATGGCTGTGAGGGTTTTAGGGGAAGTGTAACAAGCCCCAGTGAGAAATTCAAATACCATAGAATCTCACTTACAAGGAGAAGAAAAAGCAAGCACTAACCAACAGGTGGCACTGAACATTTGTATGCGGGCTCCCAGAGGCAAAGAGGGGCGGTGACGGAGGGTGAAAGAGAAGATTAGGCACAAGTGTGTGGTGAGGGCCTGTGATTAGTCTTACACTGGTGAAGATGATGTAAGCTACACAGAAGTCTAAAGCAATGAGGATGTGAATCTGGAAGTTATAGTACGTTCTAATGCAGGGTCATGGCTATAAATTCACCTCAAATCAAAAATCCAAAAAGGGGTCCAGAATGATGTCATAAAGCTTTGGGGGCGGAAAGAGTTTACGGAAGGTGAACTTCCAAGGATGGAAAATCACCTCCAAATGCTTACAGATGCTACAGAAAGGCAGACCATTCCAAATAGGTGAAGAGGAATACTACGAAGAGAACATGATCAGTCCTAAACCCATGAACGAACGGAAAATGTTACCGTCCATGATGTTATTACTAATCACCTTCACGAATAATCCAAACAGGCCCACGTCTTCCCAAGTTCAGGCAAAAGGTTGGTCCAAAAGTACAATTCAGGGCCGGCCCTGTGGTGGAGCAGGTAAGTGCCCACATTCCGCTTGGGCGGCCCGGGCCTCACTGTTTCACATTACGAGTGCATATCACATTAGTAGTGTTAGGAAATATAGATTTCATGGTATGGTGCGGGCAGAGATCATAAATAAGCAGCAATTGTGAGGATACGTTATCAATACGCACAAGAAAAGGAACCATAAGAATATTGCAATCTATGGAAGTATCTGGTACACTTCCCAAAGGCAGAAGGAAGGAAAACTTGTGACCTGCCAAGGTGGAATTGGCAGAGTGCCACGAGATGACACCATCATCGTGCATCAGAACATTCCCTGGGCAACTTCAACTTGTGAGGGAGTCCAGGACTTTTTCTGGGTAAGGTCCACCCATTTTGCCATCTACCCAAGATATAAGAGATAAAACCCAGGATAATCTTACAGGAGTGACACCAGTGTCTAGAGAGAATGTAGGAGCCCTTTCGAAGTTCAAGGAGAAAGATAGAAACTGACAACAATTGCAGAAAAAGGAAAACTATCCTACCTAGACAGGGTGAGGAGTCAGACTGGTCTGAGATGGCTGTGAAACTCTGTGTGCACGGAGGTTGTCAGGACAACTTCGAATTTTGAGGTCGCTTATGACATCACGGTGAACATGTCCCCCAGGGTGGCCGCATGGTTACAGTCTGAGGATTGGCCTAGGCTAGGCTATTAAAGGGACAGATACCCAGAAACAGGTTTGGCAAACAGAAAGCAGGCACAGAAACTAGAAGAGATAAAACAGAGTCTGATGCAAGGGATAAGAAAGGAACCCTAGGCCACAAGTGAGAATAGAGGGACAGGCACGGAGAGGAGAACATTGTCATCTATTCAAGTCTATGGGGAGGTCATGCTGATTCAAGCTTGCAACTTCATTGGAAACAAGTGGCCGGACTTGGCGTTCATCACACCTACAGTGCCCTCGTGCCTTAAGCATAATGCAAAGTCAAGAAAGATGTCTTGAGGACATTGAAGAGAAGAATCGATGCCTCCTTTCCAAGGCCCATAGCATTCTTTGAAGGTCAGTCTCTTTTTCCGAAGCTCTGGTGTCACGTGGGCCCACTGGGCACATGGTAATGTGTCCCAAGAGATGTCTTGGAAGCCTTGAAGGAATGGAGCCCTGTCACGCTTGGGGTATGTCTCTTTGTTTGGAAGTGCTCTACAAGGGTGCTGAAAAGCACCCTCTTCCACAGGGCTTCGTTCCTTCGTGAAGGCTGCCCTCCCAGGCTAGTGTGCTCTGTTTGCCTCCATCGAAATTCTCTCCCCCTACCTCTTGCCGTAGAAGGATTATTGATTATGTGTTTTGACACCATATGTAAGGAAGTTGCGCGAAAATTAGAACTTTACAGTTGTGTTTCAAGAAAAATAAACAGGCCAGGGTAGAGGATGTAGGGCAAACAAATGGCACACCCTATAAAAATTAAGTAAGCCCGTATCTGGACGGAATCTAGGGGAACGTTCAAGGATCAGGGGTCAAGTTCGAAACTTCCCAAATCCGGAAAAGAGACAGAAAAATATCTCTCCTGGAGAGTGGAATTCATCCGATTTGTCTAAGTTGTCTTGGAAACATTGTGTCCGTGAAGGGGGTTGCCAGGACCACCTCGAATTTGGAGTTTCTGATCTCAGGATGTCAAACCAACCCACATGACCACGTGTTCTCAGTGCTTAGTTTGACCTAGGCTAGGATAGCCAAGAGTCCTACAAGTGACCGGTGCAAATTCAAGGACAACAACCAAGAGTCACGAAAGCACTCACACCTCACCCTAGAGAACATACAGCGATTAAAGAAATACAAACTAATCACTCGGAATGAAGGAGAACGGACTGATAAGCATGTCTAAGGGAGATAGCTGAGAAAGACCATGACGAGTATACTATGGAAAAGAAAAAGAGGACCCAGAAAATGGAAGGTGAACAGAAATCACACCTGAATTATCCACAATGAAAGATGATGTCCGTCTTTAGACAGACTCTGCTGGAACGTTTGAAAGTCAGAGAAATTCACAAGGCAAAAAACGGCAGCGAAGGTCAAGCATGGGCTAACTGGGAAGGGTGAGTTATGAGACTGCTCCAAGCAGGCTCTGAAACCTGTATCCAGGAAGCATGCTGGACCTCAGAGACACAATTATGACAAATCCTCTGACATCACAATGGACCCGAAAAACAACCTAGCCTCATCTACACAGTGCTAGAGTTGGGCTCACTAGTATATTTAACTCCCATTGCACTCAACTGCACGTTGCCACTGAACATGTAAGTGGCCGGCCGGTGGTGCAGTGGTGAGGTCCGCACCTTCTGGGTCTGTGGCCCAGTATGGGCTGGGTGGAATCCTCGGTTTGGGCCTCCTCACCACTGCTTCAGTTGTTCTGGTGCAGGCGTCCGAGGTAGAGTAGAGGCAGATGGGAAGGGACGTTGGACAGGGCCAGACTTCCACAGCAAATACAGGAGCATTGCCAGCAGATGTGAGCACAGCAATGCACTTGTGCCAAAACAAAACCAATTAAAAGTTGCAAAGAACAGAAAAACTGAAGCTAAGGAAAAAAAAAACAAAAAAACAGGAGCTTCCCATTACGAAGAATAGGATCTCTGTGAATAACCTTAGCAAAACAGGTGAATTCTATGTTAATTCAAAAACTAGCAAACCTTTGGGGAAAGAAACTCAAGAAGACACAAGAAAAAAAAAGATATCGAGGGATCTAGGAATGGAAGGATTAACACACTTGAAAGGTTCATACCGCAGTAAGGAATCTCTGGATTCCATGCAATCCCAGTCAAAGTTGCAGCAGTATTTGCCACAGAGAAGAAGAGAGAATCCTGAAGTTTCTAGCCAGCAACACGAGACCCTGACTAGGCAAAGGAATCCTCAGGAAAACGAACAAAGCAGCACGTGTCACAATTTCTGATTTCAACATAGAGGACGAAGCGCTAGGTACCGAAACGGCACAGTCTGGGCCCCAAAACAGGCATGAAGACCCGTGCAAAACAATTGAGAGCCCAGAGCCCAACTCAAACTTACATGGACAGCCCATTTTGGACCAGGGAGCCAAGTGGAGACAGCGGAGAAAGGAGAGTCTCTACAATAAACGGTGCTGGGAAGCCTGCACAGCCACATGGAACACAACGAGAGTACACCATGATGTTACACCTGGCACACACACCACCTGAAATGGATTAAAGCCTTGAATGGCAGACTTGAAACCGTGAACCTTGTAGGAGAAGACCTAGGCAGAGTGCTCTTTGCCATCTGTCTGAGCCGCCTATTTGGAAGAAGCATGTCTGACTGGGCAAGGGCAACAAAGGAAACAAGAAACAAACGGGACCACATCAAATGCACACACTTCTGCCCACTCAAGGAAACCATCAACTGAATACTAAGACACCACAACAATTGGGAGAGGATGTTTGCAAACCACACATCGGACAAGGGGTGAAAAGCCCAAAGATACAATCAACTCGCACGTCTCCACAAGAAAAAAAACAAGCCAATGAAAACCTGGTCAAAAGATGGAAGCAGAGATTTCTCCGAAGAAGACAGAAAGAGGGCCAGTAGGTGCATGAAAACTTGTTCACCATCATGAAGTCTCAGGAAAATGCAAATCCAAACTGCAAGGCCATGGCAGCTCACTGTGGTCAGCATGGCTAGAAGGAAGCAGACAGGAAATAACAAGTGTCAGAGAGGAGGTGCAGAGAAGGGAAGCCTCCTGCACTGCTGGTGGGAGTGTAACCCGGTGCAGCCACGATGCCAAAGGTGTGGAACTGCCTCAGAAATTTAAGTATCCATGTCCCGTATGACCCAGCTATTAATCTGCCGCTTGCTTATCCAAAAAAGTCAGAAAGACTACCGCATAAAGACATGTGCATGGCTGTGTTCACCACAGTCTTACTCCTGATATCCAAGACTTGGAAAGCACCCTGGTGTCCAGCAAGGGATGATTGGAGAAGGAAGATGGGCTATAGCCACACAATGGTATACCACTCAGCCGGAACAAATGATGCAATCCAGCCATTTGTGACCACCAGAATGGCTGTGAGGGTTTTAGGGGAAGTGTAACAAGCCCCAGTGAGAAATTCAAATACCATAGAATCTCACTTACAAGGAGAAGAAAAAGCAAGCACTAACCAACAGGTGGCACTGAACATTTGTATGCGGGCTCCCAGAGGCAAAGAGGGGCGGTGACGGAGGGTGAAAGAGAAGATTAGGCACAAGTGTGTGGTGAGGGCCTGTGATTAGTCTTACACTGGTGAAGATGATGTAAGCTACACAGAAGTCTAAAGCAATGAGGATGTGAATCTGGAAGTTATAGTACGTTCTAATGCAGGGTCATGGCTATAAATTCACCTCAAATCAAAAATCCAAAAAGGGGTCCAGAATGATGTCCTAAAGCTTTGGGGGCGGAAAGAGTTTACGGAAGGTGAACTTCCAAGGATGGAAAATCACCTCCAAATGCTTACAGATGCTACAGAAAGGCAGACCATTCCAAATAGGTGAAGAGGAATACTACGAAGAGAACATGATCAGTCCTAAACCCATGAACGAACGGAAAATGTTACCGTCCATGATGTTATTACTAATCACCTTCACGAATAATCCAAACAGGCCCACGTCTTCCCAAGTTCAGGCAAAAGGTTGGTCCAAAAGTACAATTCAGGGCCGGCCCTGTGGTGGAGCAGGTAAGTGCCCACATTCCGCTTGGGCGGCCCGGGCCTCACTGTTTCACATTACGAGTGCATATCACATTAGTAGTGTTAGGAAATATAGATTTCATGGTATGGTGCGGGCAGAGATCATAAATAAGCAGCAATTGTGAGGATACGTTATCAATACGCACAAGAAAAGGAACCATAAGAATATTACAATCTATGGAAGTATCTGGTACACTTCCCAAAGGCAGAAGGAAGGAAAACTTGTGACCTGCCAAGGTGGAATTGGCAGAGTGCCACGAGATGACACCATCATCGTGCATCAGAACATTCCCTGGGCAACTTCAACTTGTGAGGGAGTCCAGGACTTTTTCTGGGTAAGGTCCACCCATTTTGCCATCTACCCAAGATATAAGAGATAAAACCCAGGATAATCTTACAGGAGTGACACCAGTGTCTAGAGAGAATGTAGGAGCCCTTTCGAAGTTCAAGGAGAAAGATAGAAACTGACAACAATTGCAGAAAAAGGAAAACTATCCTACCTAGACAGGGTGAGGAGTCAGACTGGTCTGAGATGGCTGTGAAACTCTGTGTGCACGGAGGTTGTCAGGACAACTTCGAATTTTGAGGTCGCTTATGACATCACGGTGAACATGTCCCCCAGGGTGGCCGCATGGTTACAGTCTGAGGATTGGCCTAGGCTAGGCTATTAAAGGGACAGATACCCAGAAACAGGTTTGGCAAACAGAAAGCAGGCACAGAAACTAGAAGAGATAAAACAGAGTCTGATGCAAGGGATAAGAAAGGAACCCTAGGCCACAAGTGAGAATAGAGGGACAGGCACGGAGAGGAGAACATTGTCATCTATTCAAGTCTATGGGGAGGTCATGCTGATTCAAGCTTGCAACTTCATTGGAAACAAGTGGCCGGACTTGGCGTTCATCACACCTACAGTGCCCTCGTGCCTTAAGCATAATGCAAAGTCAAGAAAGATGTCTTGAGGACATTGAAGAGAAGAATCGATGCCTCCTTTCCAAGGCCCATAGCATTCTTTGAAGGTCAGTCTCTTTTTCCGAAGCTCTGGTGTCACGTGGGCCCACTGGGCACATGGTAATGTGTCCCAAGAGATGTCTTGGAAGCCTTGAAGGAATGGAGCCCTGTCACGCTTGGGGTATGTCTCTTTGTTAGGAAGTGCTCTACAAGGGTGCTGAAAAGCACCCTCTTCCACAGGGCTTCGTTCCTTCGTGAAGGCTGCCCTCCCAGGCTAGTGTGCTCTGTTTGCCTCCATCGAAATTCTCTCCCCCTACCTCTTGCCGTAGAAGGATTATTGATTATGTGTTTTGACACCATATGTAAGGAAGTTGCGCGAAAATTAGAACTTTACAGTTGTGTTTCAAGAAAAATAAACAGGCCAGGGTAGAGGATGTAGGGCAAACAAATGGCACACCCTATAAAAATTAAGTAAGCCCGTATCTGGACGGAATCTAGGGGAACGTTCAAGGATCAGGGGTCAAGTTCGAAACTTCCCAAATCCGGAAAAGAGACAGAAAAATATCTCTCCTGGAGAGTGGAATTCATCCGATTTGTCTAAGTTGTCTTGGAAACATTGTGTCCGTGAAGGGGGTTGCCAGGACCACCTCGAATTTGGAGTTTCTGATCTCAGGATGTCAAAGCAACCCACATGACCACGTGTTCTCAGTGCTTAGTTTGACCTAGGCTAGGATAGCCAAGAGTCCTACAAGTGACCGGTGCAAATTCAAGGACAACAACCAAGAGTCACGAAAGCACTCACACCTCACCCTAGAGAACATACAGCGATTAAAGAAATACAAACTAATCACTCGGAATGAAGGAGAACGGACTGATAAGCATGTCTAAGGGAGATAGCTGAGAAAGACCATGACGAGTATACTATGGAAAAGAAAAAGAGGACCCAGAAAATGGAAGGTGAACAGAAATCACACCTGAATTATCCACAATGAAAGATGATGTCCGTCTTTAGACAGACTCTGCTGGAACGTTTGAAAGTCAGAGAAATTCACAAGGCAAAAAACGGCAGCGAAGGTCAAGCATGGGCTAACTGGGAAGGGTGAGTTATGAGACTGCTCCAAGCAGGCTCTGAAACCTGTATCCAGGAAGCATGCTGGACCTCAGAGACACAATTATGACAAATCCTCTGACATCACAATTGACCCGAAAAACAACCTAGCCTCATCTACACAGTGCTAGAGTTGGGCTCACTAGTATATTTAACTCCCATTGCACTCAACTGCACGTTGCCACTGAACATGTAAGTGGCCGGCCGGTGGTGCAGTGGTGAGGTCCGCACCTTCTGGGTCTGTGGCCCAGTATGGGCTGGGTGGAATCCTCGGTTTGGGCCTCCTCACCACTGCTTCAGTTGTTCTGGTGCAGGCGTCCGAGGTAGAGTAGAGGCAGATGGGAAGGGACGTTGGACAGGGCCAGACTTCCACAGCAAATACAGGAGCATTGCCAGCAGATGTGAGCACAGCAATGCACTTGTGCCAAAACAAAACCAATTAAAAGTTGCAAAGAACAGAAAAACTGAAGCTAAGGAAAAAAAAAACAAAAAAACAGGAGCTTCCCATTACGAAGAATAGGATCTCTGTGAATAACCTTAGCAAAACAGGTGAAATCTATGTTAATTCAAAAACTAGCAAACCTTTGGGGAAAGAAACTCAAGAAGACACAAGAAAAAAAAAGATATCGAGGGATGTAGGAATGGAAGGATTAACACACTTGAAAGGTTCATACCGCAGTAAGGAATCTCTGGATTCCATGCAATCCCAGTCAAAGTTGCAGCAGTATTTGCCACAGAGAAGAAGAGAGAATCCTAAAGTTTCTAGCCAGCAACACGAGACCCTGACTAGGCAAAGGAATCCTCAGGAAAACGAACAAAGCAGCACGTGTCACAATTTCTGATTTCAACATAGAGGACGAAGCGCTAGGTACCGAAACGGCACAGTCTGGGCCCCAAAACAGGCATGAAGACCCGTGCAAAACAATTGAGAGCCCAGAGCCCAACTCAAACTTACATGGACAGCCCATTTTGGACCAGGGAGCCAAGTGGAGACAGCGGAGAAAGGAGAGTCTCTACAATAAACGGTGCTGGGAAGCCTGCACAGCCACATGGAACACAACGAGAGTACACCATGATGTTACACCTGGCACACACACCACCTGAAATGGATTAAAGCCTTGAATGGCAGACTTGAAACCGTGAACCTTGTAGGAGAAGACCTAGGCAGAGTGCTCTTTGCCATCTGTCTGAGCCGCCTATTTGGAAGAAGCATGTCTGACTGGGCAAGGGCAACAAAGGAAACAAGAAACAAACGGGACCACATCAAATGCACACACTTCTGCCCACTCAAGGAAACCATCAACTGAATACTAAGACACCACAACAATTGGGAGAGGATGTTTGCAAACCACACATCGGACAAGGGGTGAAAAGCCCAAAGATACAATCAACTCGCACGTCTCCACAAGAAAAAAAACAAGCCAATGAAAACCTGGTCAAAAGATGGAAGCAGAGATTTCTCCGAAGAAGACAGAAAGAGGGCCAGTAGGTGCATGAAAACTTGTTCACCATCATGAAGTCTCAGGAAAATGCAAATCCAAACTGCAAGGCCATGGCAGCTCACTGTGGTCAGCATGGCTAGAAGGAAGCAGACAGGAAATAACAAGTGTCAGAGAGGAGGTGCAGAGAAGGGAAGCCTCCTGCACTGCTGGTGGGAGTGTAACCCGGTGCAGCCACGATGCCAAAGGTGTGGAACTGCCTCAGAAATTTAAGTATCCATGTCCCGTATGACCCAGCTATTAATCTGCCGCTTGCTTATCCAAAAAAGTCAGAAAGACTACCGCATAAAGACATGTGCATGGCTGTGTTCACCACAGTCTTACTCCTGATATCCAAGACTTGGAAAGCACCCTGGTGTCCAGCAAGGGATGATTGGAGAAGGAAGATGGGCTATAGCCACACAATGGTATACCACTCAGCCGGAACAAATGATGCAATCCAGCCATTTGTGACCACCAGAATGGCTGTGAGGGTTTTAGGGGAAGTGTAACAAGCCCCAGTGAGAAATTCAAATACCATAGAATCTCACTTACAAGGAGAAGAAAAAGCAAGCACTAACCAACAGGTGGCACTGAACATTTGTATGCGGGCTCCCAGAGGCAAAGAGGGGCGGTGACGGAGGGTGAAAGAGAAGATTAGGCACAAGTGTGTGGTGAGGGCCTGTGATTAGTCTTACACTGGTGAAGATGATGTAAGCTACACAGAAGTCTAAAGCAATGAGGATGTGAATCTGGAAGTTATAGTACGTTCTAATGCAGGGTCATGGCTATAAATTCACCTCAAATCAAAAATCCAAAAAGGGGTCCAGAATGATGTCATAAAGCTTTGGGGGCGGAAAGAGTTTACGGAAGGTGAACTTCCAAGGATGGAAAATCACCTCCAAATGCTTACAGATGCTACAGAAAGGCAGACCATTCCAAATAGGTGAAGAGGAATACTACGAAGAGAACATGATCAGTCCTAAACCCATGAACGAACGGAAAATGTTGCCGTCCATGATGTTATTACTAATCACCTTCACGAATAATCCAAACAGGCCCACGTCTTCCCAAGTTCAGGCAAAAGGTTGGTCCAAAAGTACAATTCAGGGCCGGCCCTGTGGTGGAGCAGGTAAGTGCCCACATTCCGCTTGGGCGGCCCGGGCCTCACTGTTTCACATTACGAGTGCATATCACATTAGTAGTGTTAGGAAATATAGATTTCATGGTATGGTGCGGGCAGAGATCATAAATAAGCAGCAATTGTGAGGATACGTTATCAATACGCACAAGAAAAGGAACCATAAGAATATTGCAATCTATGGAAGTATCTGGTACACTTCCCAAAGGCAGAAGGAAGGAAAACTTGTGACCTGCCAAGGTGGAATTGGCAGAGTGACACGAGATGACACCATCATCGTGCATCAGAACATTCCCTGGGCAACTTCAACTTGTGAGGGAGTCCAGGACTTTTTCTGGGTAAGGTCCACCCATTTTGCCATCTACCCAAGATATAAGAGATAAAACCCAGGATAATCTTACAGGAGTGACACCAGTGTCTAGAGAGAATGTAGGAGCCCTTTCGAAGTTCAAGGAGAAAGATAGAAACTGACAACAATTGCAGAAAAAGGAAAACTATCCTACCTAGACAGGGTGAGGAGTCAGACTGGTCTGAGATGGCTGTGAAACTCTGTGTGCACGGAGGTTGTCAGGACAACTTCGAATTTTGAGGTCGCTTATGACATCACGGTGAACATGTCCCCCAGGGTGGCCGCATGGTTACAGTCTGAGGATTGGCCTAGGCTAGGCTATTAAAGGGACAGATACCCAGAAACAGGTTTGGCAAACAGAAAGCAGGCACAGAAACTAGAAGAGATAAAACAGAGTCTGATGCAAGGGATAAGAAAGGAACCCTAGGCCACAAGTGAGAATAGAGGGACAGGCACGGAGAGGAGAACATTGTCATCTATTCAAGTCTATGGGGAGGTCATGCTGATTCAAGCTTGCAACTTCATTGGAAACAAGTGGCCGGACTTGGCGTTCATCACACCTACAGTGCCCTCGTGCCTTAAGCATAATGCAAAGTCAAGAAAGATGTCTTGAGGACATTGAAGAGAAGAATCGATGCCTCCTTTCCAAGGCCCATAGCATTCTTTGCAGGTCAGTCTCTTTTTCCGAAGCTCTGGTGTCACGTGGGCCCACTGGGCACATGGTAATGTGTCCCAAGAGATGTCTTGGAAGCCTTGAAGGAATGGAGCCCTGTCACGCTTGGGGTATGTCTCTTTGTTTGGAAGTGCTCTACAAGGGTGCTGAAAAGCACCCTCTTCCACAGGGCTTCGTTCCTTCGTGAAGGCTGCCCTCCCAGGCTAGTGTGCTCTGTTTGCCTCCATCGAAATTCTCTCCCCCTACCTCTTGCCATAGAAGGATTATTGATTATGTGTTTTGACACCATATGTAAGGAAGTTGCGCGAAAATTAGAACTTTACAGTTGTGTTTCAAGAAAAATAAACAGGCCAGGGTAGAGGATGTAGGGCAAACAAATGGCACACCCTATAAAAATTAAGTAAGCCCGTATCTGGACGGAATCTAGGGGAACGTTCAAGGATCAGGGGTCAAGTTCGAAACTTCCCAAATCCGGAAAAGAGACAGAAAAATATCTCTCCTGGAGAGTGGAATTCATCCGATTTGTCTAAGTTGTCTTGGAAACATTGTGTCCGTGAAGGGGGTTGCCAGGACCACCTCGAATTTGGAGTTTCTGATCTCAGGATGTCAAACCAACCCACATGACCACGTGTTCTCAGTGCTTAGTTTGACCTAGGCTAGGATAGCCAAGAGTCCTACAAGTGACCGGTGCAAATTCAAGGACAACAACCAAGAGTCACGAAAGCACTCACACCTCACCCTAGAGAACATACAGCGATTAAAGAAATACAAACTAATCCCTCGGAATGAAGGAGAACGGACTGATAAGCATGTCTAAGGGAGATAGCTGAGAAAGACCATGACGAGTATACTATGGAAAAGAAAAAGAGGACCCAGAAAATGGAAGGTGAACAGAAATCACACCTGAATTATCCACAATGAAAGATGATGTCCGTCTTTAGACAGACTCTGCTGGAACGTTTGAAAGTCAGAGAAATTCACAAGCCAAAAAACGGCAGCGAAGGTCAAGCATGGGCTAACTGGGAAGGGTGAGTTATGAGACTGCTCCAAGCAGGCTCTGAAACCTGTATCCAGGAAGCATGCTGGACCTCAGAGACACAATTATGACAAATCCTCTGACATCACAATGGACCCGAAAAACAACCTAGCCTCATCTACACAGTGCTAGAGTTGGGCTCACTAGTATATTTAACTCCCGTTGCACTCAACTGCACGTTGCCACTGAACATGTAAGTGGCCGGCCGGTGGTGCAGTGGTGAGGTCCGCACCTTCTGGGTCTGTGGCCCAGTATGGGCTGGGTGGAATCCTCGGTTTGGGCCTCCTCACCACTGCTTCAGTTGTTCTGGTGCAGGCGTCCGAGGTAGAGTAGAGGCAGATGGGAAGGGACGTTGGACAGGGCCAGACTTCCACAGCAAATACAGGAGCATTGCCAGCAGATGTGAGCACAGCAATGCACTTGTGCCAAAACAAAACCAATTAAAAGTTGCAAAGAATAGAAAAACTGAAGCTAAGGAAAAAAAAAACAAAAAAACAGGAGCTTGCCATTACGAAGAATAGGATCTCTGTGAATAACCTTAGCAAAACAGGTGAATTCTATGTTAATTCAAAAACTAGCAAACCTTTGGCGAAAGAAACTCAAGAAGACACAAGAAAAAAAAAAGATATCGAGGGATCTAGGAATGGAAGGATTAACACACTTGAAAGGTTCATACCGCAGTAAGGAATCTCTGGATTCCATGCAATCCCAGTCAAAGTTGCAGCAGTATTTGCCACAGAGAAGAAGAGAGAATCCTGAAGTTTCTAGCCAGCAACACGAGACCCTGACTAGGCAAAGGAATCCTCAGGAAAACGAACAAAGCAGCACGTGTCACAATTTCTGATTTCAACATAGAGGACGAAGCGCTAGGTACCGAAACGGCACAGTCTGGGCCCCAAAACAGGCATGAAGACCCGTGCAAAACAATTGAGAGCCCAGAGCCCAACTCAAACTTACATGGACAGCCCATTTTGGACCAGGGAGCCAAGTGGAGACAGCGGAGAAAGGAGAGTCTCTACAATAAACGGTGCTGGGAAGCCTGCACAGCCACATGGAACACAACGAGAGTACACCATGATGTTACACCTGGCACACACACCACCTGAAATGGATTAAAGCCTTGAATGGCAGACTTGAAACCGTGAACCTTGTAGGAGAAGACCTAGGCAGAGTGCTCTTTGCCATCTGTCTGAGCCGCCTATTTGGAAGAAGCATGTCTGACTGGGCAAGGGCAACAAAGGAAACAAGAAACAAACGGGACCACATCAAATGCACACACTTCTGCCCACTCAAGGAAACCATCAACTGAATACTAAGACACCACAACAATTGGGAGAGGATGTTTGCAAACCACACATCGGACAAGGGGTGAAAAGCCCAAAGATACAATCAACTCGCACGTCTCCACAAGAAAAAAAACAAGCCAATGAAAACCTGGTCAAAAGATGGAAGCAGAGATTTCTCCGAAGAAGACAGAAAGAGGGCCAGTAGGTGCATGAAAACTTGTTCACCATCATGAAGTCTCAGGAAAATGCAAATCCAAACTGCAAGGCCATGGCAGCTCACTGTGGTCAGCATGGCTAGAAGGAAGCAGACAGGAAATAACAAGTGTCAGAGAGGAGGTGCAGAGAAGGGAAGCCTCCTGCACTGCTGGTGGGAGTGTAACCCGGTGCAGCCACGATGCCAAAGGTGTGGAACTGCCTCAGAAATTTAAGTATCCATGTCCCGTATGACCCAGCTATTAATCTGCCGCTTGCTTATCCAAAAAAGTCAGAAAGACTACCGCATAAAGACATGTGCATGGCTGTGTTCACCACAGTCTTACTCCTGATATCCAAGACTTGGAAAGCACCCTGGTGTCCAGCAAGGGATGATTGGAGAAGGAAGATGGGCTATAGCCACACAATGGTATACCACTCAGCCGGAACAAATGATGCAATCCAGCCATTTGTGACCACCAGAATGGCTGTGAGGGTTTTAGGGGAAGTGTAACAAGCCCCAGTGAGAAATTCAAATACCATAGAATCTCACTTACAAGGAGAAGAAAAAGCAAGCACTAACCAACAGGTGGCACTGAACATTTGTATGCGGGCTCCCAGAGGCAAAGAGGGGCGGTGACGGAGGGTGAAAGAGAAGATTAGGCACAAGTGTGTGGTGAGGGCCTGTGATTAGTCTTACACTGGTGAAGATGATGTAAGCTACACAGAAGTCTAAAGCAATGAGGATGTGAATCTGGAAGTTATAGTACGTTCTAATGCAGGGTCATGGCTATAAATTCACCTCAAATCAAAAATCCAAAAAGGGGTCCAGAATGATGTCATAAAGCTTTGGGGGCGGAAAGAGTTTACGGAAGGTGAACTTCCAAGGATGGAAAATCACCTCCAAATGCTTACAGATGCTACAGAAAGGCAGACCATTCCAAATAGGTGAAGAGGAATACTACGAAGAGAACATGATCAGTCCTAAACCCATGAACGAACGGAAAATGTTACCGTCCATGATGTTATTACTAATCACCTTCACGAATAATCCAAACAGGCCCACGTCTTCCCAAGTTCAGGCAAAAGGTTGGTCCAAAAGTACAATTCAGGGCCGGCCCTGTGGTGGAGCAGGTAAGTGCCCACATTCCGCTTGGGCGGCCCGGGCCTCACTGTTTCACATTACGAGTGCATATCACATTAGTAGTGTTAGGAAATATAGATTTCATGGTATGGTGCGGGCAGAGATCATAAATAAGCAGCAATTGTGAGGATACGTTATCAATACGCACAAGAAAAGGAACCATAAGAATATTGCAATCTATGGAAGTATCTGGTACACTTCCCAAAGGCAGAAGGAAGGAAAACTTGTGACCTGCCAAGGTGGAATTGGCAGAGTGCCACGAGATGACACCATCATCGTGCATCAGAACATTCCCTGGGCAACTTCAACTTGTGAGGGAGTCCAGGACTTTTTCTGGGTAAGGTCCACCCATTTTGCCATCTACCCAAGATATAAGAGATAAAACCCAGGATAATCTTACAGGAGTGACACCAGTGTCTAGAGAGAATGTAGGAGCCCTTTCGAAGTTCAAGGAGAAAGATAGAAACTGACAACAATTGCAGAAAAAGGAAAACTATCCTACCTAGACAGGGTGAGGAGTCAGACTGGTCTGAGATGGCTGTGAAACTCTGTGTGCACGGAGGTTGTCAGGACAACTTCGAATTTTGAGGTCGCTTATGACATCACGGTGAACATGTCCCCCAGGGTGGCCGCATGGTTACAGTCTGAGGATTGGCCTAGGCTAGGCTATTAAAGGGACAGATACCCAGAAACAGGTTTGGCAAACAGAAAGCAGGCACAGAAACTAGAAGAGATAAAACAGAGTCTGATGCAAGGGATAAGAAAGGAACCCTAGGCCACAAGTGAGAATAGAGGGACAGGCACGGAGAGGAGAACATTGTCATCTATTCAAGTCTATGGGGAGGTCATGCTGATTCAAGCTTGCAACTTCATTGGAAACAAGTGGCCGGACTTGGCGTTCATCACACCTACAGTGCCCTCGTGCCTTAAGCATAATGCAAAGTCAAGAAAGATGTCTTGAGGACATTGAAGAGAAGAATCGATGCCTCCTTTCCAAGGCCCATAGCATTCTTTGAAGGTCAGTCTCTTTTTCCGAAGCTCTGGTGTCACGTGGGCCCACTGGGCACATGGTAATGTGTCCCAAGAGATGTCTTGGAAGCCTTGAAGGAATGGAGCCCTGTCACGCTTGGGGTATGTCTCTTTGTTTGGAAGTGCTCTACAAGGGTGCTGAAAAGCACCCTCTTCCACAGGGCTTCGTTCCTTCGTGAAGGCTGCCCTCCCAGGCTAGTGTGCTCTGTTTGCCTCCATCGAAATTCTCTCCCCCTACCTCTTGCCGTAGAAGGATTATTGATTATGTGTTTTGACACCATATGTAAGGAAGTTGCGCGAAAATTAGAACTTTACAGTTGTGTTTCAAGAAAAATAAACAGGCCAGGGTAGAGGATGTAGGGCAAACAAATGGCACACCCTATAAAAATTAAGTAAGCCCGTATCTGGACGGAATCTAGGGGAACGTTCAAGGATCAGGGGTCAAGTTCGAAACTTCCCAAATCCGGAAAAGAGACAGAAAAATATCTTTCCTGGAGAGTGGAATTCATCCGATTTGTCTAAGTTGTCTTGGAAACATTGTGTCCGTGAAGGGGGTTGCCAGGACCACCTCGAATTTGGAGTTTCTGATCTCAGGATGTCAAACCAACCCACATGACCACGTGTTCTCAGTGCATAGTTTGACCTAGGCTAGGATAGACAAGAGTCCTACAAGTGACCGGTGCAAATTCAAGGACAACAACCAAGAGTCACGAAAGCACTCACACCTCACCCTAGAGAACATACAGCGATTAAAGAAATACAAACTAATCACTCGGAATGAAGGAGAACGGACTGATAAGCATGTCTAAGGGAGATAGCTGAGAAAGACCATGACGAGTATACTATGGAAAAGAAAAAGAGGACCCAGAAAATGGAAGGTGAACAGAAATCACACCTGAATTATCCACAATGAAAGATGATGTCCGTCTTTAGACAGACTCTGCTGGAACGTTTGAAAGTCAGAGAAATTCACAAGCCAAAAAACGGCAGCGAAGGTCAAGCATGGGCTAACTGGGAAGGGTGAGTTATGAGACTGCTCCAAGCAGGCTCTGAAACCTGTATCCAGGAAGCATGCTGGACCTCAGAGACACAATTATGACAAATCCTCTGACATCACAATGGACCCGAAAAACAACCTAGCCTCATCTACACAGTGCTAGAGTTGGGCTCACTAGTATATTTAACTCCCGTTGCACTCAACTGCACGTTGCCACTGAACATGTAAGTGGCCGGCCGGTGGTGCAGTGGTGAGGTCCGCACCTTCTGGGTCTGTGGCCCAGTATGGGCTGGGTGGAATCCTCGGTTTGGGCCTCCTCACCACTGCTTCAGTTGTTCTGGTGCAGGCGTCCGAGGTAGAGTAGAGGCAGATGGGAAGGGACGTTGGACAGGGCCACACTTCCACAGCAAATACAGGAGCATTGCCAGCAGATGTGAGCACAGCAATGCACTTGTGCCAAAACAAAACCAATTAAAAGTTGCAAAGAATAGAAAAACTGAAGCTAAGGAAAAAAAAAACAAAAAAACAGGAGCTTGCCATTACGAAGAATAGGATCTCTGTGAATAACCTTAGCAAAACAGGTGAATTCTATGTTAATTCAAAAACTAGCAAACCTTTGGGGAAAGAAACTCAAGAAGACACAAGAAAAAAAAAGATATCGAGGGATCTAGGAATGGAAGGATTAACACACTTGAAAGGTTCATACCGCAGTAAGGAATCTCTGGATTCCATGCAATCCCAGTCAAAGTTGCAGCAGTATTTGCCACAGAGAAGAAGAGAGAATCCTGAAGTTTCTAGCCAGCAACACGAGACCCTGACTAGGCAAAGGAATCCTCAGGAAAACGAACAAAGCAGCACGTGTCACAATTTCTGATTTCAACATAGAGGACGAAGCGCTAGGTACCGAAACGGCACAGTCTGGGCCCCAAAACAGGCATGAAGACCCATGCAAAACAATTGAGAGCCCAGAGCCCAACTCAAACTTACATGGACAGCCCATTTTGGACCAGGGAGCCAAGTGGAGACAGCGGAGAAAGGAGAGTCTCTACAATAAACGGTGCTGGGAAGCCTGCACAGCCACATGGAACACAACGAGAGTACACCATGATGTTACACCTGGCACACACACCACCTGAAGTGGATTAAAGCCTTGAATGGCAGACTTGAAACCGTGAACCTTGTAGGAGAAGACCTAGGCAGAGTGCTCTTTGCCATCTGTCTGAGCCGCCTATTTGGAAGAAGCATGTCTGACTGGGCAAGGGCAACAAAGGAAACAAGAAACAAACGGGACCACATCAAATGCACACACTTCTGCCCACTCAAGGAAACCATCAACTGAATACTAAGACACCACAACAATTGGGAGAGGATGTTTGCAAACCACACATCGGACAAGGGGTGAAAAGCCCAAAGATACAATCAACTCGCACGTCTCCACAAGAAAAAAAACAAGCCAATGAAAACCTGGTCAAAAGATGGAAGCAGAGATTTCTCCGAAGAAGACAGAAAGAGGGCCAGTAGGTGCATGAAAACTTGTTCACCATCATGAAGTCTCAGGAAAATGCAAATCCAAACTGCAAGGCCATGGCAGCTCACTGTGGTCAGCATGGCTAGAAGGAAGCAGACAGGAAATAACAAGTGTCAGAGAGGAGGTGCAGAGAAGGGAAGCCTCCTGCACTGCTGGTGGGAGTGTAACCCGGTGCAGCCACGATGCCAAAGGTGTGGAACTGCCTCAGAAATTTAAGTATCCATGTCCCGTATGACCCAGCTATTAATCTGCCGCTTGCTTATCCAAAAAAGTCAGAAAGACTACCGCATAAAGACATGTGCATGGCTGTGTTCACCACAGTCTTACTCCTGATATCCAAGACTTGGAAAGCACCCTGGTGTCCAGCAAGGGATGATTGGAGAAGGAAGATGGGCTATAGCCACACAATGGTATACCACTCAGCCGGAACAAATGATGCAATCCAGCCATTTGTGACCACCAGAATGGCTGTGAGGGTTTTAGGGGAAGTGTAACAAGCCCCAGTGAGAAATTCAAATACCATAGAATCTCACTTACAAGGAGAAGAAAAAGCAAGCACTAACCAACAGGTGGCACTGAACATTTGTATGCGGGCTCCCAGAGGCAAAGAGGGGCGGTGACGGAGGGTGAAAGAGAAGATTAGGCACAAGTGTGTGGTGAGGGCCTGTGATTAGTCTTACACTGGTGAAGATGATGTAAGCTACACAGAAGTCTAAAGCAATGAGGATGTGAATCTGGAAGTTATAGTACGTTCTAATGCAGGGTCATGGCTATAAATTCACCTCAAATCAAAAATCCAAAAAGGGGTCCAGAATGATGTCATAAAGCTTTGGGGGCGGAAAGAGTTTACGGAAGGTGAACTTCCAAGGATGGAAAATCACCTCCAAATGCTTACAGATGCTACAGAAAGGCAGACCATTCCAAATAGGTGAAGAGGAATACTACGAAGAGAACATGATCAGTCCTAAACCCATGAACGAACGGAAAATGTTACCGTCCATGATGTTATTACTAATCACCTTCACGAATAATCCAAACAGGCCCACGTCTTCCCAAGTTCAGGCAAAAGGTTGGTCCAAAAGTACAATTCAGGGCCGGCCCTGTGGTGGAGCAGGTAAGTGCCCACATTCCGCTTGGGCGGCCCGGGCCTCACTGTTTCACATTACGAGTGCATATCACATTAGTAGTGTTAGGAAATATAGATTTCATGGTATGGTGCTGGCAGAGATCATAAATAAGCAGCAATTGTGAGGATACGTTATCAATACGCACAAGAAAAGGAACCATAAGAATATTACAATCTATGGAAGTATCTGGTACACTTCCCAAAGGCAGAAGGAAGGAAAACTTGTGACCTGCCAAGGTGGAATTGGCAGAGTGCCACGAGATGACACCATCATCGTGCATCAGAACATTCCCTGGGCAACTTCAACTTGTGAGGGAGTCCAGGACTTTTTCTGGGTAAGGTCCACCCATTTTGCCATCTACCCAAGATATAAGAGATAAAACCCAGGATAATCTTACAGGAGTGACACCAGTGTCTAGAGAGAATGTAGGAGCCCTTTCGAAGTTCAAGGAGAAAGATAGAAACTGACAACAATTGCAGAAAAAGGAAAACTATCCTACCTAGACAGGGTGAGGAGTCAGACTGGTCTGAGATGGCTGTGAAACTCTGTGTGCACGGAGGTTGTCAGGACAACTTCGAATTTTGAGGTCGCTTATGACATCACGGTGAACATGTCCCCCAGGGTGGCCGCATGGTTACAGTCTGAGGATTGGCCTAGGCTAGGCTATTAAAGGGACAGATACCCAGAAACAGGTTTGGCAAACAGAAAGCAGGCACAGAAACTAGAAGAGATAAAACAGAGTCTGATGCAAGGGATAAGAAAGGAACCCTAGGCCACAAGTGAGAATAGAGGGACAGGCACGGAGAGGAGAACATTGTCATCTATTCAAGTCTATGGGGAGGTCATGCTGATTCAAGCTTGCAACTTCATTGGAAACAAGTGGCCGGACTTGGCGTTCATCACACCTACAGTGCCCTCGTGCCTTAAGCATAATGCAAAGTCAAGAAAGATGTCTTGAGGACATTGAAGAGAAGAATCGATGCCTCCTTTCCAAGGCCCATAGCATTCTTTGCAGGTCAGTCTCTTTTTCCGAAGCTCTGGTGTCACGTGGGCCCACTGGGCACATGGTAATGTGTCCCAAGAGATGTCTTGGAAGCCTTGAAGGAATGGAGCCCTGTCACGCTTGGGGTATGTCTCTTTGTTTGGAAGTGCTCTACAAGGGTGCTGAAAAGCACCCTCTTCCACAGGGCTTCGTTCCTTCGTGAAGGCTGCCCTCCCAGGCTAGTGTGCTCTGTTTGCCTCCATCGAAATTCTCTCCCCCTACCTCTTGCCGTAGAAGGATTATTGATTATGTGTTTTGACACCATATGTAAGGAAGTTGCACGAAAATTAGAACTTTACAGTTGTGTTTCAAGAAAAATAAACAGGCCAGGGTAGAGGATGTAGGGCAAACAAATGGCACACCCTATAAAAATTAAGTAAGCCCGTATCTGGACGGAATCTAGGGGAACGTTCAAGGATCAGGGGTCAAGTTCGAAACTTCCCAAATCCGGAAAAGAGACAGAAAAATATCTTTCCTGGAGAGTGGAATTCATCCGATTTGTCTAAGTTGTCTTGGAAACATTGTGTCCGTGAAGGGGGTTGCCAGGACCACCTCGAATTTGGAGTTTCTGATCTCAGGATGTCAAACCAACCCACATGACCACGTGTTCTCAGTGCTTAGTTTGACCTAGGCTAGGGTAGCCAAGAGTCCTACAAGTGACCGGTGCAAATTCAAGGACAACAACCAAGAGTCACGAAAGCACTCACACCTCACCCTAGAGAACATACAGCGATTAACGAAATACAAACTAATCCCTTGGAATGAAGGAGAACGGACTGATAAGCATGTCTAAGGGAGATAGCTGAGAAAGACCATGACGAGTATACTATGGAAAAGAAAAAGAGGACCCAGAAAATGGAAGGTGAACAGAAATCACACCTGAATTATCCACAATGAAAGATGATGTCCGTCTTTAGACAGACTCTGCTGGAACGTTTGAAAGTCAGAGAAATTCACAAGCCAAAAAACGGCAGCGAAGGTCAAGCATGGGCTAACTGGGAAGGGTGAGTTATGAGACTGCTCCAAGCAGGCTCTGAAACCTGTATCCAGGAAGCATGCTGGACCTCAGAGACACAATTATGACAAATCCTCTGACATCACAATGGACCCGAAAAACAACCTAGCCTCATCTACACAGTGCTAGAGTTGGGCTCACTAGTATATTTAACTCCCATTGCACTCAACTGCACGTTGCCACTGAACATGTAAGTGGCCGGCCGGTGGTGCAGTGGTGAGGTCCGCACCTTCTGGGTCTGTGGCCCAGTATGGGCTGGGTGGAATCCTCGGTTTGGGCCTCCTCACCACTGCTTCAGTTGTTCTGGTGCAGGCGTCCGAGGTAGAGTAGAGGCAGATGGGAAGGGACGTTGGACAGGGCCAGACTTCCACAGCAAATACAGGAGCATTGCCAGCAGATGTGAGCACAGCAATGCACTTGTGCCAAAACAAAACCAATTAAAAGTTGCAAAGAATAGAAAAACTGAAGCTAAGGAAAAAAAAAACAAAAAAACAGGAGCTTGCCATTACGAAGAATAGGATCTCTGTGAATAACCTTAGCAAAACAGGTGAATTCTATGTTAATTCAAAAACTAGCAAACCTTTGGCGAAAGAAACTCAAGAAGACACAAGAAAAAAAAAGATATCGAGGGATCTAGGAATGGAAGGATTAACACACTTGAAAGGTTCATACCGCAGTAAGGAATCTCTGGATTCCATGCAATCCCAGTCAAAGTTGCAGCAGTATTTGCCACAGAGAAGAAGAGAGAATCCTGAAGTTTCTAGCCAGCAACACGAGACCCTGACTAGGCAAAGGAATCCTCAGGAAAACGAACAAAGCAGCACGTGTCACAATTTCTGATTTCAACATAGAGGACGAAGCGCTAGGTACCGAAACGGCACAGTCTGGGCCCCAAAACAGGCATGAAGACCCATGCAAAACAATTGAGAGCCCAGAGCCCAACTCAAACTTACATGGACAGCCCATTTTGGACCAGGGAGCCAAGTGGAGACAGCGGAGAAAGGAGAGTCTCTACAATAAACGGTGCTGGGAAGCCTGCACAGCCACATGGAACACAACGAGAGTACGCCATGATGTTACACCTGGCACACACACCACCTGAAGTGGATTAAAGCCTTGAATGGCAGACTTGAAACCGTGAACCTTGTAGGAGAAGACCTAGGCAGAGTGCTCTTTGCCATCTGTCTGAGCCGCCTATTTGGAAGAAGCATGTCTGACTGGGCAAGGGCAACAAAGGAAACAAGAAACAAACGGGACCACATCAAATGCACACACTTCTGCCCACTCAAGGAAACCATCAACTGAATACTAAGACACCACAACAATTGGGAGAGGATGTTTGCAAACCACACATCGGACAAGGGGTGAAAAGCCCAAAGATACAATCAACTCGCACGTCTCCACAAGAAAAAAAACAAGCCAATGAAAACCTGGTCAAAAGATGGAAGCAGAGATTTCTCCGAAGAAGACAGAAAGAGGGCCAGTAGGTGCATGAAAACTTGTTCACCATCATGAAGTCTCAGGAAAATGCAAATCCAAACTGCAAGGCCATGGCAGCTCACTGTGGTCAGCATGGCTAGAAGGAAGCAGACAGGAAATAACAAGTGTCAGAGAGGAGGTGCAGAGAAGGGAAGCCTCCTGCACTGCTGGTGGGAGTGTAACCCGGTGCAGCCACGATGCCAAAGGTGTGGAACTGCCTCAGAAATTTAAGTATCCATGTCCCGTATGACCCAGCTATTAATCTGCCGCTTGCTTATCCAAAAAAGTCAGAAAGACTACCGCATAAAGACATGTGCATGGCTGTGTTCACCACAGTCTTACTCCTGATATCCAAGACTTGGAAAGCACCCTGGTGTCCAGCAAGGGATGATTGGAGAAGGAAGATGGGCTATAGCCACACAATGGTATACCACTCAGCCGGAACAAATGATGCAATCCAGCCATTTGTGACCACCAGAATGGCTGTGAGGGTTTTAGGGGAAGTGTAACAAGCCCCAGTGAGAAATTCAAATACCATAGAATCTCACTTACAAGGAGAAGAAAAAGCAAGCACTAACCAACAGGTGGCACTGAACATTTGTATGCGGGCTCCCAGAGGCAAAGAGGGGCGGTGACGGAGGGTGAAAGAGAAGATTAGGCACAAGTGTGTGGTGAGGGCCTGTGATTAGTCTTACACTGGTGAAGATGATGTAAGCTACACAGAAGTCTAAAGCAATGAGGACGTGAATCTGGAAGTTATAGTACGTTCTAATGCAGGGCCATGGCTATAAATTCACCTCAAATCAAAAATCCAAAAAGGGGTCCAGAATGATGTCATAAAGCTTTGGGGGCGGAAAGAGTTTACGGAAGGTGAACTTCCAAGGATGGAAAATCACCTCCAAATGCTTACAGATGCTACAGAAAGGCAGACCATTCCAAATAGGTGAAGAGGAATACTACGAAGAGAACATGATCAGTCCTAAACCCATGAACGAACGGAAAATGTTACCGTCCATGATGTTATTACTAATCACCTTCACGAATAATCCAAACAGGCCCACGTCTTCCCAAGTTCAGGCAAAAGGTTGGTCCAAAAGTACAATTCAGGGCCGGCCCTGTGGTGGAGCAGGTAAGTGCCCACATTCCGCTTGGGCGGCCCGGGCCTCACTGTTTCACATTACGAGTGCGTATCACATTAGTAGTGTTAGGAAATATAGATTTCACGGTATGGTGCGGGCAGAGATCATAAATAAGCAGCAATTGTGAGGATACGTTATCAATACGCACAAGAAAAGGAACCATAAGAATATTACAATCTATGGAAGTATCTGGTACACTTCCCAAAGGCAGAAGGAAGGAAAACTTGTGACCTGCCAAGGTGGAATTGGCAGAGTGCCACGAGATGACACCATCATCGTGCATCAGAACATTCCCTGGGCAACTTCAACTTGTGAGGGAGTCCAGGACTTTTTCTGGGTAAGGTCCACCCATTTTGCCATCTACCCAAGATATAAGAGATAAAACCCAGGATAATCTTACAGGAGTGACACCAGTGTCTAGAGAGAATGTAGGAGCCCTTTCGAAGTTCAAGGAGAAAGACAGAAACTGACAACAATTGCAGAAAAAGGAAAACTATCCTACCTAGACAGGGTGAGGAGTCAGACTGGTCTGAGATGGCTGTGAAACTCTGTGTGCACGGAGGTTGTCAGGACAACTTCGAATTTTGAGGTCGCTTATGACATCACGGTGAACATGTCCCCCAGGGTGGCCGCATGGTTACAGTCTGAGGATTGGCCTAGGCTAGGCTATTAAAGGGACAGATACCCAGAAACAGGTTTGGCAAACAGAAAGCAGGCACAGAAACTAGAAGAGATAAAACAGAGTCTGATGCAAGGGATAAGAAAGGAACCCTAGGCCACAAGTGAGAATAGAGGGACAGGCACGGAGAGGAGAACATTGTCATCTATTCAAGTCTATGGGGAGGTCATGCTGATTCAAGCTTGCAACTTCATTGGAAACAAGTGGCCGGACTTGGCGTTCATCACACCTACAGTGCCCTTGTGCCTTAAGCATAATGCAAAGTCAAGAAAGATGTCTTGAGGACATTGAAGAGAAGAATCGATGCCTCCTTTCCAAGGCCCATAGCATTCTTTGCAGGTCAGTCTCTTTTTCCGAAGCTCTGGTGTCACGTGGGCCCACTGGGCACATGGTAATGTGTCCCAAGAGATGTCTTGGAAGCCTTGAAGGAATGGAGCCCTGTCACGCTTGGGGTATGTCTCTTTGTTTGGAAGTGCTCTACAAGGGTGCTGAAAAGCACCCTCTTCCACAGGGCTTCGTTCCTTCGTGAAGGCTGCCCTCCCAGGCTAGTGTGCTCTGTTTGCCTCCATCGAAATTCTCTCCCCCTACCTCTTGCCGTAGAAGGATTATTGATTATGTGTTTTGACACCATATGTAAGGAAGTTGCACGAAAATTAGAACTTTACAGTTGTGTTTCAAGAAAAATAAACAGGCCAGGGTAGAGGATGTAGGGCAAACAAATGGCACACCCTATAAAAATTAAGTAAGCCCGTATCTGGACGGAATCTAGGGGAACGTTCAAGGATCAGGGGTCAAGTTCGAAACTTCCCAAATCCGGAAAAGAGACAGAAAAATATCTTTCCTGGAGAGTGGAATTCATCCGATTTGTCTAAGTTGTCTTGGAAACATTGTGTCCGTGAAGGGGGTTGCCAGGACCACCTCGAATTTGGAGTTTCTGATCTCAGGATGTCAAACCAACCCACATGACCACGTGTTCTCAGTGCTTAGTTTGACCTAGGCTAGGGTAGCCAAGAGTCCTACAAGTGACCGGTGCAAATTCAAGGACAACAACCAAGAGTCACGAAAGCACTCACACCTCACCCTAGAGAACATACAGCGATTAACGAAATACAAACTAATCCCTTGGAATGAAGGAGAACGGACTGATAAGCATGTCTAAGGGAGATAGCTGAGAAAGACCATGACGAGTATACTATGGAAAAGAAAAAGAGGACCCAGAAAATGGAAGGTGAACAGAAATCACACCTGAATTATCCACAATGAAAGATGATGTCCGTCTTTAGACAGACTCTGCTGGAACGTTTGAAAGTCAGAGAAATTCACAAGCCAAAAAACGGCAGCGAAGGTCAAGCATGGGCTAACTGGGAAGGGTGAGTTATGAGACTGCTCCAAGCAGGCTCTGAAACCTGTATCCAGGAAGCATGCTGGACCTCAGAGACACAATTATGACAAATCCTCTGACATCACAATGGACCCGAAAAACAACCTAGCCTCATCTACACAGTGCTAGAGTTGGGCTCACTAGTATATTTAACTCCCATTGCACTCAACTGCACGTTGCCACTGAACATGTAAGTGGCCGGCCGGTGGTGCAGTGGTGAGGTCCGCACCTTCTGGGTCTGTGGCCCAGTATGGGCTGGGTGGAATCCTCGGTTTGGGCCTCCTCACCACTGCTTCAGTTGTTCTGGTGCAGGCGTCCGAGGTAGAGTAGAGGCAGATGGGAAGGGACGTTGGACAGGGCCAGACTTCCACAGCAAATACAGGAGCATTGCCAGCAGATGTGAGCACAGCAATGCACTTGTGCCAAAACAAAACCAATTAAAAGTTGCAAAGAATAGAAAAACTGAAGCTAAGGAAAAAAAAAACAAAAAAACAGGAGCTTGCCATTACGAAGAATAGGATCTCTGTGAATAACCTTAGCAAAACAGGTGAATTCTATGTTAATTCAAAAACTAGCAAACCTTTGGCGAAAGAAACTCAAGAAGACACAAGAAAAAAAAAGATATCGAGGGATCTAGGAATGGAAGGATTAACACACTTGAAAGGTTCATACCGCAGTAAGGAATCTCTGGATTCCATGCAATCCCAGTCAAAGTTGCAGCAGTATTTGCCACAGAGAAGAAGAGAGAATCCTGAAGTTTCTAGCCAGCAACACGAGACCCTGACTAGGCAAAGGAATCCTCAGGAAAACGAACAAAGCAGCACGTGTCACAATTTCTGATTTCAACATAGAGGACGAAGCGCTAGGTACCGAAACGGCACAGTCTGGGCCCCAAAACAGGCATGAAGACCCATGCAAAACAATTGAGAGCCCAGAGCCCAACTCAAACTTACATGGACAGCCCATTTTGGACCAGGGAGCCAAGTGGAGACAGCGGAGAAAGGAGAGTCTCTACAATAAACGGTGCTGGGAAGCCTGCACAGCCACATGGAACACAACGAGAGTACACCATGATGTTACACCTGGCACACACACCACCTGAAGTGGATTAAAGCCTTGAATGGCAGACTTGAAACCGTGAACCTTGTAGGAGAAGACCTAGGCAGAGTGCTCTTTGCCATCTGTCTGAGCCGCCTATTTGGAAGAAGCATGTCTGACTGGGCAAGGGCAACAAAGGAAACAAGAAACAAACGGGACCACATCAAATGCACACACTTCTGCCCACTCAAGGAAACCATCAACTGAATACTAAGACACCACAACAATTGGGAGAGGATGTTTGCAAACCACACATCGGACAAGGGGTGAAAAGCCCAAAGATACAATCAACTCGCACGTCTCCACAAGAAAAAAAACAAGCCAATGAAAACCTGGTCAAAAGATGGAAGCAGAGATTTCTCCGAAGAAGACAGAAAGAGGGCCAGTAGGTGCATGAAAACTTGTTCACCATCATGAAGTCTCAGGAAAATGCAAATCCAAACTGCAAGGCCATGGCAGCTCACTGTGGTCAGCATGGCTAGAAGGAAGCAGACAGGAAATAACAAGTGTCAGAGAGGAGGTGCAGAGAAGGGAAGCCTCCTGCACTGCTGGTGGGAGTGTAACCCGGTGCAGCCACGATGCCAAAGGTGTGGAACTGCCTCAGAAATTTAAGTATCCATGTCCCGTATGACCCAGCTATTAATCTGCCGCTTGCTTATCCAAAAAAGTCAGAAAGACTACCGCATAAAGACATGTGCATGGCTGTGTTCACCACAGTCTTACTCCTGATATCCAAGACTTGGAAAGCACCCTGGTGTCCAGCAAGGGATGATTGGAGAAGGAAGATGGGCTATAGCCACACAATGGTATACCACTCAGCCGGAACAAATGATGCAATCCAGCCATTTGTGACCACCAGAATGGCTGTGAGGGTTTTAGGGGAAGTGTAACAAGCCCCAGTGAGAAATTCAAATACCATAGAATCTCACTTACAAGGAGAAGAAAAAGCAAGCACTAACCAACAGGTGGCACTGAACATTTGTATGCGGGCTCCCAGAGGCAAAGAGGGGCGGTGACGGAGGGTGAAAGAGAAGATTAGGCACAAGTGTGTGGTGAGGGCCTGTGATTAGTCTTACACTGGTGAAGATGATGTAAGCTACACAGAAGTCTAAAGCAATGAGGATGTGAATCTGGAAGTTATAGTACGTTCTAATGCAGGGTCATGGCTATAAATTCACCTCAAATCAAAAATCCAAAAAGGGGTCCAGAATGATGTCATAAAGCTTTGGGGGCGGAAAGAGTTTACGGAAGGTGAACTTCCAAGGATGGAAAATCACCTCCAAATGCTTACAGATGCTACAGAAAGGCAGACCATTCCAAATAGGTGAAGAGGAATACTACGAAGAGAACATGATCAGTCCTAAACCCATGAACGAACGGAAAATGTTACCGTCCATGATGTTATTACTAATCACCTTCACGAATAATCCAAACAGGCCCACGTCTTCCCAAGTTCAGGCAAAAGGTTGGTCCAAAAGTACAATTCAGGGCCGGCCCTGTGGTGGAGCAGGTAAGTGCCCACATTCCGCTTGGGCGGCCCGGGCCTCACTGTTTCACATTACGAGTGCATATCACATTAGTAGTGTTAGGAAATATAGATTTCATGGTATGGTGCTGGCAGAGATCATAAATAAGCAGCAATTGTGAGGATACGTTATCAATACGCACAAGAAAAGGAACCATAAGAATATTACAATCTATGGAAGTATCTGGTACACTTCCCAAAGGCAGAAGGAAGGAAAACTTGTGACCTGCCAAGGTGGAATTGGCAGAGTGCCACGAGATGACACCATCATCGTGCATCAGAACATTCCCTGGGCAACTTCAACTTGTGAGGGAGTCCAGGACTTTTTCTGGGTAAGGTCCACCCATTTTGCCATCTACCCAAGATATAAGAGATAAAACCCAGGATAATCTTACAGGAGTGACACCAGTGTCTAGAGAGAATGTAGGAGCCCTTTCGAAGTTCAAGGAGAAAGATAGAAACTGACAACAATTGCAGAAAAAGGAAAACTATCCTACCTAGACAGGGTGAGGAGTCAGACTGGTCTGAGATGGCTGTGAAACTCTGTGTGCACGGAGGTTGTCAGGACAACTTCGAATTTTGAGGTCGCTTATGACATCACGGTGAACATGTCCCCCAGGGTGGCCGCATGGTTACAGTCTGAGGATTGGCCTAGGCTAGGCTATTAAAGGGACAGATACCCAGAAACAGGTTTGGCAAACAGAAAGCAGGCACAGAAACTAGAAGAGATAAAACAGAGTCTGATGCAAGGGATAAGAAAGGAACCCTAGGCCACAAGTGAGAATAGAGGGACAGGCACGGAGAGGAGAACATTGTCATCTATTCAAGTCTATGGGGAGGTCATGCTGATTCAAGCTTGCAACTTCATTGGAAACAAGTGGCCGGACTTGGCGTTCATCACACCTACAGTGCCCTCGTGCCTTAAGCATAATGCAAAGTCAAGAAAGATGTCTTGAGGACATTGAAGAGAAGAATCGATGCCTCCTTTCCAAGGCCCATAGCATTCTTTGCAGGTCAGTCTCTTTTTCCGAAGCTCTGGTGTCACGTGGGCCCACTGGGCACATGGTAATGTGTCCCAAGAGATGTCTTGGAAGCCTTGAAGGAATGGAGCCCTGTCACGCTTGGGGTATGTCTCTTTGTTTGGAAGTGCTCTACAAGGGTGCTGAAAAGCACCCTCTTCCACAGGGCTTCGTTCCTTCGTGAAGGCTGCCCTCCCAGGCTAGTGTGCTCTGTTTGCCTCCATCGAAATTCTCTCCCCCTACCTCTTGCCGTAGAAGGATTATTGATTATGTGTTTTGACACCATATGTAAGGAAGTTGCGCGAAAATTAGAACTTTACAGTTGTGTTTCAAGAAAAATAAACAGGCCAGGGTAGAGGATGTAGGGCAAACAAATGGCACACCCTATAAAAATTAAGTAAGCCCGTATCTGGACGGAATCTAGGGGAACGTTCAAGGATCAGGGGTCAAGTTCGAAACTTCCCAAATCCGGAAAAGAGACAGAAAAATATCTTTCCTGGAGAGTGGAATTCATCCGATTTGTCTAAGTTGTCTTGGAAACATTGTGTCCGTGAAGGGGGTTGCCAGGACCACCTCGAATTTGGAGTTTCTGATCTCAGGATGTCAAACCAACCCACATGACCACGTGTTCTCAGTGCATAGTTTGACCTAGGCTAGGATAGACAAGAGTCCTACAAGTGACCGGTGCAAATTCAAGGACAACAACCAAGAGTCACGAAAGCACTCACACCTCACCCTAGAGAACATACAGCGATTAAAGAAATACAAACTAATCACTCGGAATGAAGGAGAACGGACTGATAAGCATGTCTAAGGGAGATAGCTGAGAAAGACCATGACGAGTATACTATGGAAAAGAAAAAGAGGACCCAGAAAATGGAAGGTGAACAGAAATCACACCTGAATTATCCACAATGAAAGATGATGTCCGTCTTTAGACAGACTCTGCTGGAACGTTTGAAAGTCAGAGAAATTCACAAGCCAAAAAACGGCAGCGAAGGTCAAGCATGGGCTAACTGGGAAGGGTGAGTTATGAGACTGCTCCAAGCAGGCTCTGAAACCTGTATCCAGGAAGCATGCTGGACCTCAGAGACACAATTATGACAAATCCTCTGACATCACAATGGACCCGAAAAACAACCTAGCCTCATCTACACAGTGCTAGAGTTGGGCTCACTAGTATATTTAACTCCCGTTGCACTCAACTGCACGTTGCCACTGAACATGTAAGTGGCCGGCCGGTGGTGCAGTGGTGAGGTCCGCACCTTCTGGGTCTGTGGCCCAGTATGGGCTGGGTGGAATCCTCGGTTTGGGCCTCCTCACCACTGCTTCAGTTGTTCTGGTGCAGGCGTCCGAGGTAGAGTAGAGGCAGATGGGAAGGGACGTTGGACAGGGCCACACTTCCACAGCAAATACAGGAGCATTGCCAGCAGATGTGAGCACAGCAATGCACTTGTGCCAAAACAAAACCAATTAAAAGTTGCAAAGAACAGAAAAACTGAAGCTAAGGAAAAAAAAAACAAAAAAACAGGAGCTTGCCATTACGAAGAATAGGATCTCTGTGAATAACCTTAGCAAAACAGGTGAATTCTATGTTAATTCAAAAACTAGCAAACCTTTGGCGAAAGAAACTCAAGAAGACACAAGAAAAAAAAAGATATCGAGGGATCTAGGAATGGAAGGATTAACACACTTGAAAGGTTCATACCGCAGTAAGGAATCTCTGGATTCCATGCAATCCCAGTCAAAGTTGCAGCAGTATTTGCCACAGAGAAGAAGAGAGAATCCTGAAGTTTCTAGCCAGCAACACGAGACCCTGACTAGGCAAAGGAATCCTCAGGAAAACGAACAAAGCAGCACGTGTCACAATTTCTGATTTCAACATAGAGGACGAAGCGCTAGGTACCGAAACGGCACAGTCTGGGCCCCAAAACAGGCATGAAGACCCGTGCAAAACAATTGAGAGCCCAGAGCCCAACTCAAACTTACATGGACAGCCCATTTTGGACCAGGGAGCCAAGTGGAGACAGCGGAGAAAGGAGAGTCTCTACAATAAACGGTGCTGGGAAGCCTGCACAGCCACATGGAACACAACGAGAGTACACCATGATGTTACACCTGGCACACACACCACCTGAAATGGATTAAAGCCTTGAATGGCAGACTTGAAACCGTGAACCTTGTAGGAGAAGACCTAGGCAGAGTGCTCTTTGCCATCTGTCTGAGCCGCCTATTTGGAAGAAGCATGTCTGACTGGGCAAGGGCAACAAAGGAAACAAGAAACAAACGGGACCACATCAAATGCACACACTTCTGCCCACTCAAGGAAACCATCAACTGAATACTAAGACACCACAACAATTGGGAGAGGATGTTTGCAAACCACACATCGGACAAGGGGTGAAAAGCCCAAAGATACAATCAACTCGCACGTCTCCACAAGAAAAAAAACAAGCCAATGAAAACCTGGTCAAAAGATGGAAGCAGAGATTTCTCCGAAGAAGACAGAAAGAGGGCCAGTAGGTGCATGAAAACTTGTTCACCATCATGAAGTCTCAGGAAAATGCAAATCCAAACTGCAAGGCCATGGCAGCTCACTGTGGTCAGCATGGCTAGAAGGAAGCAGACAGGAAATAACAAGTGTCAGAGAGGAGGTGCAGAGAAGGGAAGCCTCCTGCACTGCTGGTGGGAGTGTAACCCGGTGCAGCCACGATGCCAAAGGTGTGGAACTGCCTCAGAAATTTAAGTATCCATGTCCCGTATGACCCAGCTATTAATCTGCCGCTTGCTTATCCAAAAAAGTCAGAAAGACTACCGCATAAAGACATGTGCATGGCTGTGTTCACCACAGTCTTACTCCTGATATCCAAGACTTGGAAAGCACCCTGGTGTCCAGCAAGGGATGATTGGAGAAGGAAGATGGGCTATAGCCACACAATGGTATACCACTCAGCCGGAACAAATGATGCAATCCAGCCATTTGTGACCACCAGAATGGCTGTGAGGGTTTTAGGGGAAGTGTAACAAGCCCCAGTGAGAAATTCAAATACCATAGAATCTCACTTACAAGGAGAAGAAAAAGCAAGCACTAACCAACAGGTGGCACTGAACATTTGTATGCGGGCTCCCAGAGGCAAAGAGGGGCGGTGACGGAGGGTGAAAGAGAAGATTAGGCACAAGTGTGTGGTGAGGGCCTGTGATTAGTCTTACACTGGTGAAGATGATGTAAGCTACACAGAAGTCTAAAGCAATGAGGATGTGAATCTGGAAGTTATAGTACGTTCTAATGCAGGGTCATGGCTATAAATTCACCTCAAATCAAAAATCCAAAAAGGGGTCCAGAATGATGTCATAAAGCTTTGGGGGCGGAAAGAGTTTACGGAAGGTGAACTTCCAAGGATGGAAAATCACCTCCAAATGCTTACAGATGCTACAGAAAGGCAGACCATTCCAAATAGGTGAAGAGGAATACTACGAAGAGAACATGATCAGTCCTAAACCCATGAACGAACGGAAAATGTTACCGTCCATGATGTTATTACTAATCACCTTCACGAATAATCCAAACAGGCCCACGTCTTCCCAAGTTCAGGCAAAAGGTTGGTCCAAAAGTACAATTCAGGGCCGGCCCTGTGGTGGAGCAGGTAAGTGCCCACATTCCGCTTGGGCGGCCCGGGCCTCACTGTTTCACATTACGAGTGCATATCACATTAGTAGTGTTAGGAAATATAGATTTCATGGTATGGTGCGGGCAGAGATCATAAATAAGCAGCAATTGTGAGGATACGTTATCAATACGCACAAGAAAAGGAACCATAAGAATATTACAATCTATGGAAGTATCTGGTACACTTCCCAAAGGCAGAAGGAAGGAAAACTTGTGACCTGCCAAGGTGGAATTGGCAGAGTGCCACGAGATGACACCATCATTGTGCATCAGAACATTCCCTGGGCAACTTCAACTTGTGAGGGAGTCCAGGACTTTTTCTGGGTAAGGTCCACCCATTTTGCCATCTACCCAAGATATAAGAGATAAAACCCAGGATAATCTTACAGGAGTGACACCAGTGTCTAGAGAGAATGTAGGAGCCCTTTCGAAGTTCAAGGAGAAAGATAGAAACTGACAACAATTGCAGAAAAAGGAAAACTATCCTACCTAGACAGGGTGAGGAGTCAGACTGGTCTGAGATGGCTGTGAAACTCTGTGTGCACGGAGGTTGTCAGGACAACTTCGAATTTTGAGGTCGCTTACGACATCACGGTGAACATGTCCCCCAGGGTGGCCGCATGGTTACAGTCTGAGGATTGGCCTAGGCTAGGCTATTAAAGGGACAGATACCCAGAAACAGGTTTGGCAAACAGAAAGCAGGCACAGAAACTAGAAGAGATAAAACAGAGTCTGATGCAAGGGATAAGAAAGGAACCCTAGGCCACAAGTGAGAATAGAGGGACAGGCACGGAGAGGAGAACATTGTCATCTATTCAAGTCTATGGGGAGGTCATGCTGATTCAAGCTTGCAACTTCATTGGAAACAAGTGGCCGGACTTGGCGTTCATCACACCTACAGTGCCCTTGTGCCTTAAGCATAATGCAAAGTCAAGAAAGATGTCTTGAGGACATTGAAGAGAAGAATCGATGCCTCCTTTCCAAGGCCCATAGCATTCTTTGCAGGTCAGTCTCTTTTTCCGAAGCTCTGGTGTCACGTGGGCCCACTGGGCACATGGTAATGTGTCCCAAGAGATGTCTTGGAAGCCTTGAAGGAATGGAGCCCTGTCACGCTTGGGGTATGTCTCTTTGTTTGGAAGTGCTCTACAAGGGTGCTGAAAAGCACCCTCTTCCACAGGGCTTCGTTCCTTCGTGAAGGCTGCCCTCCCAGGCTAGTGTGCTCTGTTTGCCTCCATCGAAATTCTCTCCCCCTACCTCTTGCCGTAGAAGGATTATTGATTATGTGTTTTGACACCATATGTAAGGAAGTTGCACGAAAATTAGAACTTTACAGTTGTGTTTCAAGAAAAATAAACAGGCCAGGGTAGAGGATGTAGGGCAAACAAATGGCACACCCTATAAAAATTAAGTAAGCCCGTATCTGGACGGAATCTAGGGGAACGTTCAAGGATCAGGGGTCAAGTTCGAAACTTCCCAAATCCGGAAAAGAGACAGAAAAATATCTTTCCTGGAGAGTGGAATTCATCCGATTTGTCTAAGTTGTCTTGGAAACATTGTGTCCGTGAAGGGGGTTGCCAGGACCACCTCGAATTTGGAGTTTCTGATCTCAGGATGTCAAACCAACCCACATGACCACGTGTTCTCAGTGCATAGTTTGACCTAGGCTAGGATAGACAAGAGTCCTACAAGTGACCGGTGCAAATTCAAGGACAACAACCAAGAGTCACGAAAGCACTCACACCTCACCCTAGAGAACATACAGCGATTAAAGAAATACAAACTAATCCCTCGGAATGAAGGAGAACGGACTGATAAGCATGTCTAAGGGAGATAGCTGAGAAAGACCATGACGAGTATACTATGGAAAAGAAAAAGAGGACCCAGAAAATGGAAGGTGAACAGAAATCACACCTGAATTATCCACAATGAAAGATGATGTCCGTCTTTAGACAGACTCTGCTGGAACGTTTGAAAGTCAGAGAAATTCACAAGCCAAAAAACGGCAGCGAAGGTCAAGCATGGGCTAACTGGGAAGGGTGAGTTATGAGACTGCTCCAAGCAGGCTCTGAAACCTGTATCCAGGAAGCATGCTGGACCTCAGAGACACAATTATGACAAATCCTCTGACATCACAATGGACCCGAAAAACAACCTAGCCTCATCTACACAGTGCTAGAGTTGGGCTCACTAGTATATTTAACTCCCGTTGCACTCAACTGCACGTTGCCACTGAACATGTAAGTGGCCGGCCGGTGGTGCAGTGGTGAGGTCCGCACCTTCTGGGTCTGTGGCCCAGTATGGGCTGGGTGGAATCCTCGGTTTGGGCCTCCTCACCACTGCTTCAGTTGTTCTGGTGCAGGCGTCCGAGGTAGAGTAGAGGCAGATGGGAAGGGACGTTGGACAGGGCCACACTTCCACAGCAAATACAGGAGCATTGCCAGCAGATGTGAGCACAGCAATGCACTTGTGCCAAAACAAAACCAATTAAAAGTTGCAAAGAATAGAAAAACTGAAGCTAAGGAAAAAAAAAACAAAAAAACAGGAGCTTGCCATTACGAAGAATAGGATCTCTGTGAATAACCTTAGCAAAACAGGTGAATTCTATGTTAATTCAAAAACTAGCAAACCTTTGGGGAAAGAAACTCAAGAAGACACAAGAAAAAAAAAGATATCGAGGGATCTAGGAATGGAAGGATTAACACACTTGAAAGGTTCATACCGCAGTAAGGAATCTCTGGATTCCATGCAATCCCAGTCAAAGTTGCAGCAGTATTTGCCACAGAGAAGAAGAGAGAATCCTGAAGTTTCTAGCCAGCAACACGAGACCCTGACTAGGCAAAGGAATCCTCAGGAAAACGAACAAAGCAGCACGTGTCACAATTTCTGATTTCAACATAGAGGACGAAGCGCTAGGTACCGAAACGGCACAGTCTGGGCCCCAAAACAGGCATGAAGACCCATGCAAAACAATTGAGAGCCCAGAGCCCAACTCAAACTTACATGGACAGCCCATTTTGGACCAGGGAGCCAAGTGGAGACAGCGGAGAAAGGAGAGTCTCTACAATAAACGGTGCTGGGAAGCCTGCACAGCCACATGGAACACAACGAGAGTACACCATGATGTTACACCTGGCACACACACCACCTGAAGTGGATTAAAGCCTTGAATGGCAGACTTGAAACCGTGAACCTTGTAGGAGAAGACCTAGGCAGAGTGCTCTTTGCCATCTGTCTGAGCCGCCTATTTGGAAGAAGCATGTCTGACTGGGCAAGGGCAACAAAGGAAACAAGAAACAAACGGGACCACATCAAATGCACACACTTCTGCCCACTCAAGGAAACCATCAACTGAATACTAAGACACCACAACAATTGGGAGAGGATGTTTGCAAACCACACATCGGACAAGGGGTGAAAAGCCCAAAGATACAATCAACTCGCACGTCTCCACAAGAAAAAAAACAAGCCAATGAAAACCTGGTCAAAAGATGGAAGCAGAGATTTCTCCGAAGAAGACAGAAAGAGGGCCAGTAGGTGCATGAAAACTTGTTCACCATCATGAAGTCTCAGGAAAATGCAAATCCAAACTGCAAGGCCATGGCAGCTCACTGTGGTCAGCATGGCTAGAAGGAAGCAGACAGGAAATAACAAGTGTCAGAGAGGAGGTGCAGAGAAGGGAAGCCTCCTGCACTGCTGGTGGGAGTGTAACCCGGTGCAGCCACGATGCCAAAGGTGTGGAACTGCCTCAGAAATTTAAGTATCCATGTCCCGTATGACCCAGCTATTAATCTGCCGCTTGCTTATCCAAAAAAGTCAGAAAGACTACCGCATAAAGACATGTGCATGGCTGTGTTCACCACAGTCTTACTCCTGATATCCAAGACTTGGAAAGCACCCTGGTGTCCAGCAAGGGATGATTGGAGAAGGAAGATGGGCTATAGCCACACAATGGTATACCACTCAGCCGGAACAAATGATGCAATCCAGCCATTTGTGACCACCAGAATGGCTGTGAGGGTTTTAGGGGAAGTGTAACAAGCCCCAGTGAGAAATTCAAATACCATAGAATCTCACTTACAAGGAGAAGAAAAAGCAAGCACTAACCAACAGGTGGCACTGAACATTTGTATGCGGGCTCCCAGAGGCAAAGAGGGGCGGTGACGGAGGGTGAAAGAGAAGATTAGGCACAAGTGTGTGGTGAGGGCCTGTGATTAGTCTTACACTGGTGAAGATGATGTAAGCTACACAGAAGTCTAAAGCAATGAGGATGTGAATCTGGAAGTTATAGTACGTTCTAATGCAGGGTCATGGCTATAAATTCACCTCAAATCAAAAATCCAAAAAGGGGTCCAGAATGATGTCATAAAGCTTTGGGGGCGGAAAGAGTTTACGGAAGGTGAACTTCCAAGGATGGAAAATCACCTCCAAATGCTTACAGATGCTACAGAAAGGCAGACCATTCCAAATAGGTGAAGAGGAATACTACGAAGAGAACATGATCAGTCCTAAACCCATGAACGAACGGAAAATGTTACCGTCCATGATGTTATTACTAATCACCTTCACGAATAATCCAAACAGGCCCACGTCTTCCCAAGTTCAGGCAAAAGGTTGGTCCAAAAGTACAATTCAGGGCCGGCCCTGTGGTGGAGCAGGTAAGTGCCCACATTCCGCTTGGGCGGCCCGGGCCTCACTGTTTCACATTACGAGTGCATATCACATTAGTAGTGTTAGGAAATATAGATTTCATGGTATGGTGCGGGCAGAGATCATAAATAAGCAGCAATTGTGAGGATACGTTATCAATACGCACAAGAAAAGGAACCATAAGAATATTACAATCTATGGAAGTATCTGGTACACTTCCCAAAGGCAGAAGGAAGGAAAACTTGTGACCTGCCAAGGTGGAATTGGCAGAGTGCCACGAGATGACACCATCATCGTGCATCAGAACATTCCCTGGGCAACTTCAACTTGTGAGGGAGTCCAGGACTTTTTCTGGGTAAGGTCCACCCATTTTGCCATCTACCCAAGATATAAGAGATAAAACCCAGGATAATCTTACAGGAGTGACACCAGTGTCTAGAGAGAATGTAGGAGCCCTTTCGAAGTTCAAGGAGAAAGATAGAAACTGACAACAATTGCAGAAAAAGGAAAACTATCCTACCTAGACAGGGTGAGGAGTCAGACTGGTCTGAGATGGCTGTGAAACTCTGTGTGCACGGAGGTTGTCAGGACAACTTCGAATTTTGAGGTCGCTTACGACATCACGGTGAACATGTCCCCCAGGGTGGCCGCATGGTTACAGTCTGAGGATTGGCCTAGGCTAGGCTATTAAAGGGACAGATACCCAGAAACAGGTTTGGCAAACAGAAAGCAGGCACAGAAACTAGAAGAGATAAAACAGAGTCTGATGCAAGGGATAAGAAAGGAACCCTAGGCCACAAGTGAGAATAGAGGGACAGGCACGGAGAGGAGAACATTGTCATCTATTCAAGTCTATGGGGAGGTCATGCTGATTCAAGCTTGCAACTTCATTGGAAACAAGTGGCCGGACTTGGCGTTCATCACACCTACAGTGCCCTCGTGCCTTAAGCATAATGCAAAGTCAAGAAAGATGTCTTGAGGACATTGAAGAGAAGAATCGATGCCTCCTTTCCAAGGCCCATAGCATTCTTTGCAGGTCAGTCTCTTTTTCCGAAGCTCTGGTGTCACGTGGGCCCACTGGGCACATGGTAATGTGTCCCAAGAGATGTCTTGGAAGCCTTGAAGGAATGGAGCCCTGTCACGCTTGGGGTATGTCTCTTTGTTTGGAAGTGCTCTACAAGGGTGCTGAAAAGCACCCTCTTCCACAGGGCTTCGTTCCTTCGTGAAGGCTGCCCTCCCAGGCTAGTGTGCTCTGTTTGCCTCCATCGAAATTCTCTCCCCCTACCTCTTGCCGTAGAAGGATTATTGATTATGTGTTTTGACACCATATGTAAGGAAGTTGCGCGAAAATTAGAACTTTACAGTTGTGTTTCAAGAAAAATAAACAGGCCAGGGTAGAGGATGTAGGGCAAACAAATGGCACACCCTATAAAAATTAAGTAAGCCCGTATCTGGACGGAATCTAGGGGAACGTTCAAGGATCAGGGGTCAAGTTCGAAACTTCCCAAATCCGGAAAAGAGACAGAAAAATATCTTTCCTGGAGAGTGGAATTCATCCGATTTGTCTAAGTTGTCTTGGAAACATTGTGTCCGTGAAGGGGGTTGCCAGGACCACCTCGAATTTGGAGTTTCTGATCTCAGGATGTCAAACCAACCCACATGACCACGTGTTCTCAGTGCATAGTTTGACCTAGGCTAGGATAGACAAGAGTCCTACAAGTGACCGGTGCAAATTCAAGGACAACAACCAAGAGTCACGAAAGCACTCACACCTCACCCTAGAGAACATACAGCGATTAAAGAAATACAAACTAATCCCTCGGAATGAAGGAGAACGGACTGATAAGCATGTCTAAGGGAGATAGCTGAGAAAGACCATGACGAGTATACTATGGAAAAGAAAAAGAGGACCCAGAAAATGGAAGGTGAACAGAAATCACACCTGAATTATCCACAATGAAAGATGATGTCCGTCTTTAGACAGACTCTGCTGGAACGTTTGAAAGTCAGAGAAATTCACAAGCCAAAAAACGGCAGCGAAGGTCAAGCATGGGCTAACTGGGAAGGGTGAGTTATGAGACTGCTCCAAGCAGGCTCTGAAACCTGTATCCAGGAAGCATGCTGGACCTCAGAGACACAATTATGACAAATCCTCTGACATCACAATGGACCCGAAAAACAACCTAGCCTCATCTACACAGTGCTAGAGTTGGGCTCACTAGTATATTTAACTCCCGTTGCACTCAACTGCACGTTGCCACTGAACATGTAAGTGGCCGGCCGGTGGTGCAGTGGTGAGGTCCGCACCTTCTGGGTCTGTGGCCCAGTATGGGCTGGGTGGAATCCTCGGTTTGGGCCTCCTCACCACTGCTTCAGTTGTTCTGGTGCAGGCGTCCGAGGTAGAGTAGAGGCAGATGGGAAGGGACGTTGGACAGGGCCACACTTCCACAGCAAATACAGGAGCATTGCCAGCAGATGTGAGCACAGCAATGCACTTGTGCCAAAACAAAACCAATTAAAAGTTGCAAAGAATAGAAAAACTGAAGCTAAGGAAAAAAAAAACAAAAAAACAGGAGCTTGCCATTACGAAGAATAGGATCTCTGTGAATAACCTTAGCAAAACAGGTGAATTCTATGTTAATTCAAAAACTAGCAAACCTTTGGCGAAAGAAACTCAAGAAGACACAAGAAAAAAAAAGATATCGAGGGATCTAGGAATGGAAGGATTAACACACTTGAAAGGTTCATACCGCAGTAAGGAATCTCTGGATTCCATGCAATCCCAGTCAAAGTTGCAGCAGTATTTGCCACAGAGAAGAAGAGAGAATCCTGAAGTTTCTAGCCAGCAACACGAGACCCTGACTAGGCAAAGGAATCCTCAGGAAAACGAACAAAGCAGCACGTGTCACAATTTCTGATTTCAACATAGAGGACGAAGCGCTAGGTACCGAAACGGCACAGTCTGGGCCCCAAAACAGGCATGAAGACCCGTGCAAAACAATTGAGAGCCCAGAGCCCAACTCAAACTTACATGGACAGCCCATTTTGGACCAGGGAGCCAAGTGGAGACAGCGGAGAAAGGAGAGTCTCTACAATAAACGGTGCTGGGAAGCCTGCACAGCCACATGGAACACAACGAGAGTACACCATGATGTTACACCTGGCACACACACCACCTGAAATGGATTAAAGCCTTGAATGGCAGACTTGAAACCGTGAACCTTGTAGGAGAAGACCTAGGCAGAGTGCTCTTTGCCATCTGTCTGAGCCGCCTATTTGGAAGAAGCATGTCTGACTGGGCAAGGGCAACAAAGGAAACAAGAAACAAACGGGACCACATCAAATGCACACACTTCTGCCCACTCAAGGAAACCATCAACTGAATACTAAGACACCACAACAATTGGGAGAGGATGTTTGCAAACCACACATCGGACAAGGGGTGAAAAGCCCAAAGATACAATCAACTCGCACGTCTCCACAAGAAAAAAAACAAGCCAATGAAAACCTGGTCAAAAGATGGAAGCAGAGATTTCTCCGAAGAAGACAGAAAGAGGGCCAGTAGGTGCATGAAAACTTGTTCACCATCATGAAGTCTCAGGAAAATGCAAATCCAAACTGCAAGGCCATGGCAGCTCACTGTGGTCAGCATGGCTAGAAGGAAGCAGACAGGAAATAACAAGTGTCAGAGAGGAGGTGCAGAGAAGGGAAGCCTCCTGCACTGCTGGTGGGAGTGTAACCCGGTGCAGCCACGATGCCAAAGGTGTGGAACTGCCTCAGAAATTTAAGTATCCATGTCCCGTATGACCCAGCTATTAATCTGCCGCTTGCTTATCCAAAAAAGTCAGAAAGACTACCGCATAAAGACATGTGCATGGCTGTGTTCACCACAGTCTTACTCCTGATATCCAAGACTTGGAAAGCACCCTGGTGTCCAGCAAGGGATGATTGGAGAAGGAAGATGGGCTATAGCCACACAATGGTATACCACTCAGCCGGAACAAATGATGCAATCCAGCCATTTGTGACCACCAGAATGGCTGTGAGGGTTTTAGGGGAAGTGTAACAAGCCCCAGTGAGAAATTCAAATACCATAGAATCTCACTTACAAGGAGAAGAAAAAGCAAGCACTAACCAACAGGTGGCACTGAACATTTGTATGCGGGCTCCCAGAGGCAAAGAGGGGCGGTGACGGAGGGTGAAAGAGAAGATTAGGCACAAGTGTGTGGTGAGGGCCTGTGATTAGTCTTACACTGGTGAAGATGATGTAAGCTACACAGAAGTCTAAAGCAATGAGGATGTGAATCTGGAAGTTATAGTACGTTCTAATGCAGGGTCATGGCTATAAATTCACCTCAAATCAAAAATCCAAAAAGGGGTCCAGAATGATGTCATAAAGCTTTGGGGGCGGAAAGAGTTTACGGAAGGTGAACTTCCAAGGATGGAAAATCACCTCCAAATGCTTACAGATGCTACAGAAAGGCAGACCATTCCAAATAGGTGAAGAGGAATACTACGAAGAGAACATGATCAGTCCTAAACCCATGAACGAACGGAAAATGTTACCGTCCATGATGTTATTACTAATCACCTTCACGAATAATCCAAACAGGCCCACGTCTTCCCAAGTTCAGGCAAAAGGTTGGTCCAAAAGTACAATTCAGGGCCGGCCCTGTGGTGGAGCAGGTAAGTGCCCACATTCCGCTTGGGCGGCCCGGGCCTCACTGTTTCACATTACGAGTGCATATCACATTAGTAGTGTTAGGAAATATAGATTTCATGGTATGGTGCGGGCAGAGATCATAAATAAGCAGCAATTGTGAGGATACGTTATCAATACGCACAAGAAAAGGAACCATAAGAATATTACAATCTATGGAAGTATCTGGTACACTTCCCAAAGGCAGAAGGAAGGAAAACTTGTGACCTGCCAAGGTGGAATTGGCAGAGTGCCACGAGATGACACCATCATCGTGCATCAGAACATTCCCTGGGCAACTTCAACTTGTGAGGGAGTCCAGGACTTTTTCTGGGTAAGGTCCACCCATTTTGCCATCTACCCAAGATATAAGAGATAAAACCCAGGATAATCTTACAGGAGTGACACCAGTGTCTAGAGAGAATGTAGGAGCCCTTTCGAAGTTCAAGGAGAAAGATAGAAACTGACAACAATTGCAGAAAAAGGAAAACTATCCTACCTAGACAGGGTGAGGAGTCAGACTGGTCTGAGATGGCTGTGAAACTCTGTGTGCACGGAGGTTGTCAGGACAACTTCGAATTTTGAGGTCGCTTACGACATCACGGTGAACATGTCCCCCAGGGTGGCCGCATGGTTACAGTCTGAGGATTGGCCTAGGCTAGGCTATTAAAGGGACAGATACCCAGAAACAGGTTTGGCAAACAGAAAGCAGGCACAGAAACTAGAAGAGATAAAACAGAGTCTGATGCAAGGGATAAGAAAGGAACCCTAGGCCACAAGTGAGAATAGAGGGACAGGCACGGAGAGGAGAACATTGTCATCTATTCAAGTCTATGGGGAGGTCATGCTGATTCAAGCTTGCAACTTCATTGGAAACAAGTGGCCGGACTTGGCGTTCATCACACCTACAGTGCCCTCGTGCCTTAAGCATAATGCAAAGTCAAGAAAGATGTCTTGAGGACATTGAAGAGAAGAATCGATGCCTCCTTTCCAAGGCCCATAGCATTCTTTGCAGGTCAGTCTCTTTTTCCGAAGCTCTGGTGTCACGTGGGCCCACTGGGCACATGGTAATGTGTCCCAAGAGATGTCTTGGAAGCCTTGAAGGAATGGAGCCCTGTCACGCTTGGGGTATGTCTCTTTGTTTGGAAGTGCTCTACAAGGGTGCTGAAAAGCACCCTCTTCCACAGGGCTTCGTTCCTTCGTGAAGGCTGCCCTCCCAGGCTAGTGTGCTCTGTTTGCCTCCATCGAAATTCTCTCCCCCTACCTCTTGCCGTAGAAGGATTATTGATTATGTGTTTTGACACCATATGTAAGGAAGTTGCACGAAAATTAGAACTTTACAGTTGTGTTTCAAGAAAAATAAACAGGCCAGGGTAGAGGATGTAGGGCAAACAAATGGCACACCCTATAAAAATTAAGTAAGCCCGTATCTGGACGGAATCTAGGGGAACGTTCAAGGATCAGGGGTCAAGTTCGAAACTTCCCAAATCCGGAAAAGAGACAGAAAAATATCTTTCCTGGAGAGTGGAATTCATCCGATTTGTCTAAGTTGTCTTGGAAACATTGTGTCCGTGAAGGGGGTTGCCAGGACCACCTCGAATTTGGAGTTTCTGATCTCAGGATGTCAAACCAACCCACATGACCACGTGTTCTCAGTGCATAGTTTGACCTAGGCTAGGATAGACAAGAGTCCTACAAGTGACCGGTGCAAATTCAAGGACAACAACCAAGAGTCACGAAAGCACTCACACCTCACCCTAGAGAACATACAGCGATTAAAGAAATACAAACTAATCCCTCGGAATGAAGGAGAACGGACTGATAAGCATGTCTAAGGGAGATAGCTGAGAAAGACCATGACGAGTATACTATGGAAAAGAAAAAGAGGACCCAGAAAATGGAAGGTGAACAGAAATCACACCTGAATTATCCACAATGAAAGATGATGTCCGTCTTTAGACAGACTCTGCTGGAACGTTTGAAAGTCAGAGAAATTCACAAGCCAAAAAACGGCAGCGAAGGTCAAGCATGGGCTAACTGGGAAGGGTGAGTTATGAGACTGCTCCAAGCAGGCTCTGAAACCTGTATCCAGGAAGCATGCTGGACCTCAGAGACACAATTATGACAAATCCTCTGACATCACAATGGACCCGAAAAACAACCTAGCCTCATCTACACAGTGCTAGAGTTGGGCTCACTAGTATATTTAACTCCCGTTGCACTCAACTGCACGTTGCCACTGAACATGTAAGTGGCCGGCCGGTGGTGCAGTGGTGAGGTCCGCACCTTCTGGGTCTGTGGCCCAGTATGGGCTGGGTGGAATCCTCGGTTTGGGCCTCCTCACCACTGCTTCAGTTGTTCTGGTGCAGGCGTCCGAGGTAGAGTAGAGGCAGATGGGAAGGGACGTTGGACAGGGCCACACTTCCACAGCAAATACAGGAGCATTGCCAGCAGATGTGAGCACAGCAATGCACTTGTGCCAAAACAAAACCAATTAAAAGTTGCAAAGAATAGAAAAACTGAAGCTAAGGAAAAAAAAAACAAAAAAACAGGAGCTTGCCATTACGAAGAATAGGATCTCTGTGAATAACCTTAGCAAAACAGGTGAATTCTATGTTAATTCAAAAACTAGCAAACCTTTGGCGAAAGAAACTCAAGAAGACACAAGAAAAAAAAAGATATCGAGGGATCTAGGAATGGAAGGATTAACACACTTGAAAGGTTCATACCGCAGTAAGGAATCTCTGGATTCCATGCAATCCCAGTCAAAGTTGCAGCAGTATTTGCCACAGAGAAGAAGAGAGAATCCTGAAGTTTCTAGCCAGCAACACGAGACCCTGACTAGGCAAAGGAATCCTCAGGAAAACGAACAAAGCAGCACGTGTCACAATTTCTGATTTCAACATAGAGGACGAAGCGCTAGGTACCGAAACGGCACAGTCTGGGCCCCAAAACAGGCATGAAGACCCGTGCAAAACAATTGAGAGCCCAGAGCCCAACTCAAACTTACATGGACAGCCCATTTTGGACCAGGGAGCCAAGTGGAGACAGCGGAGAAAGGAGAGTCTCTACAATAAACGGTGCTGGGAAGCCTGCACAGCCACATGGAACACAACGAGAGTACACCATGATGTTACACCTGGCACACACACCACCTGAAATGGATTAAAGCCTTGAATGGCAGACTTGAAACCGTGAACCTTGTAGGAGAAGACCTAGGCAGAGTGCTCTTTGCCATCTGTCTGAGCCGCCTATTTGGAAGAAGCATGTCTGACTGGGCAAGGGCAACAAAGGAAACAAGAAACAAACGGGACCACATCAAATGCACACACTTCTGCCCACTCAAGGAAACCATCAACTGAATACTAAGACACCACAACAATTGGGAGAGGATGTTTGCAAACCACACATCGGACAAGGGGTGAAAAGCCCAAAGATACAATCAACTCGCACGTCTCCACAAGAAAAAAAACAAGCCAATGAAAACCTGGTCAAAAGATGGAAGCAGAGATTTCTCCGAAGAAGACAGAAAGAGGGCCAGTAGGTGCATGAAAACTTGTTCACCATCATGAAGTCTCAGGAAAATGCAAATCCAAACTGCAAGGCCATGGCAGCTCACTGTGGTCAGCATGGCTAGAAGGAAGCAGACAGGAAATAACAAGTGTCAGAGAGGAGGTGCAGAGAAGGGAAGCCTCCTGCACTGCTGGTGGGAGTGTAACCCGGTGCAGCCACGATGCCAAAGGTGTGGAACTGCCTCAGAAATTTAAGTATCCATGTCCCGTATGACCCAGCTATTAATCTGCCGCTTGCTTATCCAAAAAAGTCAGAAAGACTACCGCATAAAGACATGTGCATGGCTGTGTTCACCACAGTCTTACTCCTGATATCCAAGACTTGGAAAGCACCCTGGTGTCCAGCAAGGGATGATTGGAGAAGGAAGATGGGCTATAGCCACACAATGGTATACCACTCAGCCGGAACAAATGATGCAATCCAGCCATTTGTGACCACCAGAATGGCTGTGAGGGTTTTAGGGGAAGTGTAACAAGCCCCAGTGAGAAATTCAAATACCATAGAATCTCACTTACAAGGAGAAGAAAAAGCAAGCACTAACCAACAGGTGGCACTGAACATTTGTATGCGGGCTCCCAGAGGCAAAGAGGGGCGGTGACGGAGGGTGAAAGAGAAGATTAGGCACAAGTGTGTGGTGAGGGCCTGTGATTAGTCTTACACTGGTGAAGATGATGTAAGCTACACAGAAGTCTAAAGCAATGAGGATGTGAATCTGGAAGTTATAGTACGTTCTAATGCAGGGTCATGGCTATAAATTCACCTCAAATCAAAAATCCAAAAAGGGGTCCAGAATGATGTCATAAAGCTTTGGGGGCGGAAAGAGTTTACGGAAGGTGAACTTCCAAGGATGGAAAATCACCTCCAAATGCTTACAGATGCTACAGAAAGGCAGACCATTCCAAATAGGTGAAGAGGAATACTACGAAGAGAACATGATCAGTCCTAAACCCATGAACGAACGGAAAATGTTACCGTCCATGATGTTATTACTAATCACCTTCACGAATAATCCAAACAGGCCCACGTCTTCCCAAGTTCAGGCAAAAGGTTGGTCCAAAAGTACAATTCAGGGCCGGCCCTGTGGTGGAGCAGGTAAGTGCCCACATTCCGCTTGGGCGGCCCGGGCCTCACTGTTTCACATTACGAGTGCATATCACATTAGTAGTGTTAGGAAATATAGATTTCATGGTATGGTGCGGGCAGAGATCATAAATAAGCAGCAATTGTGAGGATACGTTATCAATACGCACAAGAAAAGGAACCATAAGAATATTACAATCTATGGAAGTATCTGGTACACTTCCCAAAGGCAGAAGGAAGGAAAACTTGTGACCTGCCAAGGTGGAATTGGCAGAGTGCCACGAGATGACACCATCATCGTGCATCAGAACATTCCCTGGGCAACTTCAACTTGTGAGGGAGTCCAGGACTTTTTCTGGGTAAGGTCCACCCATTTTGCCATCTACCCAAGATATAAGAGATAAAACCCAGGATAATCTTACAGGAGTGACACCAGTGTCTAGAGAGAATGTAGGAGCCCTTTCGAAGTTCAAGGAGAAAGATAGAAACTGACAACAATTGCAGAAAAAGGAAAACTATCCTACCTAGACAGGGTGAGGAGTCAGACTGGTCTGAGATGGCTGTGAAACTCTGTGTGCACGGAGGTTGTCAGGACAACTTCGAATTTTGAGGTCGCTTACGACATCACGGTGAACATGTCCCCCAGGGTGGCCGCATGGTTACAGTCTGAGGATTGGCCTAGGCTAGGCTATTAAAGGGACAGATACCCAGAAACAGGTTTGGCAAACAGAAAGCAGGCACAGAAACTAGAAGAGATAAAACAGAGTCTGATGCAAGGGATAAGAAAGGAACCCTAGGCCACAAGTGAGAATAGAGGGACAGGCACGGAGAGGAGAACATTGTCATCTATTCAAGTCTATGGGGAGGTCATGCTGATTCAAGCTTGCAACTTCATTGGAAACAAGTGGCCGGACTTGGCGTTCATCACACCTACAGTGCCCTTGTGCCTTAAGCATAATGCAAAGTCAAGAAAGATGTCTTGAGGACATTGAAGAGAAGAATCGATGCCTCCTTTCCAAGGCCCATAGCATTCTTTGCAGGTCAGTCTCTTTTTCCGAAGCTCTGGTGTCACGTGGGCCCACTGGGCACATGGTAATGTGTCCCAAGAGATGTCTTGGAAGCCTTGAAGGAATGGAGCCCTGTCACGCTTGGGGTATGTCTCTTTGTTTGGAAGTGCTCTACAAGGGTGCTGAAAAGCACCCTCTTCCACAGGGCTTCGTTCCTTCGTGAAGGCTGCCCTCCCAGGCTAGTGTGCTCTGTTTGCCTCCATCGAAATTCTCTCCCCCTACCTCTTGCCGTAGAAGGATTATTGATTATGTGTTTTGACACCATATGTAAGGAAGTTGCACGAAAATTAGAACTTTACAGTTGTGTTTCAAGAAAAATAAACAGGCCAGGGTAGAGGATGTAGGGCAAACAAATGGCACACCCTATAAAAATTAAGTAAGCCCGTATCTGGACGGAATCTAGGGGAACGTTCAAGGATCAGGGGTCAAGTTCGAAACTTCCCAAATCCGGAAAAGAGACAGAAAAATATCTTTCCTGGAGAGTGGAATTCATCCGATTTGTCTAAGTTGTCTTGGAAACATTGTGTCCGTGAAGGGGGTTGCCAGGACCACCTCGAATTTGGAGTTTCTGATCTCAGGATGTCAAACCAACCCACATGACCACGTGTTCTCAGTGCATAGTTTGACCTAGGCTAGGATAGACAAGAGTCCTACAAGTGACCGGTGCAAATTCAAGGACAACAACCAAGAGTCACGAAAGCACTCACACCTCACCCTAGAGAACATACAGCGATTAAAGAAATACAAACTAATCCCTCGGAATGAAGGAGAACGGACTGATAAGCATGTCTAAGGGAGATAGCTGAGAAAGACCATGACGAGTATACTATGGAAAAGAAAAAGAGGACCCAGAAAATGGAAGGTGAACAGAAATCACACCTGAATTATCCACAATGAAAGATGATGTCCGTCTTTAGACAGACTCTGCTGGAACGTTTGAAAGTCAGAGAAATTCACAAGCCAAAAAACGGCAGCGAAGGTCAAGCATGGGCTAACTGGGAAGGGTGAGTTATGAGACTGCTCCAAGCAGGCTCTGAAACCTGTATCCAGGAAGCATGCTGGACCTCAGAGACACAATTATGACAAATCCTCTGACATCACAATGGACCCGAAAAACAACCTAGCCTCATCTACACAGTGCTAGAGTTGGGCTCACTAGTATATTTAACTCCCGTTGCACTCAACTGCACGTTGCCACTGAACATGTAAGTGGCCGGCCGGTGGTGCAGTGGTGAGGTCCGCACCTTCTGGGTCTGTGGCCCAGTATGGGCTGGGTGGAATCCTCGGTTTGGGCCTCCTCACCACTGCTTCAGTTGTTCTGGTGCAGGCGTCCGAGGTAGAGTAGAGGCAGATGGGAAGGGACGTTGGACAGGGCCAGACTTCCACAGCAAATACAGGAGCATTGCCAGCAGATGTGAGCACAGCAATGCACTTGTGCCAAAACAAAACCAATTAAAAGTTGCAAAGAATAGAAAAACTGAAGCTAAGGAAAAAAAAAACAAAAAAACAGGAGCTTGCCATTACGAAGAATAGGATCTCTGTGAATAACCTTAGCAAAACAGGTGAATTCTATGTTAATTCAAAAACTAGCAAACCTTTGGCGAAAGAAACTCAAGAAGACACAAGAAAAAAAAAGATATCGAGGGATCTAGGAATGGAAGGATTAACACACTTGAAAGGTTCATACCGCAGTAAGGAATCTCTGGATTCCATGCAATCCCAGTCAAAGTTGCAGCAGTATTTGCCACAGAGAAGAAGAGAGAATCCTGAAGTTTCTAGCCAGCAACACGAGACCCTGACTAGGCAAAGGAATCCTCAGGAAAACGAACAAAGCAGCACGTGTCACAATTTCTGATTTCAACATAGAGGACGAAGCGCTAGGTACCGAAACGGCACAGTCTGGGCCCCAAAACAGGCATGAAGACCCGTGCAAAACAATTGAGAGCCCAGAGCCCAACTCAAACTTACATGGACAGCCCATTTTGGACCAGGGAGCCAAGTGGAGACAGCGGAGAAAGGAGAGTCTCTACAATAAACGGTGCTGGGAAGCCTGCACAGCCACATGGAACACAACGAGAGTACACCATGATGTTACACCTGGCACACACACCACCTGAAGTGGATTAAAGCCTTGAATGGCAGACTTGAAACCGTGAACCTTGTAGGAGAAGACCTAGGCAGAGTGCTCTTTGCCATCTGTCTGAGCCGCCTATTTGGAAGAAGCATGTCTGACTGGGCAAGGGCAACAAAGGAAACAAGAAACAAACGGGACCACATCAAATGCACACACTTCTGCCCACTCAAGGAAACCATCAACTGAATACTAAGACACCACAACAATTGGGAGAGGATGTTTGCAAACCACACATCGGACAAGGGGTGAAAAGCCCAAAGATACAATCAACTCGCACGTCTCCACAAGAAAAAAAACAAGCCAATGAAAACCTGGTCAAAAGATGGAAGCAGAGATTTCTCCGAAGAAGACAGAAAGAGGGCCAGTAGGTGCATGAAAACTTGTTCACCATCATGAAGTCTCAGGAAAATGCAAATCCAAACTGCAAGGCCATGGCAGCTCACTGTGGTCAGCATGGCTAGAAGGAAGCAGACAGGAAATAACAAGTGTCAGAGAGGAGGTGCAGAGAAGGGAAGCCTCCTGCACTGCTGGTGGGAGTGTAACCCGGTGCAGCCACGATGCCAAAGGTGTGGAACTGCCTCAGAAATTTAAGTATCCATGTCCCGTATGACCCAGCTATTAATCTGCCGCTTGCTTATCCAAAAAAGTCAGAAAGACTACCGCATAAAGACATGTGCATGGCTGTGTTCACCACAGTCTTACTCCTGATATCCAAGACTTGGAAAGCACCCTGGTGTCCAGCAAGGGATGATTGGAGAAGGAAGATGGGCTATAGCCACACAATGGTATACCACTCAGCCGGAACAAATGATGCAATCCAGCCATTTGTGACCACCAGAATGGCTGTGAGGGTTTTAGGGGAAGTGTAACAAGCCCCAGTGAGAAATTCAAATACCATAGAATCTCACTTACAAGGAGAAGAAAAAGCAAGCACTAACCAACAGGTGGCACTGAACATTTGTATGCGGGCTCCCAGAGGCAAAGAGGGGCGGTGACGGAGGGTGAAAGAGAAGATTAGGCACAAGTGTGTGGTGAGGGCCTGTGATTAGTCTTACACTGGTGAAGATGATGTAAGCTACACAGAAGTCTAAAGCAATGAGGATGTGAATCTGGAAGTTATAGTACGTTCTAATGCAGGGTCATGGCTATAAATTCACCTCAAATCAAAAATCCAAAAAGGGGTCCAGAATGATGTCATAAAGCTTTGGGGGCGGAAAGAGTTTACGGAAGGTGAACTTCCAAGGATGGAAAATCACCTCCAAATGCTTACAGATGCTACAGAAAGGCAGACCATTCCAAATAGGTGAAGAGGAATACTACGAAGAGAACATGATCAGTCCTAAACCCATGAACGAACGGAAAATGTTACCGTCCATGATGTTATTACTAATCACCTTCACGAATAATCCAAACAGGCCCACGTCTTCCCAAGTTCAGGCAAAAGGTTGGTCCAAAAGTACAATTCAGGGCCGGCCCTGTGGTGGAGCAGGTAAGTGCCCACATTCCGCTTGGGCGGCCCGGGCCTCACTGTTTCACATTACGAGTGCATATCACATTAGTAGTGTTAGGAAATATAGATTTCATGGTATGGTGCGGGCAGAGATCATAAATAAGCAGCAATTGTGAGGATACGTTATCAATACGCACAAGAAAAGGAACCATAAGAATATTACAATCTATGGAAGTATCTGGTACACTTCCCAAAGGCAGAAGGAAGGAAAACTTGTGACCTGCCAAGGTGGAATTGGCAGAGTGCCACGAGATGACACCATCATCGTGCATCAGAACATTCCCTGGGCAACTTCAACTTGTGAGGGAGTCCAGGACTTTTTCTGGGTAAGGTCCACCCATTTTGCCATCTACCCAAGATATAAGAGATAAAACCCAGGATAATCTTACAGGAGTGACACCAGTGTCTAGAGAGAATGTAGGAGCCCTTTCGAAGTTCAAGGAGAAAGATAGAAACTGACAACAATTGCAGAAAAAGGAAAACTATCCTACCTAGACAGGGTGAGGAGTCAGACTGGTCTGAGATGGCTGTGAAACTCTGTGTGCACGGAGGTTGTCAGGACAACTTCGAATTTTGAGGTCGCTTACGACATCACGGTGAACATGTCCCCCAGGGTGGCCGCATGGTTACAGTCTGAGGATTGGCCTAGGCTAGGCTATTAAAGGGACAGATACCCAGAAACAGGTTTGGCAAACAGAAAGCAGGCACAGAAACTAGAAGAGATAAAACAGAGTCTGATGCAAGGGATAAGAAAGGAACCCTAGGCCACAAGTGAGAATAGAGGGACAGGCACGGAGAGGAGAACATTGTCATCTATTCAAGTCTATGGGGAGGTCATGCTGATTCAAGCTTGCAACTTCATTGGAAACAAGTGGCCGGACTTGGCGTTCATCACACCTACAGTGCCCTTGTGCCTTAAGCATAATGCAAAGTCAAGAAAGATGTCTTGAGGACATTGAAGAGAAGAATCGATGCCTCCTTTCCAAGGCCCATAGCATTCTTTGCAGGTCAGTCTCTTTTTCCGAAGCTCTGGTGTCACGTGGGCCCACTGGGCACATGGTAATGTGTCCCAAGAGATGTCTTGGAAGCCTTGAAGGAATGGAGCCCTGTCACGCTTGGGGTATGTCTCTTTGTTTGGAAGTGCTCTACAAGGGTGCTGAAAAGCACCCTCTTCCACAGGGCTTCGTTCCTTCGTGAAGGCTGCCCTCCCAGGCTAGTGTGCTCTGTTTGCCTCCATCGAAATTCTCTCCCCCTACCTCTTGCCGTAGAAGGATTATTGATTATGTGTTTTGACACCATATGTAAGGAAGTTGCACGAAAATTAGAACTTTACAGTTGTGTTTCAAGAAAAATAAACAGGCCAGGGTAGAGGATGTAGGGCAAACAAATGGCACACCCTATAAAAATTAAGTAAGCCCGTATCTGGACGGAATCTAGGGGAACGTTCAAGGATCAGGGGTCAAGTTCGAAACTTCCCAAATCCGGAAAAGAGACAGAAAAATATCTTTCCTGGAGAGTGGAATTCATCCGATTTGTCTAAGTTGTCTTGGAAACATTGTGTCCGTGAAGGGGGTTGCCAGGACCACCTCGAATTTGGAGTTTCTGATCTCAGGATGTCAAACCAACCCACATGACCACGTGTTCTCAGTGCATAGTTTGACCTAGGCTAGGATAGACAAGAGTCCTACAAGTGACCGGTGCAAATTCAAGGACAACAACCAAGAGTCACGAAAGCACTCACACCTCACCCTAGAGAACATACAGCGATTAAAGAAATACAAACTAATCCCTCGGAATGAAGGAGAACGGACTGATAAGCATGTCTAAGGGAGATAGCTGAGAAAGACCATGACGAGTATACTATGGAAAAGAAAAAGAGGACCCAGAAAATGGAAGGTGAACAGAAATCACACCTGAATTATCCACAATGAAAGATGATGTCCGTCTTTAGACAGACTCTGCTGGAACGTTTGAAAGTCAGAGAAATTCACAAGCCAAAAAACGGCAGCGAAGGTCAAGCATGGGCTAACTGGGAAGGGTGAGTTATGAGACTGCTCCAAGCAGGCTCTGAAACCTGTATCCAGGAAGCATGCTGGACCTCAGAGACACAATTATGACAAATCCTCTGACATCACAATGGACCCGAAAAACAACCTAGCCTCATCTACACAGTGCTAGAGTTGGGCTCACTAGTATATTTAACTCCCGTTGCACTCAACTGCACGTTGCCACTGAACATGTAAGTGGCCGGCCGGTGGTGCAGTGGTGAGGTCCGCACCTTCTGGGTCTGTGGCCCAGTATGGGCTGGGTGGAATCCTCGGTTTGGGCCTCCTCACCACTGCTTCAGTTGTTCTGGTGCAGGCGTCCGAGGTAGAGTAGAGGCAGATGGGAAGGGACGTTGGACAGGGCCAGACTTCCACAGCAAATACAGGAGCATTGCCAGCAGATGTGAGCACAGCAATGCACTTGTGCCAAAACAAAACCAATTAAAAGTTGCAAAGAATAGAAAAACTGAAGCTAAGGAAAAAAAAAACAAAAAAACAGGAGCTTGCCATTACGAAGAATAGGATCTCTGTGAATAACCTTAGCAAAACAGGTGAATTCTATGTTAATTCAAAAACTAGCAAACCTTTGGCGAAAGAAACTCAAGAAGACACAAGAAAAAAAAAGATATCGAGGGATCTAGGAATGGAAGGATTAACACACTTGAAAGGTTCATACCGCAGTAAGGAATCTCTGGATTCCATGCAATCCCAGTCAAAGTTGCAGCAGTATTTGCCACAGAGAAGAAGAGAGAATCCTGAAGTTTCTAGCCAGCAACACGAGACCCTGACTAGGCAAAGGAATCCTCAGGAAAACGAACAAAGCAGCACGTGTCACAATTTCTGATTTCAACATAGAGGACGAAGCGCTAGGTACCGAAACGGCACAGTCTGGGCCCCAAAACAGGCATGAAGACCCGTGCAAAACAATTGAGAGCCCAGAGCCCAACTCAAACTTACATGGACAGCCCATTTTGGACCAGGGAGCCAAGTGGAGACAGCGGAGAAAGGAGAGTCTCTACAATAAACGGTGCTGGGAAGCCTGCACAGCCACATGGAACACAACGAGAGTACACCATGATGTTACACCTGGCACACACACCACCTGAAGTGGATTAAAGCCTTGAATGGCAGACTTGAAACCGTGAACCTTGTAGGAGAAGACCTAGGCAGAGTGCTCTTTGCCATCTGTCTGAGCCGCCTATTTGGAAGAAGCATGTCTGACTGGGCAAGGGCAACAAAGGAAACAAGAAACAAACGGGACCACATCAAATGCACACACTTCTGCCCACTCAAGGAAACCATCAACTGAATACTAAGACACCACAACAATTGGGAGAGGATGTTTGCAAACCACACATCGGACAAGGGGTGAAAAGCCCAAAGATACAATCAACTCGCACGTCTCCACAAGAAAAAAAACAAGCCAATGAAAACCTGGTCAAAAGATGGAAGCAGAGATTTCTCCGAAGAAGACAGAAAGAGGGCCAGTAGGTGCATGAAAACTTGTTCACCATCATGAAGTCTCAGGAAAATGCAAATCCAAACTGCAAGGCCATGGCAGCTCACTGTGGTCAGCATGGCTAGAAGGAAGCAGACAGGAAATAACAAGTGTCAGAGAGGAGGTGCAGAGAAGGGAAGCCTCCTGCACTGCTGGTGGGAGTGTAACCCGGTGCAGCCACGATGCCAAAGGTGTGGAACTGCCTCAGAAATTTAAGTATCCATGTCCCGTATGACCCAGCTATTAATCTGCCGCTTGCTTATCCAAAAAAGTCAGAAAGACTACCGCATAAAGACATGTGCATGGCTGTGTTCACCACAGTCTTACTCCTGATATCCAAGACTTGGAAAGCACCCTGGTGTCCAGCAAGGGATGATTGGAGAAGGAAGATGGGCTATAGCCACACAATGGTATACCACTCAGCCGGAACAAATGATGCAATCCAGCCATTTGTGACCACCAGAATGGCTGTGAGGGTTTTAGGGGAAGTGTAACAAGCCCCAGTGAGAAATTCAAATACCATAGAATCTCACTTACAAGGAGAAGAAAAAGCAAGCACTAACCAACAGGTGGCACTGAACATTTGTATGCGGGCTCCCAGAGGCAAAGAGGGGCGGTGACGGAGGGTGAAAGAGAAGATTAGGCACAAGTGTGTGGTGAGGGCCTGTGATTAGTCTTACACTGGTGAAGATGATGTAAGCTACACAGAAGTCTAAAGCAATGAGGATGTGAATCTGGAAGTTATAGTACGTTCTAATGCAGGGTCATGGCTATAAATTCACCTCAAATCAAAAATCCAAAAAGGGGTCCAGAATGATGTCATAAAGCTTTGGGGGCGGAAAGAGTTTACGGAAGGTGAACTTCCAAGGATGGAAAATCACCTCCAAATGCTTACAGATGCTACAGAAAGGCAGACCATTCCAAATAGGTGAAGAGGAATACTACGAAGAGAACATGATCAGTCCTAAACCCATGAACGAACGGAAAATGTTACCGTCCATGATGTTATTACTAATCACCTTCACGAATAATCCAAACAGGCCCACGTCTTCCCAAGTTCAGGCAAAAGGTTGGTCCAAAAGTACAATTCAGGGCCGGCCCTGTGGTGGAGCAGGTAAGTGCCCACATTCCGCTTGGGCGGCCCGGGCCTCACTGTTTCACATTACGAGTGCATATCACATTAGTAGTGTTAGGAAATATAGATTTCATGGTATGGTGCGGGCAGAGATCATAAATAAGCAGCAATTGTGAGGATACGTTATCAATACGCACAAGAAAAGGAACCATAAGAATATTACAATCTATGGAAGTATCTGGTACACTTCCCAAAGGCAGAAGGAAGGAAATCTTGTGACCTGCCAAGGTGGAATTGGCAGAGTGCCACGAGATGACACCATCATCGTGCATCAGAACATTCCCTGGGCAACTTCAACTTGTGAGGGAGTCCAGGACTTTTTCTGGGTAAGGTCCACCCATTTTGCCATCTACCCAAGATATAAGAGATAAAACCCAGGATAATCTTACAGGAGTGACACCAGTGTCTAGAGAGAATGTAGGAGCCCTTTCGAAGTTCAAGGAGAAAGATAGAAACTGACAACAATTGCAGAAAAAGGAAAACTATCCTACCTAGACAGGGTGAGGAGTCAGACTGGTCTGAGATGGCTGTGAAACTCTGTGTGCACGGAGGTTGTCAGGACAACTTCGAATTTTGAGGTCGCTTACGACATCACGGTGAACATGTCCCCCAGGGTGGCCGCATGGTTACAGTCTGAGGATTGGCCTAGGCTAGGCTATTAAAGGGACAGATACCCAGAAACAGGTTTGGCAAACAGAAAGCAGGCACAGAAACTAGAAGAGATAAAACAGAGTCTGATGCAAGGGATAAGAAAGGAACCCTAGGCCACAAGTGAGAATAGAGGGACAGGCACGGAGAGGAGAACATTGTCATCTATTCAAGTCTATGGGGAGGTCATGCTGATTCAAGCTTGCAACTTCATTGGAAACAAGTGGCCGGACTTGGCGTTCATCACACCTACAGTGCCCTTGTGCCTTAAGCATAATGCAAAGTCAAGAAAGATGTCTTGAGGACATTGAAGAGAAGAATCGATGCCTCCTTTCCAAGGCCCATAGCATTCTTTGCAGGTCAGTCTCTTTTTCCGAAGCTCTGGTGTCACGTGGGCCCACTGGGCACATGGTAATGTGTCCCAAGAGATGTCTTGGAAGCCTTGAAGGAATGGAGCCCTGTCACGCTTGGGGTATGTCTCTTTGTTTGGAAGTGCTCTACAAGGGTGCTGAAAAGCACCCTCTTCCACAGGGCTTCGTTCCTTCGTGAAGGCTGCCCTCCCAGGCTAGTGTGCTCTGTTTGCCTCCATCGAAATTCTCTCCCCCTACCTCTTGCCGTAGAAGGATTATTGATTATGTGTTTTGACACCATATGTAAGGAAGTTGCGCGAAAATTAGAACTTTACAGTTGTGTTTCAAGAAAAATAAACAGGCCAGGGTAGAGGATGTAGGGCAAACAAATGGCACACCCTATAAAAATTAAGTAAGCCCGTATCTGGACGGAATCTAGGGGAACGATCAAGGATCAGGGGTCAAGTTCGAAACTTCCCAAATCCGGAAAAGAGACAGAAAAATATCTTTCCTGGAGAGTGGAATTCATCCGATTTGTCTAAGTTGTCTTGGAAACATTGTGTCCGTGAAGGGGGTTGCCAGGACCACCTCGAATTTGGAGTTTCTGATCTCAGGATGTCAAACCAACCCACATGACCACGTGTTCTCAGTGCTTAGTTTGACCTAGGCTAGGGTAGCCAAGAGTCCTACAAGTGACCGGTGCAAATTCAAGGACAACAACCAAGAGTCACGAAAGCACTCACACCTCACCCTAGAGAACATACAGCGATTAAAGTAATACAAACTAATCACTCGGAATGAAGGAGAACGGACTGATAAGCATGTCTAAGGGAGATAGCTGAGAAAGACCATGACGAGTATACTATGGAAAAGAAAAAGAGGACCCAGAAAATGGAAGGTGAACAGAAATCACACCTGAATTATCCACAATGAAAGATGATGTCCGTCTTTAGACAGACTCTGCTGGAACGTTTGAAAGTCAGAGAAATTCACAAGCCAAAAAACGGCAGCGAAGGTCAAGCATGGGCTAACTGGGAAGGGTGAGTTATGAGACTGCTCCAAGCAGGCTCTGAAACCTGTATCCAGGAAGCATGCTGGACCTCAGAGACACAATTATGACAAATCCTCTGACATCACAATGGACCCGAAAAACAACCTAGCCTCATCTACACAGTGCTAGAGTTGGGCTCACTAGTATATTTAACTCCCATTGCACTCAACTGCACGTTGCCACTGAACATGTAAGTGGCCGGCCGGTGGTGCAGTGGTGAGGTCCGCACCTTCTGGGTCTGTGGCCCAGTATGGGCTGGGTGGAATCCTCGGTTTGGGCCTCCTCACCACTGCTTCAGTTGTTCTGGTGCAGGCGTCCGAGGTAGAGTAGAGGCAGATGGGAAGGGACGTTGGACAGGGCCAGACTTCCACAGCAAATACAGGAGCATTGCCAGCAGATGTGAGCACAGCAATGCACTTGTGCCAAAACAAAACCAATTAAAAGTTGCAAAGAATAGAAAAACTGAAGCTAAGGAAAAAAAAAACAAAAAAACAGGAGCTTGCCATTACGAAGAATAGGATCTCTGTGAATAACCTTAGCAAAACAGGTGAATTCTATGTTAATTCAAAAACTAGCAAACCTTTGGCGAAAGAAACTCAAGAAGACACAAGAAAAAAAAAGATATCGAGGGATCTAGGAATGGAAGGATTAACACACTTGAAAGGTTCATACCGCAGTAAGGAATCTCTGGATTCCATGCAATCCCAGTCAAAGTTGCAGCAGTATTTGCCACAGAGAAGAAGAGAGAATCCTGAAGTTTCTAGCCAGCAACACGAGACCCTGACTAGGCAAAGGAATCCTCAGGAAAACGAACAAAGCAGCACGTGTCACAATTTCTGATTTCAACATAGAGGACGAAGCGCTAGGTACCGAAACGGCACAGTCTGGGCCCCAAAACAGGCATGAAGACCCATGCAAAACAATTGAGAGCCCAGAGCCCAACTCAAACTTACATGGACAGCCCATTTTGGACCAGGGAGCCAAGTGGAGACAGCGGAGAAAGGAGAGTCTCTACAATAAACGGTGCTGGGAAGCCTGCACAGCCACATGGAACACAACGAGAGTACACCATGATGTTACACCTGGCACACACACCACCTGAAGTGGATTAAAGCCTTGAATGGCAGACTTGAAACCGTGAACCTTGTAGGAGAAGACCTAGGCAGAGTGCTCTTTGCCATCTGTCTGAGCCGCCTATTTGGAAGAAGCATGTCTGACTGGGCAAGGGCAACAAAGGAAACAAGAAACAAACGGGACCACATCAAATGCACACACTTCTGCCCACTCAAGGAAACCATCAACTGAATACTAAGACACCACAACAATTGGGAGAGGATGTTTGCAAACCACACATCGGACAAGGGGTGAAAAGCCCAAAGATACAATCAACTCGCACGTCTCCACAAGAAAAAAAACAAGCCAATGAAAACCTGGTCAAAAGATGGAAGCAGAGATTTCTCCGAAGAAGACAGAAAGAGGGCCAGTAGGTGCATGAAAACTTGTTCACCATCATGAAGTCTCAGGAAAATGCAAATCCAAACTGCAAGGCCATGGCAGCTCACTGTGGTCAGCATGGCTAGAAGGAAGCAGACAGGAAATAACAAGTGTCAGAGAGGAGGTGCAGAGAAGGGAAGCCTCCTGCACTGCTGGTGGGAGTGTAACCCGGTGCAGCCACGATGCCAAAGGTGTGGAACTGCCTCAGAAATTTAAGTATCCATGTCCCGTATGACCCAGCTATTAATCTGCCGCTTGCTTATCCAAAAAAGTCAGAAAGACTACCGCATAAAGACATGTGCATGGCTGTGTTCACCACAGTCTTACTCCTGATATCCAAGACTTGGAAAGCACCCTGGTGTCCAGCAAGGGATGATTGGAGAAGGAAGATGGGCTATAGCCACACAATGGTATACCACTCAGCCGGAACAAATGATGCAATCCAGCCATTTGTGATCACCAGAATGGCTGTGAGGGTTTTAGGGGAAGTGTAACAAGCCCCAGTGAGAAATTCAAATACCATAGAATCTCACTTACAAGGAGAAGAAAAAGCAAGCACTAACCAACAGGTGGCACTGAACATTTGTATGCGGGCTCCCAGAGGCAAAGAGGGGCGGTGACGGAGGGTGAAAGAGAAGATTAGGCACAAGTGTGTGGTGAGGGCCTGTGATTAGTCTTACACTGGTGAAGATGATGTAAGCTACACAGAAGTCTAAAGCAATGAGGATGTGAATCTGGAAGTTATAGTACGTTCTAATGCAGGGTCATGGCTATAAATTCACCTCAAATCAAAAATCCAAAAAGGGGTCCAGAATGATGTCATAAAGCTTTGGGGGCGGAAAGAGTTTACGGAAGGTGAACTTCCAAGGATGGAAAATCACCTCCAAATGCTTACAGATGCTACAGAAAGGCAGACCATTCCAAATAGGTGAAGAGGAATACTACGAAGAGAACATGATCAGTCCTAAACCCATGAACGAACGGAAAATGTTACCGTCCATGATGTTATTACTAATCACCTTCACGAATAATCCAAACAGGCCCACGTCTTCCCAAGTTCAGGCAAAAGGTTGGTCCAAAAGTACAATTCAGGGCCGGCCCTGTGGTGGAGCAGGTAAGTGCCCACATTCCGCTTGGGCGGCCCGGGCCTCACTGTTTCACATTACGAGTGCATATCACATTAGTAGTGTTAGGAAATATAGATTTCATGGTATGGTGCGGGCAGAGATCATAAATAAGCAGCAATTGTGAGGATACGTTATCAATACGCACAAGAAAAGGAACCATAAGAATATTACAATCTATGGAAGTATCTGGTACACTTCCCAAAGGCAGAAGGAAGGAAATCTTGTGACCTGCCAAGGTGGAATTGGCAGAGTGCCACGAGATGACACCATCATCGTGCATCAGAACATTCCCTGGGCAACTTCAACTTGTGAGGGAGTCCAGGACTTTTTCTGGGTAAGGTCCACCCATTTTGCCATCTACCCAAGATATAAGAGATAAAACCCAGGATAATCTTACAGGAGTGACACCAGTGTCTAGAGAGAATGTAGGAGCCCTTTCGAAGTTCAAGGAGAAAGATAGAAACTGACAACAATTGCAGAAAAAGGAAAACTATCCTACCTAGACAGGGTGAGGAGTCAGACTGGTCTGAGATGGCTGTGAAACTCTGTGTGCACGGAGGTTGTCAGGACAACTTCGAATTTTGAGGTCGCTTATGACATCACGGTGAACATGTCCCCCAGGGTGGCCGCATGGTTACAGTCTGAGGATTGGCCTAGGCTAGGCTATTAAAGGGACAGATACCCAGAAACAGGTTTGGCAAACAGAAAGCAGGCACAGAAACTAGAAGAGATAAAACAGAGTCTGATGCAAGGGATAAGAAAGGAACCCTAGGCCACAAGTGAGAATAGAGGGACAGGCACGGAGAGGAGAACATTGTCATCTATTCAAGTCTATGGGGAGGTCATGCTGATTCAAGCTTGCAACTTCATTGGAAACAAGTGGCCGGACTTGGCGTTCATCACACCTACAGTGCCCTTGTGCCTTAAGCATAATGCAAAGTCAAGAAAGATGTCTTGAGGACATTGAAGAGAAGAATCGATGCCTCCTTTCCAAGGCCCATAGCATTCTTTGCAGGTCAGTCTCTTTTTCCGAAGCTCTGGTGTCACGTGGGCCCACTGGGCACATGGTAATGTGTCCCAAGAGATGTCTTGGAAGCCTTGAAGGAATGGAGCCCTGTCACGCTTGGGGTATGTCTCTTTGTTTGGAAGTGCTCTACAAGGGTGCTGAAAAGCACCCTCTTCCACAGGGCTTCGTTCCTTCGTGAAGGCTGCCCTCCCAGGCTAGTGTGCTCTGTTTGCCTCCATCGAAATTCTCTCCCCCTACCTCTTGCCGTAGAAGGATTATTGATTATGTGTTTTGACACCATATGTAAGGAAGTTGCACGAAAATTAGAACTTTACAGTTGTGTTTCAAGAAAAATAAACAGGCCAGGGTAGAGGATGTAGGGCAAACAAATGGCACACCCTATAAAAATTAAGTAAGCCCGTATCTGGACGGAATCTAGGGGAACGATCAAGGATCAGGGGTCAAGTTCGAAACTTCCCAAATCCGGAAAAGAGACAGAAAAATATCTTTCCTGGAGAGTGGAATTCATCCGATTTGTCTAAGTTGTCTTGGAAACATTGTGTCCGTGAAGGGGGTTGCCAGGACCACCTCGAATTTGGAGTTTCTGATCTCAGGATGTCAAACCAACCCACATGACCACGTGTTCTCAGTGCTTAGTTTGACCTAGGCTAGGGTAGCCAAGAGTCCTACAAGTGACCGGTGCAAATTCAAGGACAACAACCAAGAGTCACGAAAGCACTCACACCTCACCCTAGAGAACATACAGCGATTAAAGTAATACAAACTAATCACTCGGAATGAAGGAGAACGGACTGATAAGCATGTCTAAGGGAGATAGCTGAGAAAGACCATGACGAGTATACTATGGAAAAGAAAAAGAGGACCCAGAAAATGGAAGGTGAACAGAAATCACACCTGAATTATCCACAATGAAAGATGATGTCCGTCTTTAGACAGACTCTGCTGGAACGTTTGAAAGTCAGAGAAATTCACAAGCCAAAAAACGGCAGCGAAGGTCAAGCATGGGCTAACTGGGAAGGGTGAGTTATGAGACTGCTCCAAGCAGGCTCTGAAACCTGTATCCAGGAAGCATGCTGGACCTCAGAGACACAATTATGACAAATCCTCTGACATCACAATGGACCCGAAAAACAACCTAGCCTCATCTACACAGTGCTAGAGTTGGGCTCACTAGTATATTTAACTCCCGTTGCACTCAACTGCACGTTGCCACTGAACATGTAAGTGGCCGGCCGGTGGTGCAGTGGTGAGGTCCGCACCTTCTGGGTCTGTGGCCCAGTATGGGCTGGGTGGAATCCTCGGTTTGGGCCTCCTCACCACTGCTTCAGTTGTTCTGGTGCAGGCGTCCGAGGTAGAGTAGAGGCAGATGGGAAGGGACGTTGGACAGGGCCACACTTCCACAGCAAATACAGGAGCATTGCCAGCAGATGTGAGCACAGCAATGCACTTGTGCCAAAACAAAACCAATTAAAAGTTGCAAAGAATAGAAAAACTGAAGCTAAGGAAAAAAAAAACAAAAAAACAGGAGCTTGCCATTACGAAGAATAGGATCTCTGTGAATAACCTTAGCAAAACAGGTGAATTCTATGTTAATTCAAAAACTAGCAAACCTTTGGCGAAAGAAACTCAAGAAGACACAAGAAAAAAAAAGATATCGAGGGATCTAGGAATGGAAGGATTAACACACTTGAAAGGTTCATACCGCAGTAAGGAATCTCTGGATTCCATGCAATCCCAGTCAAAGTTGCAGCAGTATTTGCCACAGAGAAGAAGAGAGAATCCTGAAGTTTCTAGCCAGCAACACGAGACCCTGACTAGGCAAAGGAATCCTCAGGAAAACGAACAAAGCAGCACGTGTCACAATTTCTGATTTCAACATAGAGGACGAAGCGCTAGGTACCGAAACGGCACAGTCTGGGCCCCAAAACAGGCATGAAGACCCATGCAAAACAATTGAGAGCCCAGAGCCCAACTCAAACTTACATGGACAGCCCATTTTGGACCAGGGAGCCAAGTGGAGACAGCGGAGAAAGGAGAGTCTCTACAATAAACGGTGCTGGGAAGCCTGCACAGCCACATGGAACACAACGAGAGTACACCATGATGTTACACCTGGCACACACACCACCTGAAGTGGATTAAAGCCTTGAATGGCAGACTTGAAACCGTGAACCTTGTAGGAGAAGACCTAGGCAGAGTGCTCTTTGCCATCTGTCTGAGCCGCCTATTTGGAAGAAGCATGTCTGACTGGGCAAGGGCAACAAAGGAAACAAGAAACAAACGGGACCACATCAAATGCACACACTTCTGCCCACTCAAGGAAACCATCAACTGAATACTAAGACACCACAACAATTGGGAGAGGATGTTTGCAAACCACACATCGGACAAGGGGTGAAAAGCCCAAAGATACAATCAACTCGCACGTCTCCACAAGAAAAAAAACAAGCCAATGAAAACCTGGTCAAAAGATGGAAGCAGAGATTTCTCCGAAGAAGACAGAAAGAGGGCCAGTAGGTGCATGAAAACTTGTTCACCATCATGAAGTCTCAGGAAAATGCAAATCCAAACTGCAAGGCCATGGCAGCTCACTGTGGTCAGCATGGCTAGAAGGAAGCAGACAGGAAATAACAAGTGTCAGAGAGGAGGTGCAGAGAAGGGAAGCCTCCTGCACTGCTGGTGGGAGTGTAACCCGGTGCAGCCACGATGCCAAAGGTGTGGAACTGCCTCAGAAATTTAAGTATCCATGTCCCGTATGACCCAGCTATTAATCTGCCGCTTGCTTATCCAAAAAAGTCAGAAAGACTACCGCATAAAGACATGTGCATGGCTGTGTTCACCACAGTCTTACTCCTGATATCCAAGACTTGGAAAGCACCCTGGTGTCCAGCAAGGGATGATTGGAGAAGGAAGATGGGCTATAGCCACACAATGGTATACCACTCAGCCGGAACAAATGATGCAATCCAGCCATTTGTGACCACCAGAATGGCTGTGAGGGTTTTAGGGGAAGTGTAACAAGCCCCAGTGAGAAATTCAAATACCATAGAATCTCACTTACAAGGAGAAGAAAAAGCAAGCACTAACCAACAGGTGGCACTGAACATTTGTATGCGGGCTCCCAGAGGCAAAGAGGGGCGGTGACGGAGGGTGAAAGAGAAGATTAGGCACAAGTGTGTGGTGAGGGCCTGTGATTAGTCTTACACTGGTGAAGATGATGTAAGCTACACAGAAGTCTAAAGCAATGAGGATGTGAATCTGGAAGTTATAGTACGTTCTAATGCAGGGTCATGGCTATAAATTCACCTCAAATCAAAAATCCAAAAAGGGGTCCAGAATGATGTCATAAAGCTTTGGGGGCGGAAAGAGTTTACGGAAGGTGAACTTCCAAGGATGGAAAATCACCTCCAAATGCTTACAGATGCTACAGAAAGGCAGACCATTCCAAATAGGTGAAGAGGAATACTACGAAGAGAACATGATCAGTCCTAAACCCATGAACGAACGGAAAATGTTACCGTCCATGATGTTATTACTAATCACCTTCACGAATAATCCAAACAGGCCCACGTCTTCCCAAGTTCAGGCAAAAGGTTGGTCCAAAAGTACAATTCAGGGCCGGCCCTGTGGTGGAGCAGGTAAGTGCCCACATTCCGCTTGGGCGGCCCGGGCCTCACTGTTTCACATTACGAGTGCATATCACATTAGTAGTGTTAGGAAATATAGATTTCATGGTATGGTGCGGGCAGAGATCATAAATAAGCAGCAATTGTGAGGATACGTTATCAATACGCACAAGAAAAGGAACCATAAGAATATTACAATCTATGGAAGTATCTGGTACACTTCCCAAAGGCAGAAGGAAGGAAATCTTGTGACCTGCCAAGGTGGAATTGGCAGAGTGCCACGAGATGACACCATCATCGTGCATCAGAACATTCCCTGGGCAACTTCAACTTGTGAGGGAGTCCAGGACTTTTTCTGGGTAAGGTCCACCCATTTTGCCATCTACCCAAGATATAAGAGATAAAACCCAGGATAATCTTACAGGAGTGACACCAGTGTCTAGAGAGAATGTAGGAGCCCTTTCGAAGTTCAAGGAGAAAGATAGAAACTGACAACAATTGCAGAAAAAGGAAAACTATCCTACCTAGACAGGGTGAGGAGTCAGACTGGTCTGAGATGGCTGTGAAACTCTGTGTGCACGGAGGTTGTCAGGACAACTTCGAATTTTGAGGTCGCTTATGACATCACGGTGAACATGTCCCCCAGGGTGGCCGCATGGTTACAGTCTGAGGATTGGCCTAGGCTAGGCTATTAAAGGGACAGATACCCAGAAACAGGTTTGGCAAACAGAAAGCAGGCACAGAAACTAGAAGAGATAAAACAGAGTCTGATGCAAGGGATAAGAAAGGAACCCTAGGCCACAAGTGAGAATAGAGGGACAGGCACGGAGAGGAGAACATTGTCATCTATTCAAGTCTATGGGGAGGTCATGCTGATTCAAGCTTGCAACTTCATTGGAAACAAGTGGCCGGACTTGGCGTTCATCACACCTACAGTGCCCTTGTGCCTTAAGCATAATGCAAAGTCAAGAAAGATGTCTTGAGGACATTGAAGAGAAGAATCGATGCCTCCTTTCCAAGGCCCATAGCATTCTTTGCAGGTCAGTCTCTTTTTCCGAAGCTCTGGTGTCACGTGGGCCCACTGGGCACATGGTAATGTGTCCCAAGAGATGTCTTGGAAGCCTTGAAGGAATGGAGCCCTGTCACGCTTGGGGTATGTCTCTTTGTTTGGAAGTGCTCTACAAGGGTGCTGAAAAGCACCCTCTTCCACAGGGCTTCGTTCCTTCGTGAAGGCTGCCCTCCCAGGCTAGTGTGCTCTGTTTGCCTCCATCGAAATTCTCTCCCCCTACCTCTTGCCGTAGAAGGATTATTGATTATGTGTTTTGACACCATATGTAAGGAAGTTGCACGAAAATTAGAACTTTACAGTTGTGTTTCAAGAAAAATAAACAGGCCAGGGTAGAGGATGTAGGGCAAACAAATGGCACACCCTATAAAAATTAAGTAAGCCCGTATCTGGACGGAATCTAGGGGAACGATCAAGGATCAGGGGTCAAGTTCGAAACTTCCCAAATCCGGAAAAGAGACAGAAAAATATCTTTCCTGGAGAGTGGAATTCATCCGATTTGTCTAAGTTGTCTTGGAAACATTGTGTCCGTGAAGGGGGTTGCCAGGACCACCTCGAATTTGGAGTTTCTGATCTCAGGATGTCAAACCAACCCACATGACCACGTGTTCTCAGTGCTTAGTTTGACCTAGGCTAGGGTAGCCAAGAGTCCTACAAGTGACCGGTGCAAATTCAAGGACAACAACCAAGAGTCACGAAAGCACTCACACCTCACCCTAGAGAACATACAGCGATTAAAGTAATACAAACTAATCACTCGGAATGAAGGAGAACGGACTGATAAGCATGTCTAAGGGAGATAGCTGAGAAAGACCATGACGAGTATACTATGGAAAAGAAAAAGAGGACCCAGAAAATGGAAGGTGAACAGAAATCACACCTGAATTATCCACAATGAAAGATGATGTCCGTCTTTAGACAGACTCTGCTGGAACGTTTGAAAGTCAGAGAAATTCACAAGCCAAAAAACGGCAGCGAAGGTCAAGCATGGGCTAACTGGGAAGGGTGAGTTATGAGACTGCTCCAAGCAGGCTCTGAAACCTGTATCCAGGAAGCATGCTGGACCTCAGAGACACAATTATGACAAATCCTCTGACATCACAATGGACCCGAAAAACAACCTAGCCTCATCTACACAGTGCTAGAGTTGGGCTCACTAGTATATTTAACTCCCATTGCACTCAACTGCACGTTGCCACTGAACATGTAAGTGGCCGGCCGGTGGTGCAGTGGTGAGGTCCGCACCTTCTGGGTCTGTGGCCCAGTATGGGCTGGGTGGAATCCTCGGTTTGGGCCTCCTCACCACTGCTTCAGTTGTTCTGGTGCAGGCGTCCGAGGTAGAGTAGAGGCAGATGGGAAGGGACGTTGGACAGGGCCAGACTTCCACAGCAAATACAGGAGCATTGCCAGCAGATGTGAGCACAGCAATGCACTTGTGCCAAAACAAAACCAATTAAAAGTTGCAAAGAATAGAAAAACTGAAGCTAAGGAAAAAAAAAACAAAAAAACAGGAGCTTGCCATTACGAAGAATAGGATCTCTGTGAATAACCTTAGCAAAACAGGTGAATTCTATGTTAATTCAAAAACTAGCAAACCTTTGGCGAAAGAAACTCAAGAAGACACAAGAAAAAAAAAGATATCGAGGGATCTAGGAATGGAAGGATTAACACACTTGAAAGGTTCATACCGCAGTAAGGAATCTCTGGATTCCATGCAATCCCAGTCAAAGTTGCAGCAGTATTTGCCACAGAGAAGAAGAGAGAATCCTGAAGTTTCTAGCCAGCAACACGAGACCCTGACTAGGCAAAGGAATCCTCAGGAAAACGAACAAAGCAGCACGTGTCACAATTTCTGATTTCAACATAGAGGACGAAGCGCTAGGTACCGAAACGGCACAGTCTGGGCCCCAAAACAGGCATGAAGACCCATGCAAAACAATTGAGAGCCCAGAGCCCAACTCAAACTTACATGGACAGCCCATTTTGGACCAGGGAGCCAAGTGGAGACAGCGGAGAAAGGAGAGTCTCTACAATAAACGGTGCTGGGAAGCCTGCACAGCCACATGGAACACAACGAGAGTACACCATGATGTTACACCTGGCACACACACCACCTGAAGTGGATTAAAGCCTTGAATGGCAGACTTGAAACCGTGAACCTTGTAGGAGAAGACCTAGGCAGAGTGCTCTTTGCCATCTGTCTGAGCCGCCTATTTGGAAGAAGCATGTCTGACTGGGCAAGGGCAACAAAGGAAACAAGAAACAAACGGGACCACATCAAATGCACACACTTCTGCCCACTCAAGGAAACCATCAACTGAATACTAAGACACCACAACAATTGGGAGAGGATGTTTGCAAACCACACATCGGACAAGGGGTGAAAAGCCCAAAGATACAATCAACTCGCACGTCTCCACAAGAAAAAAAACAAGCCAATGAAAACCTGGTCAAAAGATGGAAGCAGAGATTTCTCCGAAGAAGACAGAAAGAGGGCCAGTAGGTGCATGAAAACTTGTTCACCATCATGAAGTCTCAGGAAAATGCAAATCCAAACTGCAAGGCCATGGCAGCTCACTGTGGTCAGCATGGCTAGAAGGAAGCAGACAGGAAATAACAAGTGTCAGAGAGGAGGTGCAGAGAAGGGAAGCCTCCTGCACTGCTGGTGGGAGTGTAACCCGGTGCAGCCACGATGCCAAAGGTGTGGAACTGCCTCAGAAATTTAAGTATCCATGTCCCGTATGACCCAGCTATTAATCTGCCGCTTGCTTATCCAAAAAAGTCAGAAAGACTACCGCATAAAGACATGTGCATGGCTGTGTTCACCACAGTCTTACTCCTGATATCCAAGACTTGGAAAGCACCCTGGTGTCCAGCAAGGGATGATTGGAGAAGGAAGATGGGCTATAGCCACACAATGGTATACCACTCAGCCGGAACAAATGATGCAATCCAGCCATTTGTGATCACCAGAATGGCTGTGAGGGTTTTAGGGGAAGTGTAACAAGCCCCAGTGAGAAATTCAAATACCATAGAATCTCACTTACAAGGAGAAGAAAAAGCAAGCACTAACCAACAGGTGGCACTGAACATTTGTATGCGGGCTCCCAGAGGCAAAGAGGGGCGGTGACGGAGGGTGAAAGAGAAGATTAGGCACAAGTGTGTGGTGAGGGCCTGTGATTAGTCTTACACTGGTGAAGATGATGTAAGCTACACAGAAGTCTAAAGCAATGAGGATGTGAATCTGGAAGTTATAGTACGTTCTAATGCAGGGTCATGGCTATAAATTCACCTCAAATCAAAAATCCAAAAAGGGGTCCAGAATGATGTCATAAAGCTTTGGGGGCGGAAAGAGTTTACGGAAGGTGAACTTCCAAGGATGGAAAATCACCTCCAAATGCTTACAGATGCTACAGAAAGGCAGACCATTCCAAATAGGTGAAGAGGAATACTACGAAGAGAACATGATCAGTCCTAAACCCATGAACGAACGGAAAATGTTACCGTCCATGATGTTATTACTAATCACCTTCACGAATAATCCAAACAGGCCCACGTCTTCCCAAGTTCAGGCAAAAGGTTGGTCCAAAAGTACAATTCAGGGCCGGCCCTGTGGTGGAGCAGGTAAGTGCCCACATTCCGCTTGGGCGGCCCGGGCCTCACTGTTTCACATTACGAGTGCATATCACATTAGTAGTGTTAGGAAATATAGATTTCATGGTATGGTGCGGGCAGAGATCATAAATAAGCAGCAATTGTGAGGATACGTTATCAATACGCACAAGAAAAGGAACCATAAGAATATTACAATCTATGGAAGTATCTGGTACACTTCCCAAAGGCAGAAGGAAGGAAATCTTGTGACCTGCCAAGGTGGAATTGGCAGAGTGCCACGAGATGACACCATCATCGTGCATCAGAACATTCCCTGGGCAACTTCAACTTGTGAGGGAGTCCAGGACTTTTTCTGGGTAAGGTCCACCCATTTTGCCATCTACCCAAGATATAAGAGATAAAACCCAGGATAATCTTACAGGAGTGACACCAGTGTCTAGAGAGAATGTAGGAGCCCTTTCGAAGTTCAAGGAGAAAGATAGAAACTGACAACAATTGCAGAAAAAGGAAAACTATCCTACCTAGACAGGGTGAGGAGTCAGACTGGTCTGAGATGGCTGTGAAACTCTGTGTGCACGGAGGTTGTCAGGACAACTTCGAATTTTGAGGTCGCTTATGACATCACGGTGAACATGTCCCCCAGGGTGGCCGCATGGTTACAGTCTGAGGATTGGCCTAGGCTAGGCTATTAAAGGGACAGATACCCAGAAACAGGTTTGGCAAACAGAAAGCAGGCACAGAAACTAGAAGAGATAAAACAGAGTCTGATGCAAGGGATAAGAAAGGAACCCTAGGCCACAAGTGAGAATAGAGGGACAGGCACGGAGAGGAGAACATTGTCATCTATTCAAGTCTATGGGGAGGTCATGCTGATTCAAGCTTGCAACTTCATTGGAAACAAGTGGCCGGACTTGGCGTTCATCACACCTACAGTGCCCTTGTGCCTTAAGCATAATGCAAAGTCAAGAAAGATGTCTTGAGGACATTGAAGAGAAGAATCGATGCCTCCTTTCCAAGGCCCATAGCATTCTTTGCAGGTCAGTCTCTTTTTCCGAAGCTCTGGTGTCACGTGGGCCCACTGGGCACATGGTAATGTGTCCCAAGAGATGTCTTGGAAGCCTTGAAGGAATGGAGCCCTGTCACGCTTGGGGTATGTCTCTTTGTTTGGAAGTGCTCTACAAGGGTGCTGAAAAGCACCCTCTTCCACAGGGCTTCGTTCCTTCGTGAAGGCTGCCCTCCCAGGCTAGTGTGCTCTGTTTGCCTCCATCGAAATTCTCTCCCCCTACCTCTTGCCGTAGAAGGATTATTGATTATGTGTTTTGACACCATATGTAAGGAAGTTGCACGAAAATTAGAACTTTACAGTTGTGTTTCAAGAAAAATAAACAGGCCAGGGTAGAGGATGTAGGGCAAACAAATGGCACACCCTATAAAAATTAAGTAAGCCCGTATCTGGACGGAATCTAGGGGAACGTTCAAGGATCAGGGGTCAAGTTCGAAACTTCCCAAATCCGGAAAAGAGACAGAAAAATATCTTTCCTGGAGAGTGGAATTCATCCGATTTGTCTAAGTTGTCTTGGAAACATTGTGTCCGTGAAGGGGGTTGCCAGGACCACCTCGAATTTGGAGTTTCTGATCTCAGGATGTCAAACCAACCCACATGACCACGTGTTCTCAGTGCTTAGTTTGACCTAGGCTAGGATAGCCAAGAGTCCTACAAGTGACCGGTGCAAATTCAAGGACAACAACCAAGAGTCACGAAAGCACTCACACCTCACCCTAGAGAACATACAGCGATTAAAGAAATACAAACTAATCACTCGGAATGAAGGAGAACGGACTGATAAGCATGTCTAAGGGAGATAGCTGAGAAAGACCATGACGAGTATACTATGGAAAAGAAAAAGAGGACCCAGAAAATGGAAGGTGAACAGAAATCACACCTGAATTATCCACAATGAAAGATGATGTCCGTCTTTAGACAGACTCTGCTGGAACGTTTGAAAGTCAGAGAAATTCACAAGCCAAAAAACGGCAGCGAAGGTCAAGCATGGGCTAACTGGGAAGGGTGAGTTATGAGACTGCTCCAAGCAGGCTCTGAAACCTGTATCCAGGAAGCATGCTGGACCTCAGAGACACAATTATGACAAATCCTCTGACATCACAATGGACCCGAAAAACAACCTAGCCTCATCTACACAGTGCTAGAGTTGGGCTCACTAGTATATTTAACTCCCATTGCACTCAACTGCACGTTGCCACTGAACATGTAAGTGGCCGGCCGGTGGTGCAGTGGTGAGGTCCGCACCTTCTGGGTCTGTGGCCCAGTATGGGCTGGGTGGAATCCTCGGTTTGGGCCTCCTCACCACTGCTTCAGTTGTTCTGGTGCAGGCGTCCGAGGTAGAGTAGAGGCAGATGGGAAGGGACGTTGGACAGGGCCAGACTTCCACAGCAAATACAGGAGCATTGCCAGCAGATGTGAGCACAGCAATGCACTTGTGCCAAAACAAAACCAATTAAAAGTTGCAAAGAATAGAAAAACTGAAGCTAAGGAAAAAAAAAACAAAAAAACAGGAGCTTGCCATTACGAAGAATAGGATCTCTGTGAATAACCTTAGCAAAACAGGTGAATTCTATGTTAATTCAAAAACTAGCAAACCTTTGGCGAAAGAAACTCAAGAAGACACAAGAAAAAAAAAGATATCGAGGGATCTAGGAATGGAAGGATTAACACACTTGAAAGGTTCATACCGCAGTAAGGAATCTCTGGATTCCATGCAATCCCAGTCAAAGTTGCAGCAGTATTTGCCACAGAGAAGAAGAGAGAATCCTGAAGTTTCTAGCCAGCAACACGAGACCCTGACTAGGCAAAGGAATCCTCAGGAAAACGAACAAAGCAGCACGTGTCACAATTTCTGATTTCAACATAGAGGACGAAGCGCTAGGTACCGAAACGGCACAGTCTGGGCCCCAAAACAGGCATGAAGACCCATGCAAAACAATTGAGAGCCCAGAGCCCAACTCAAACTTACATGGACAGCCCATTTTGGACCAGGGAGCCAAGTGGAGACAGCGGAGAAAGGAGAGTCTCTACAATAAACGGTGCTGGGAAGCCTGCACAGCCACATGGAACACAACGAGAGTACACCATGATGTTACACCTGGCACACACACCACCTGAAGTGGATTAAAGCCTTGAATGGCAGACTTGAAACCGTGAACCTTGTAGGAGAAGACCTAGGCAGAGTGCTCTTTGCCATCTGTCTGAGCCGCCTATTTGGAAGAAGCATGTCTGACTGGGCAAGGGCAACAAAGGAAACAAGAAACAAACGGGACCACATCAAATGCACACACTTCTGCCCACTCAAGGAAACCATCAACTGAATACTAAGACACCACAACAATTGGGAGAGGATGTTTGCAAACCACACATCGGACAAGGGGTGAAAAGCCCAAAGATACAATCAACTCGCACGTCTCCACAAGAAAAAAAACAAGCCAATGAAAACCTGGTCAAAAGATGGAAGCAGAGATTTCTCCGAAGAAGACAGAAAGAGGGCCAGTAGGTGCATGAAAACTTGTTCACCATCATGAAGTCTCAGGAAAATGCAAATCCAAACTGCAAGGCCATGGCAGCTCACTGTGGTCAGCATGGCTAGAAGGAAGCAGACAGGAAATAACAAGTGTCAGAGAGGAGGTGCAGAGAAGGGAAGCCTCCTGCACTGCTGGTGGGAGTGTAACCCGGTGCAGCCACGATGCCAAAGGTGTGGAACTGCCTCAGAAATTTAAGTATCCATGTCCCGTATGACCCAGCTATTAATCTGCCGCTTGCTTATCCAAAAAAGTCAGAAAGACTACCGCATAAAGACATGTGCATGGCTGTGTTCACCACAGTCTTACTCCTGATATCCAAGACTTGGAAAGCACCCTGGTGTCCAGCAAGGGATGATTGGAGAAGGAAGATGGGCTATAGCCACACAATGGTATACCACTCAGCCGGAACAAATGATGCAATCCAGCCATTTGTGACCACCAGAATGGCTGTGAGGGTTTTAGGGGAAGTGTAACAAGCCCCAGTGAGAAATTCAAATACCATAGAATCTCACTTACAAGGAGAAGAAAAAGCAAGCACTAACCAACAGGTGGCACTGAACATTTGTATGCGGGCTCCCAGAGGCAAAGAGGGGCGGTGACGGAGGGTGAAAGAGAAGATTAGGCACAAGTGTGTGGTGAGGGCCTGTGATTAGTCTTACACTGGTGAAGATGATGTAAGCTACACAGAAGTCTAAAGCAATGAGGATGTGAATCTGGAAGTTATAGTACGTTCTAATGCAGGGTCATGGCTATAAATTCACCTCAAATCAAAAATCCAAAAAGGGGTCCAGAATGATGTCATAAAGCTTTGGGGGCGGAAAGAGTTTACGGAAGGTGAACTTCCAAGGATGGAAAATCACCTCCAAATGCTTACAGATGCTACAGAAAGGCAGACCATTCCAAATAGGTGAAGAGGAATACTACGAAGAGAACATGATCAGTCCTAAACCCATGAACGAACGGAAAATGTTACCGTCCATGATGTTATTACTAATCACCTTCACGAATAATCCAAACAGGCCCACGTCTTCCCAAGTTCAGGCAAAAGGTTGGTCCAAAAGTACAATTCAGGGCCGGCCCTGTGGTGGAGCAGGTAAGTGCCCACATTCCGCTTGGGCGGCCCGGGCCTCACTGTTTCACATTACGAGTGCATATCACATTAGTAGTGTTAGGAAATATAGATTTCATGGTATGGTGCGGGCAGAGATCACAAATAAGCAGCAATTGTGAGGATACGTTATCAATACGCACAAGAAAAGGAACCATAAGAATATTACAATCTATGGAAGTATCTGGTACACTTCCCAAAGGCAGAAGGAAGGAAAACTTGTGACCTGCCAAGGTGGAATTGGCAGAGTGCCACGAGATGACACCATCATCGTGCATCAGAACATTCCCTGGGCAACTTCAACTTGTGAGGGAGTCCAGGACTTTTTCTGGGTAAGGTCCACCCATTTTGCCATCTACCCAAGATATAAGAGATAAAACCCAGGATAATCTTACAGGAGTGACACCAGTGTCTAGAGAGAATGTAGGAGCCCTTTCGAAGTTCAAGGAGAAAGATAGAAACTGACAACAATTGCAGAAAAAGGAAAACTATCCTACCTAGACAGGGTGAGGAGTCAGACTGGTCTGAGATGGCTGTGAAACTCTGTGTGCACGGAGGTTGTCAGGACAACTTCGAATTTTGAGGTCGCTTATGACATCACGGTGAACATGTCCCCCAGGGTGGCCGCATGGTTACAGTCTGAGGATTGGCCTAGGCTAGGCTATTAAAGGGACAGATACCCAGAAACAGGTTTGGCAAACAGAAAGCAGGCACAGAAACTAGAAGAGATAAAACAGAGTCTGATGCAAGGGATAAGAAAGGAACCCTAGGCCACAAGTGAGAATAGAGGGACAGGCACGGAGAGGAGAACATTGTCATCTATTCAAGTCTATGGGGAGGTCATGCTGATTCAAGCTTGCAACTTCATTGGAAACAAGTGGCCGGACTTGGCGTTCATCACACCTACAGTGCCCTCGTGCCTTAAGCATAATGCAAAGTCAAGAAAGATGTCTTGAGGACATTGAAGAGAAGAATCGATGCCTCCTTTCCAAGGCCCATAGCATTCTTTGCAGGTCAGTCTCTTTTTCCGAAGCTCTGGTGTCACGTGGGCCCACTGGGCACATGGTAATGTGTCCCAAGAGATGTCTTGGAAGCCTTGAAGGAATGGAGCCCTGTCACGCTTGGGGTATGTCTCTTTGTTTGGAAGTGCTCTACAAGGGTGCTGAAAAGCACCCTCTTCCACAGGGCTTCGTTCCTTCGTGAAGGCTGCCCTCCCAGGCTAGTGTGCTCTGTTTGCCTCCATCGAAATTCTCTCCCCCTACCTCTTGCCGTAGAAGGATTATTGATTATGTGTTTTGACACCATATGTAAGGAAGTTGCACGAAAATTAGAACTTTACAGTTGTGTTTCAAGAAAAATAAACAGGCCAGGGTAGAGGATGTAGGGCAAACAAATGGCACACCCTATAAAAATTAAGTAAGCCCGTATCTGGACGGAATCTAGGGGAACGTTCAAGGATCAGGGGTCAAGTTCGAAACTTCCCAAATCCGGAAAAGAGACAGAAAAATATCTTTCCTGGAGAGTGGAATTCATCCGATTTGTCTAAGTTGTCTTGGAAACATTGTGTCCGTGAAGGGGGTTGCCAGGACCACCTCGAATTTGGAGTTTCTGATCTCAGGATGTCAAACCAACCCACATGACCACGTGTTCTCAGTGCTTAGTTTGACCTAGGCTAGGATAGCCAAGAGTCCTACAAGTGACCGGTGCAAATTCAAGGACAACAACCAAGAGTCACGAAAGCACTCACACCTCACCCTAGAGAACATACAGCGATTAAAGAAATACAAACTAATCACTCGGAATGAAGGAGAACGGACTGATAAGCATGTCTAAGGGAGATAGCTGAGAAAGACCATGACGAGTATACTATGGAAAAGAAAAAGAGGACCCAGAAAATGGAAGGTGAACAGAAATCACACCTGAATTATCCACAATGAAAGATGA